>NC_042619.1:23719930-24019930 GCF_901001135.1 Rhinatrema bivittatum
ATTGGGCCGTGTCTCTTAGTCATGGGAGTGGTGGTAGGGGAGGAGGCGTATGTTTTCGATTTTCTTTTTCTTCCCATAATTTCCTCCAGGGGCGCGCCCCTTTGGCGCACGGCTTCGGCAGCACGCGCCGGCGGCTGCGCGCCGCTGTGCCCTCTTTTTGTAGCTGTCCCGGGGCACTGACGACGTCAAAAGGGGCGGGGTTCCGCCTCCCTCTCGTCCGGAAGAAGATCTTTCAATTACCACTACTCCAGGTAAACCGGGTAGAATCGGGCGAGGTCCCGGCTTGCAGGCCTCTCTCTCCACTCCTCGCCTGTCCGCCGCTGTGCCCTCTTTTTGTAGCTGTCCCGGGGCACTGATGACGTCAAAAGGGGCGGGGTTCCGCCTCCCTCTCGTCCGGAAGAAGATCTTTCAATTACCACTACTCCAGGTAAACCGGGTAGAATCGGGCGAGGTCCCGGCTTGCAGGCCTCTCTCTCCACTCCTCGCCTGTACGCCGCTGTGCCCTCTTTTTGTAGCTGTCCCGGGGCACTGATGACGTCAAAAGGGGCGGGGTTCCGCCTCCCTCTCGTCCGGAAGAAGATCTTTCAATTACCACTACTCCAGGTAAACCGGGTAGAATCGGGCGAGGTCCCGGCTTGCAGGCCTCTCTCTCCACTCCTCCGAAAAATTTAATTTTTTGATGAATTTATTTTATATGTTGCAGGTCTGGCCTTCTGTTTTATTTATCCTATTTACATTTAATGTTGTATGTTATGTGCTTGTGGGAGGTGCGGTTTCATAAATATGAGTGAGTGAGTTAGCTGTGCTATTTTAACAAAATTTCATAAATGATCTAGAAAAGGAAACACCGAGTGAGGTGATCCAGTTTTCAGATGACATAAAATTATTCATTGTATAAAACTCCTCGGCTCAGAGTGCGGTGACAGTCGAAAAAGCAAATAGCATGTTAGGAACGATCTGAAAGGGAATGGAGAATAGATGTGGAATATCACCCTGCCTCTGCGCTGAGCCATGGTGCAATGGCACTTTTGAGTATTGTGGGCAGTCCTGGTCGCCCCATCTCAAGAAGGACATAGCAGAACTAGAAAAGGTGCAGAGGAGAGGGACAGACATGATAAAAGGGGACGGCACATCTCTCCCGTGAGGAGAGGCTGCGCAGGCGAGGGCTCCTCAGCTTGGAAGAGAGACGGCTGAGAGGGGACATGAGAGAAATTTATAGAAAGATGAATGGGGTGGAACGGTAAATAAAGGTTGGTTATTTACCCTTTCAAATAATACAAAAAAAAAAACAAGGGGACCCTGCATGAAACTAACAACCAGCTGATTTAAAACAGATCCTAGAAAGTGCTTTATCACTCAGAGCACCGTCAAGCTGTGGGATCTGTTGCCAGAGGGCGTGATCAAGGCGACGAGCATAGCGGGGGGGGGGGGTTAAAGGAGGTTTGGATAAGTTCCTGGAGGAAAAGTCCCTAACCCGTTATTAGCCAGGCGGACTAAAGAAAGCCCTTGCTTTCCCTGGGAGCGAGTAACAGGAATTAGATTTACTTTGGGATCTGTTGGTCACTTGTGTCCTGGACTGCTCACTGTCGGAGAAAATGTTGGATTTAATGGACCTTGGTCTGACCCTTGGTCTCGAGGTCTTTCCCTCAGTACTTCCTCTCCAGCAGCGTGGTCCAGAGAATCTGATGTGGGCCCGGAGGTCTGTACCATGGCCACCACCGCGAGCGTGCGGCTGCTGGACTGCATTAACGGCAGCGGCTTTTCTTCCGGTGACGAACAGCCGAACTCACTGTTTTCATGTAATCAGCACAAGCCCGATTTCCCGGTGTCTCATCCCCTACTCATCAAACAGCAGTGAACTCAGTAAGAGAAAGAAGTAAAATCACTTAATTCACCGGCAGAGGAAAAGAGAGGTAGGGGCTGGGGATGATGGGAAGAGGAGCGTGGGGTTGCCACACGTGGACACACGAGGCCCCCCCGAGAACGCGGGGTACCGGTACCCATGGGCTGGTTCTGCTTGTCCGTACTCTCAATGTAAAGTTCAGACATGTGAGCCGGGTACGGTGCTTACCGTATGACGCAGGCAGCCGATGTCGGTCACGAAGAGATGGGCTTATCCCGTTCTCTGTATTTGCCACCAGGAATCACTTGGGCTGCTCACGGCTTCATTCTGTGGATGGATAGCCTTGCATACAGAGAGAGAATAATCTAAAGGAGACAGCGCCGGAGCACGCATGACACTTCTTGCTGCAGAATTCTCTAAGTGCAGGTGGAGTTGCAGCGTCGCACTACCATCACTTGTATCTTTTGGAAATGCCATCCAACTGTGACCTGCTCCTTCTGGCCCCCGATGGATTAAGATGCGAGTATAAAAAAAAAAAAAAAAAATATATATATATATATATATATATATATATATATATATATGCACTGAACTTCAATGCACATTTTATGTACAGGCTAAAAAGAGTAATTCCCAATGTAGTAAACTAATGGTATGTTATTGTATCAGCAGTTTAAGGAGTGGATGCTAACATGAAAATGTGCAGAAAGACAGGCTTAGTGTTACCTTCATTCCCGGGGCGCCGACGTCGGGCTCTGGTGTTCGGGCCTGTTCCTCCTGCCCCGCTGCAGCGGCGACGAGACCCGCTGCTGGTCGGGCCTGCTCGGGCTGCCTCGCGGCGGCGTCTCCGCGAGGGAGACGCTGCCGAGTCTCGAGGCTTGGCTCCTCCCTTTTGGACGCGTGCGCGCGTGGGGAGGGGTGGTTTGAACGTCTTTTATGGTTTAACTATGGTCCTTCCTTTGGAAGTGACGTCAGACGCCGGTAATGTTTAAACCCGGTGTCTGACTGAGTCTTCTTGCTTGGCAACAAGGTTTCTGCCGGTACTGGCTGCAGCGTTTTGTCTCTGCTTGTCAGGATCTTCAGTTAGGATTTTTTTCTTGTTCTTGTTCCACTCCAGTTTAGATTTTTAGCTTCAGTTCCAGCTAAGAGTCTTATGCTTGTTTTCTTGGGTTCTGACGCTGGCCTGTTTTTGTTTCTTCAAACTTGCTGCTTGTCTCAACCAAGGTTAGTCACATTCATCCATCTTCCTCTCATTGATCTCCTAAGTCCCAGCGGTCCGGGATCTCACGGGCTCCTCCCGGTGGGTCCTCGGACTTCCAGGGTGAAGCCATCTCTTCAGTTCTTTCTGATCGCCTAAGTCCCAGCGGTCCTGGACCTCAGGGGCTCCTCTCGGGGGGTTCTCGGACTTCCAGGGTGAAGCCATCTCTTCAGTTCTTTCTGATCGCCTAAGTCCCAGCGGTCCTGGACCTCAGGGGCTCCTCTCGGGGGGTTCTCGGACTTCCAGGGTGAAGCCATCTCTTCAGTTCCCTTGATCTCCTAAGTCTCAGCGGTCCGGGATCTCACGGGCTCCTCCCGGGAGGGTCCTCGGACTTCCAGGGTGAAGACTTTAGTTCTACGTTCAACTTGGCACCGCCTCCCGGCTTATGTCTCTTCAGCGGAGTGTATTTCTTCTCACACCATCTAACTCCGTTAGGCTGGCCCAAGGGTCCACCGCTACACTTGCAACACTTAGTTCAGAGTGTTTCATGCACATAAATCATGTTTTATGTCCACAAATCCTGACTACAGGCCCTCTCGTACCACAAACACAAGCTTCGCCCCCTCCCCCCTCGACTAACACTAGCTCCAGAATCTTTCCTGCACCTTATAGAAACATAGAAACATAGAAATGACGGCAGAAGAAGACCAAACGGCCCATCCAGTCTGCCCAGCAAGCTTCACATTTTTTTCTCATACTTATCTGTTTCTTTTAGCTCTTGGTTCTATTTCCCTTCCACCCCCACCATTAATGTAGAGAGCAGTGATGGAGCTGCAACCAAGTGAAATATCAAGCTTGATTAGTTAGGGGTAGTAGGGGTAGTAACCGCCGCAATAAGCAAGCTACACCCATGTTTATTTGTTTTACCCAGACTGTGTTATTCAGCCCTTATTGGTTGTTTTTCTTCTCCCCTGCCGTTGAAGCAGGGAGCTATGCTGGATATGCGTGTAGTATCAGTTTTTCTTCTCCCCTGCCGTTGAAGTATAGAGCTATGCTGGATATGCGTGAAGTATTAGTTTTTCTTCTCCCCTGCGGTTGAAGCAGGATATGCATTGAAAGTGAAGTATCAGGCTTATTTGGTTTGGGGTAGTAACCGCCGTAACAAGCCAGCTACTCCCCGCTTTGTGAGTGCGAATCCTTTTTTCTTCTCCCCTGCCGTTGAAGCAGAGAGCTATGCTGGATATGCGTGAAGTATCAGTTTTTCTTCTCCCCTGCCGTTGAAGCAGAGAGCTATGCGTGAAGTATCAGTTTTTCTTCTCCCCTGCCGTTGAAGCAGAGAGCTATGCTGGATATGTATTGAAAGTGAAGTATCAGGCTTATTTGGTTTGGGGTAGTAACCGCCGTAACAAGCCAGCTACTCCCCACTTTGGGACCAGGAGTTAAATTTCCAGCACTTAGCCTACACCTGCCTGCACTGTGGACTAATAGTTCATGCCTTGATCAACATGGGATTTGCATGGAGAGGTTTGAGGCTTGTGCACAGTTTGGTACGCTAAACTCCTTGTTACATCCGCCATGAGCAAGATTTGGAAAAATGGCAGGCTATAACTTTTTGTAAAAAAAAAAAATAATTATTATTATTATTATAATCTGGAATAAAACTGGAGACAAAAATGTGCACATAACCACCCACATTAACATCTGCATACAGCCAACCACACCTGTATTGCCATGGCTGGTTAGCTATTCTGTTTTGAGATATTGAGAAATTACAACTTAACTGATCATTTCCTTTTCTTTAGGACAGACAGAGGAATCCAGAACCAGTGGGTTATGCACCTCTACCAGCAGATGGAGACAGCACAGTACATATATCCCTGCAGTGACATCAGCCCGTCAGTGTGGCCAGACTAAGACAAACTTGATTAACACCAGCTAACCATTCCAGTACTCGGTCAACAGGAAACACTGAGCTCAGACAAAGAATTTATTAATACTAGTTTAGGGACTGGATTAACACTTACCAGTAACTCCTAGACCACATAGCCACACAGGAGGACCATAGCACAATTATTCAGCAGCAACAGGCGGGAAACTGGATTCAACTGACTGTCCTAAAGATAAGGAAGTTATCAAGTAAGTAGTAATTTCTCATTTCTTAGAGTCTAGACAAATGAATCCAGCTACTCCCGAATAGGGCAGGAGACTGCCTGCAGTCCAATCAAAACCGCACATGCAAAGGCTGCATCCTTCTGGGCTTGCACATCCAGACGATAATACCTGGAAAAGGTGTATAAGGAGGACCACGTCACAGCTCGGCAAATGTTGACAGGAGATAATCTAACCTCCACCCACGACACTGCCTGAGCCCTAGTGGAATGAGCCCTAATCTGACTAGGGAACAGCTGCTCAGCATCCACATACGAGGCTCTGACTACGTTCTTAATCTAGTGAGTTATTGTAGCCTGCGAAGCTGGCTCGCCCTGTTTACCTGCATCGTGGAGGACAAACAGGCGATCTGTCTTCCTGAGAGGTTTAGAAAACTCCAAATACCTCATGATATGACTCTTAACATCCAAGGATCACAACAGGCAATATCCCTCCACATCTCTCTCTCACCATCCAGAGACGGCAGGGAAACTAATTCAAGTGAAAATCCAAGACCACTTTGGCAAAAAAAGAAGGAACAATACGCAGCTGTATCGCCCATGGAGTCACATGAAAGATCTGCTCCCTTGCAAGACAAGGCCTGCAGCTTAGATATTCTACATGCAGAACAAATCGCCAAAAGAAAACCCGTTTTCAAGGTCTATAACTGCAAAGAAATGTTACGCATTGGTCGAAACTTAGGGCCAGCTAAGAAATCCAAAACCAGATTGAGACTCTACTAGGGCACCAGTAAGCGCAAGGAAGGAAGAAGATGTTTCACTCTTTTCAAGAAACGGGCCACATCTGGATGAGCCGACAAGGGTCCACCATTCACCTGACCCCTGAAACAGGCAAGAACTCTTCCTGTACTTTTAATGTATTAAGGGCCAATCCTTTATTCAAATCATCCTGCAAAAATTCCAAAAAAGCAGGATCTGAACCGAATAAGGAAGAACCCCTCGATCATCAAACCCAAGCCTCAAACACTCACCAAACTCGCATATAGGCTAAGGAAGTGGAGAACTTTCTACCTTGTAATGTGGCAATCACCGCTGTAGAATATCCATGCTTCAGCAAGCGAGCCCTCTCAAGGGCCATGCCGTAAGACAAAATAGAGTTGGATCTTTGTGAAGATCAGGCCTCTGTTGCAACATATCCCTATGTGCAGGAAACCGGAGGGGGAGCCTACCATAAGCCTTCGCAGATCTGCTTGCCATGGTCTCCTGGGCTAGCCTGGTACCACCAGAAGCACCATCCCTCTGTGACTCTCGAACCTCCAAACTATTCTGCACAGGGGAATCCTGTATGAGAGCATCAATGCCCAATGACTTTGGATGCCTCCTGCGACTGAAGAATCGAGGAACCTTTGCATTGCAAAAAGTCGCAGAAGGTCCAGAAACAGAAGACTCCAGCAATCCAGTATTAGCTGAAATGCCTTGTCTGGCAATTCCCATTCTCCTGGCTCCAGACTCTGCCTACTGAGAAAGTCTGCTCTTACATTGTCTTTTCCTGCAATGTGCGAAGCTGAGATCTCCTGAAGATGCACTTCTGCCCATTCCATTCGTTGGTCTATTTCCTGCAACACTTGCTGGCTCTTGATTCCTCTCTGCCGACTGACTTCCAGAGAGACTTTTCTGTAGTCCAGCATCCCTGCGCTGTCAGCTCCCAACAGTGAGCTTCCCAACCTTGGAGGCTTACATCTGTTGTTGAGTACTAGCCAGTCCAGTGAACTTAGGGAAGGGGGTCTTCCTTAGATGATCCACTTTTAACAACTTCTGCAGTTGAGTACAAATTTCCATTGGCAGGTGAAGCTGAATCAAATAGTCTTGAGACTATGGGTTCCAAAGAGACAGTAGCATGTGCTGAAGAAGACGCATATGCGCCCTCATCCACAGAACCATCTCCAGGGTTGCCGCCATTAATCCAAGCACCTGCAGATAGGACCACACTGTCGGATGTATTGTGTTTGTTAATAGACGCACCTGTGCCATCAACTTCTGAATACGGCCCTCTGGCAGGAACACCCTTCCTTGTTCTGTGTAGAACTGAACACCGAGATACTCTAGCAACTGAAACAGAGATTGCTCTTGGCCAGGTTCACGACCCAACCTAACTCCTGCAACAAGGAGATCATGTTGTGCGAGTCCAGAGGCTCTCTTCCAGACTCTTGGCCCAAATCAGCCAGTTGTCCAAGTATAGATGTACCAAGATCCCATCCTTTCTCAACTCTACCGCCACCTCTACCATGACCACCACTTCCTTACTCCACGATGGCCAAATCAAAAGGAAGCGCTTGAAACCGATAACCACGAAAAGCAGAAATCATTAATGCTCTAGTGAAATGGGAATGTGCAGATATGCCTCGAACAAATCCAGAGATGTCAGGAACTCTCTTGACTGTACTGCCATTATCACTGAGCCCAAGGTTTCCATGTGAAAATGAATCTCATGCAAATGATGGTTGATTCCCTTGAGATCTAGGATGGGACAAGATAAGCCCTCCTTCTTGAGCACAACGAAATTAATGGAATATTGGCCCATATTTTCTTGAGATGTGGGAACTGGAACCACAGCCTGCAGGCTGAGGAGTCTGGAAAATGTATACTCCACTGCCTGTCTCTTCTGTGGAAAGTGGCAGGGAAGCACCATGAACATGTCCCAAAGAACACTACGAAACTCCAGCGCATAGGCATCTTGTATCACCTCCAGAATCGACTGGTCTATAGCGATCTTGACCCATGTCTGATAAAAAAAAAAAAAAAAAAAGGTAACCTCCAGAAGTGGGTCAGCACACCTTCATTGGGAGGCTTGGGATGTTCCACTCCCCAAGCCTGCTCCCATCTGGGCTGCCTGGGAAGAAAGGACCGAGATCTACCCAAAGGTTGAGTCCTCTGAAAGGCTGCTCCTCTGTAGGGCCGAAAATGTCAGAGCCCCCTCGAAAGACCTCTCAAGCTGAAGGAACACAGCGCTTGTTTCTTAACCTCTGGTAATTGAGAAAAGGGGACTCACCCCACTTATTGGTAATTCTCAACTGAGGGAGGGACCTTAAGGTATCACCACAGGAGAGCAGGGCGAATTAATGTCCTTCTTCATCAACTGACACACTTGAGATATCAATCTCTGGATCCAAACTTCCGGCAGGAAAAGTGTCCTGTTCCATGTCAAACTGGACCCCCAGATACTCCAATGACTGTGATAGTCTAAGATTGCTCTTGATCAGATTCACCCACCCAACAAAGCTCCTGAAATAAGGAGATCACCTTATGTGTCACCAGGCAGCTCTCTTCCTGAGACTTGGCTTGAATCAGCCAGTTGTTCAAATACGGGTGCACCAGGATTTCTTCTTTTCGCAAGGCCACTGCTACCATCACCATCATCTTGGAAAATGTTTTGGGAACGGTGGCTAGACCAAAAGGCACTGCCTGAAACTGATAATGGTGCCCCTACACCACAAAGCGTTGGTGTTGCAATCTGATGGGAATATGAATGTAAGCCTCTGACAAATCCAAGGATGTCAGAAATTCCCAACTGCACCACCATTACTACAGAGTGGAAGGTTTCCATTTGAAAACAAATTAACTTCAAGAGACGGTTAACCCTCTTGAGATCCAAGATGGGATGAAAAGAGCCCTCTTTCTTGGGCACAACAAAATAAATGGAATATCACCCCTTACATTGAGATATGAGCAGTGGAACCACAGCCCTCAGTCTGAGGAGCCTTTGAAGCATAAACTCCACTGCCTGCTTCTTCTGTGGGGCGTGGCAAGGGGACACCATGAACATGTCCCAAGGAATACTGCAAAATTCCAGTGCATTCTCTTGTGTATCACCTCCAGGACTCACTGATCCAATATAATCTTGACCCACCTCTGATAAGAGACATCCCCCTATTTCCTGTTCCAGAAGGTGGGAAGCTTGGGAAGGTCCATCATTCGAGCCCGCTCCTCTTTTCGGCTGCTGGGGACGAAAGGACCGAGACCTACCAAAAGGCAGAGTCCGCTGAAAAGATCGTCCCTCTGTAGGAATGAAAATGCCTGGAACCCTAGAAACGACCCCTCATATGAAAGCGGTGCTGTAACTGCTTCTTATCCCGGCAACCGAGGCACCAGAAACTCGCCCCACTTACTAGCCAGTTTCGCCAACTCACTCCCAAACAAGAGTGAGCCTTTAAAGAGCATCTTGGTAAGATTGCCTTTAGGGTCTGCGTCAGCTGACCAATTTCACAACCAAAGTTGACATCTGGCTGCTATCACCAAAGCCACTCCTCTGGCCGAGGTCTGGACCAAATCACAGCCTGCATCTGCTAAAAAGGCTCCATAAACGCTCTGGAATTCCCTCCAGACACCCTCCTGAGAGAAAGCAGACAAGATCTCACCACTGGGGCACAAAAAGGAGGCAATCTATAAATTCATCGCCACTGCCTCAAAGGCTTGCTTAAGAATAGCCTCAATCCCTGAATGTAAATCCTTCAAGATCGCTCCTCTCTCCGTGGGGAGGGTCATCCACTTAGACATGGAACATATCAGTGCATCCACTTTGGGGAAAATTCAAATGAATGCCCTCTCACAGACGGATCCAGGAAGTACAGGCCTGCCAATGTCTGACTCTCTTTAAAATTTGTCTCTGGGACATGCCGCAGATCAATCAATTCCTGGACGGCATCCATCACACAGTTAAAAAAAAAAACCCAAAACAAGAGGCTTTACGTAAGGAAACCAAAATGGGATTCTTCCTCGGCTCTGAACCAGGGACACCCAGCTGTTTTCAAGGTCTGGGAAATCAAGGCAGGCAGTTCATTTCTATGAAAGAACAACAACATGGTTCAAGCTCTGGAGGAATTTTCCCCATCTTCCAGGAAATCAGGAACAACATCAGTGCCATCCGGATTCCTGTCGGGAACAGCAACAGGGAGCAGGGGCAAGCCCCACTGCTTAAGCATAGGACTGGAAGAGGGAGGAGCCACTGGGGGTCGACCGGACAGGAATGGGGAAAGCGGAGGACTGTACCTGAAAAAGAGGCTTGTAAGCCTTGAAAAATTTCCACCCAAGAAAAAAAAAAGCAGCTGAATCTAGACCAAGCCCAGAAGGAACTGGAGCTGGTCCCACAGAACTACTCTTGCTAGCTGAGGAGCCAGGCAATGTAGAACCAAGATCTGGCATCCCCCCGGTCAAGGCCGTGACCAACCCATCATCAGAATGGGAAGAGCCAGGCTTAGCAAAATCCAAGGGGGGACATCTCTCCCTGAGCGTCTGACCAATGCTGTCATAGGTTAGAAGTCAGGTCAGGTTGAGAAGCCCTAATATGACAGGCAACCCAAATAGGAAGACGCTCTGGCTTCTTGCTTACCGGCACCATCACTGCAATAAAATGCAGCGGAACATCTTATGCTCAAAAATGAATGTGCCCAAAAAATAAACACCTAGAAGAAAGCACTGCAAGGCGCACGCACAACCTGTGAGCCAAGTTAAGCGCATACGTTTGTGCACATAAAAAGCACGCCCAAAAACAGAGCGCACGAGTGCGCAGAGTCGACACACTGTGCACACAGACGGCCTAGAGAGGGCAGAACATACACAAGAGTGTGAGAAAAATGGCCTCCACAGCCTACCACATGGCGTGCAAGAAAAAAAGTGCGGCTCCTAGCTCACTGAGGGCCACTCAGCCCACTAGGCCGCCGAATTCCTCAACTGCAATGGGAGAGGGAATGAACGAACATTGGCACGGTACGCCGAGATCAGAGACTGGAGTAAGTCCTGAAACCCGTCTGATTCAGGTGAAACTTTTTCAAACCTTACCAGAGCTCAGCACTTACCGGTTGAGTACAAAGACAGTGTCTGGCTGTAGGGGGAGAGCACATCTGTCACCACTGTGTTCGGCCTCCTGCACCTGCTGCCTTTCAGCTGAACTGGCAGCTAAGTCCACGCTGGGAAACCCAGCTACTGGACCAAGGCACACCTCTGAGGGACCATGGACATTTCTCCTTTCAAAAAGCTCAAAGCAATCCCCTTAGGGTGATGAAGACTGGGTATTCAAATGGCAGATGAAATTTAATGTGGACAAGTGCAAGGTGTTGCATATAGGGAAAAATAACCCTTGCTGTAGTTACACGATGTTAGGTTCCATATTAGGAGCTACGACCCAGGAAAAAGATCTAGGCATCATAGTGGATAATACTTTAAAATCGTCGGCTCAGTGTGCTGCAGCAGTCAGAAAAGCAAACAATGTTAGGAATTATTAGGAAGGGAATGGTTAATAAAACGGAAAATGTCTTAATGCCTCTGTATCGCTCCATGGTGAGACCGCACCTTGAATACTGTGTACAATTCTGGTCTCCGCATCTCAAAAATGATATAATTGTGATGGAGAAGGTACAGAGAAGGGCAACCAAAATGATAAAGGGGATGGAACAGCTCCCCTATGAGGAAAGGCTGAAGAGGTTAGAGCTGTTCGACTTAGAGATAGCTGAGGGGAGATATGATAGAGGTCTACAAGATCATGAGAAGTCTAGAACGTGTAAATATGAATTCGTTATTTACCCTTTCGGATAATAGGACTAGGGAGCACTCCATGAAGTTAGCAAGTGGCACATTGAAGACTAATCAGAGAAAATTCTTTTTCACTCAACGCACACTTAAGCTCTGGAATTTGTTGCCAGAGGATGTGGTTAGTGCCCAATTTTCCAGTCTCACAAGGTCTTTCTGCAATTTATCACAATCTGCTTGTGATTTAACTACTCTGAACAATTTTGTATCATCTGCAAATTTGATTACCTCACTTGCCTTTTTTCTTTCCAGATCATTTATAAATATATTGAAGAGTTCGGGTTCCAATACAGATCCCTGAGGCACTCCACTGCCCACTCTCTTCCACTGAGAAAATTGTCCATTTAATCCTACTCTCTGTTTCCTGTCTTTTAGCCAGTTTGTGATCCACGAAAGGACATCGCCACCTATCCCATGACTTTTTACTTTTCCTAGAAGCCTCTCATGAGGAACTTTGTCAAACGCCTTCTGAAAATCCAAGTATACTATATCTACTGGTTCACCTTTATCCACATGTTTATTAACTCCTTCAAAAAAGTGAAGCAGATTTGTGAGGCAAGACTTGCCTTGGGTAAAGTCATGCTGACTTTGTTCCATTAAACCATGCCTTTCTATATGTTCTGTGATTTTGATATTTAGAACACGTTCCACTATTTTTCCTGGCACTGAAGTCAGGCTAACCGGTCTGTAGTTTCCCGGATCGCCCCTGGAGCCCTTTTTAAATATTGGGGTTACATTTGCTATCTTCCAGTCTTCAGGTACAATGGATGATTTTAATGATGTTACAAATTTTTACTAATAGGTCTGAAATTTCATTTTTTAGTTCCTTCAGAACTCTGGGGTGTATACCATCCGGTCCAGGTGATTTGCTACTCTTCAGTTTGTCAATCAGGCCTACCACATCTTCTAGGTTCACCATGATTTGATTCAGTCCATCTGAATCATTACCCATGAAAACCTTCTCCATTACGGGTACCTCCCCAACATCCTCTTCAGTAAACACCGAAGCAAAGAAATCATTTAATCTTTCTGCGATGGCCTTATCTTCTCTAAGTGCCCCTTTAACCCCTCAATCATCTAACGGTCCAACTGACTCCCTCACAGGCTTTCTGCTTCGGATATATTTTTAAAAGTTCCCTGTATGTACCTGGATCAGTCCAGACACCTGGGTTGTGACTCCGCACCAGCAGATGGAGACAGAGCAAAACATGTCGGGCTCCCTACATATAGTAAGGTGCCATTTTTTTTTACTGTGAGTTTTTGCCTCTACAGCCAACTTCTTTTCAAATTCTCTCTTAGCCTGTCTTATCAATGTCTTACATTTAACTTGCCAACGTTTATGCTTTATCCTATTTTCTTCTGTTGGATCCTTCTTCCAATTTTTGAATGAAGATCTTTTGGCTAAAATAGCTTCTTTCACCTCCCCTTTTAAGCATGCCGGTAATCGTTTTGCCTTCTTTCCACCTTTCTTAATGTGTGGAATACATCAGGACTGTGCTTCTAGGATGGTATTTTTTTAACAATGACCACACCTCTTGCATACTTTTTACCTTTGTAGCTCCTCCTTTCAATTTTTTTCTAACTATTTTTCTCATTTTATCAAAGTTTCCCTTTTGAAAGTTTAGCTTCATGGTTTTGCAATTGCTAAATAATCTACATCCATTAACTGCAGTCAAGTCTTGTTTTTTAAAAAAAGTTTATTGCATAGTTTCTAAAAACAAGACATTTTGTAATCCAGCATTTGCATACAAACACAAGAGATGTGTATCCACATGGTGAAAGTAATTCGCAATTCTCCACAGTGTTAGTGTCTTGATAGCTGGACTCTCCCCCAACCCTCTCCCCTTAAAATTATCTTAAAAAAAAACAAAACCCAAGAGGAATCCCTGAATACATTTTAAGAGGGCTACGCACTTTTTTTTTCTTTTTTAAAGAGCACGTGGCTCCTCAGCCAGTGAAACTGGAGTGTATCCCTTTCAGAGACCTCCCACAGCAAAGAGAACGGAGGCGATATGCACTGTGCTAAGCCTCTGGCCCGAAGACTCTCACACTGCAGCACAACACGTTTACCTGTGTTAAAACCTCTCCTGCACATGTGCAGGTTTAAGAGAAAGACAGCTGTGCCCTGTCTTAAAGCACCGATGGGCCTTATCACCACTAAAATATATTAAACGGTTTGAATCCGTATCATAATAGTCAGCCAGCAGATCTTTTTAATCCAAACTTTTCTTTAGGGGAGGGGGTTGGAGAAACCCTTTCTAATCATTCAGCCTTCCCTTTGATGCAATGCTCGGGCGAGGTACGGAAACAGAATGCCTTGATAGCAAACTTTACTTTAGGGTCCAATTAGCACCCTGACCTTCGAGAAGAAAAAAAAAAAAAATTTCCCCTCTTCCCTTCCCCCATATTATGAAACCAAAAACCAAAAAAGGGGAAGGGGTGAGACTATAGCTCATCCCGCATTTTTTCCCCCTTAGGCCTCACTAGTCTGCCAATGAAGAGAATGGAGTCCGTTTTGTTGTCCTTGATGAGGAAGACGAAGGGATGGTCCGCGTAGAAGAGCTTCGGGTTCCGCAGTTCCTCACGGGAATAGAGGTCCGTGTCGAAGGGGTTTCCGGGGGTATCCCACTCCAAGGCGGCGGCGTGGAAGACGCTGGCCAGGTACAGATCTTTCTTTCCCGAGATCCTGGACAGGTCGGCTTTGTTTTTGTCAACGGCTTCGGTTAAACCCAATTCAGCTAAATGTTTCTACAAATTGATAGGGGGGGGAAGCAACAGTAAGAGGTGAAACATGACTTTTGCATCACCCAGCAACAGATGTTTAAATAACTAATTTTGTACAATATAATGTCACCTTACCAGGGTATAGATACCTCACTATAGAATGACTAGACTAGGACAGTGTTTATCAACTCTCCTGGAGGCACAGTCTGGTTTTCAGGATTGCCATAATGAATATGCATGAGATAGATTTGCATATCCCGGGTCTCCTACGTATGCAAACCTCTCATGCATACTCGTTATGGATATCCTGAAAGCGCGAATAGTTGGGTGTGCCTCCCGGAGAAGGTTGGCAAACACTGGACTAAGATGACTCTGTGAAGACTCTTACAGCAGTACTTTTCTACGTATATGACCCTCCTAGGACACATGTAAAAATAAAATGTCCAAATTAGCACATGTTTAAAATTGGTGGGTAGAATTGCTATTGCTTCAAGCCACGGTGGTGGCGTCACTGCTCACAAGTTTAGGCTTACGCTAATTTGGCCTACCCTTCATACAGTAGGCACATGTGTACTTCTGTGATAGTTACACATCAATAGAGCAACCTCCAAAACCTCGCTTGCACAATTTAAGTGGGAAGGAAGGCGGGAGATATCCCCACTCACCTCCTGCTACTCTATATATATCCCTTAGAAGACTTTGCAATCCCACGTCTGTTTCACTAAAAAATAAAAAAAATCGAACTCCAGAAGACCAACGTCCAAGCCACCATGCAGGTCCAAGAACGACATGGACCGCCCATGCAAGCCGACTGTACCTTTATTCTATGCCTTATGATATTACCTGTAAGTCGTGGCTAACTTCCAGACTGACTTTGGGCAGGGAGATGGCCACTGCAGCCACTTTCAACTTTCCCAGCCAAGTCTTCAGCTTCTCTCTGGTCAGGAGCTTCTCCACACGATCAAGCGGCTCAACCTGATGCGGCATGATGAAAATCATACTGGACAGCTTGTGGGCAAGAGGCATCTCAACAATCTGCAGTTTTTCCACGTCATCATAATAGAAACCATAGAGACCTTGGAGGAAAAAAAAAAAAAAGAACAAATGGAAAATGTTTTTTCTTCTCTTCATTTTATTTTTTTGACAGGAGTTTGGCTCAAGTGATGAAGTGCATAAGGCATAAACTTTTACACCAAGACGACTTGTCTTTCTGAATGCATGATGTGCTCTGTCAATTGCTCAGTCTAGGAGCTGCACAGGTCTGCAGATAATGGAGACAAATACTTACCTGATCATTTCGTTTTCCTTAGTATAGACAGATGGAGTCAGGTCCAGTGGGATGTGTTCCCCTGCCAGCAGATGGAGAAAGCTAATGTCACAGTTTCTACAACCCTGCAGTGACCCCCATCCTGCCCGTATTCTCTTCAAAAGCAACTGTGGACAGACTAGCAAACAGGCAACCATAACTGTGCTCAACCAACAAGAAACTGTGAACTCGCGTAAGCTTCTAGGTACCCCAGTAAGGACTGGATGAACGCTTACCAGTAATCCTTTGGATCCAGAGCCCCACAGGAGGACTATTGACACACTCATGCGGCAGCTGAGGGTGAGAAGCTGAGTCCTTCTGTCTACACTAAGGAAAACAAAATTATCAGGTAAGTAATTTCTCCATTTCCTAGCGTGTAGACAGATGGACTCAGGACCAGTGGGATGTACCAAAGCTACTCCCCAACAGGGTGGGAGGCTGCCCGCGGTCCAGTCAACACTGCACATGCAAAGGCTGCATCCTCCCGGGCCCGCACATCCAGACGATAAAACCTGGAAAGTGTAAGGAGAACCATGTCTCAGCTCGGCAGACAGACTAACCTCCACCCAAGACACTGCCTGAGCCCTAGTGGAATGAGCCCAACCCTGAGTAGGCAACAGCTTCTCAGCATCCACAAACACAGCTGTGACTACCTCCTTAATCCAGCAAGCTATGGTAGCCCACAAAGTCGAAGCACCCTGCTTCCTTCTGCCATGGAGGACAAATAGGCGATTCGCCTTCCGGAAAGGCTCAGAAACAGAGATACTGCGCTTCTTGGATGTCAAGAGACTTGTCGTGCAGTAGGCGATACTCCACATCCCTGACCTTATCCAGGGACGGCAAGGAGACGGGCCAATTCAAATGAAAATCCGACACCACTCTGGGCAAGGAGGAGGGAACAGTACGCAGCTGTAATGCCCCTGGAGTCACCTGAAGGAACAGCTCCTGGCAAGATAAGGCCTGCAGTTCAGAAATTCAACACGCAGAACATATGGCCATCAGGAACATTGTCTTCAAAGTCAACAACTGCAAGGAAAGACTATGCAAAGTTCGGAATGTAGGGCCTGCCAAGAAATCCAGCACCAAGTTAAGACTCCACAAGGGGACTGGCAACCTCAAGGGAGGCCTAAGATGCTTCACTCCCTTCAAAAAACAGATCACATCAGGATGGGATGACAAGGAATCATCATTCACCGGACCCCTGACACAGGCAAGAGCTGCAACGTGCACCTTCAAGGAATTAAGGGTCAATTTTTTATTCAACCCATCCCGCTAAAAAATCCAGAATGAGTGGGAACTTAACTGAACGAGGACGAACCGCACGCTCCTCACACCAAGCCTCAAATGTTCTCCGAACCCGCACACAGGCTAAGGAAGTGGAGAACTTCCAAGCGGGGAGTAAGGTTGAAATTACAGTGGAAGAATACACATGCTTCAACAGGCGAGCCCTCTCAAGGGCCAAACCGTAAAACAGAACCAAGTCGGATCCTCATGTAGAACCGGACCCTTCTTTACCAGATCTGGCATGGTGGAAGTTGAAGAGGGGTCTCCATGAGGAGTCTTTGCAAATCTGCATTTTACAGACGCCTGGATCAATCCGGTGTCACCAGGAGCACTAGCGTCCTGTGGCCTTCAATTTTGTGAATCATCCTGCAAAGCAATGGCCACGGAGGAAAGGCATAAACCAATCTGTCTTCCGGCCAGACCTATATGGACCTCTCCTGCAACTGAAGAATCGAGGAACTTTCGCATTGTGAGAAGTCGCCAGCAGGTCTAGGAACAGAAGGTCCCAGCGATCCACAATCAGCTGAAACACCTCGGTGGACAACACCCATTCTCCTGGGTCCAGACTCTCTGCTGAGAAAGTCTGCTCTCACATTGATTTTCCTGCAATATGAGAGACAGAGATCATCTGTAGATGGCCTTCCACACATTCCATAAGTTGGTCTATTTCCTGTGACACTTACTGGCTCTTCCCTGGCGATTGATATAGGCCACCGTCTTGTTGTCTGACATCACACAGACTGCTTGATCCTGCAGCCTGTGGCTGAACTGCAAGCATGCTAACCAGACTGCCCAGGCGATTCATGTTCCAGTGGGACACCTCGGCATTCCAATGTCCTTGGGCCATCAGAACCTGACAGTGAGCTCCCCAACCCTAGAGATTCACATTTGTCTTAAGTACCAACCAGGCTGGGGAGGATAAGGAAACTCTTTTTCTCAGATACGCCTCCTGCAACCATCACTAGAGGCGACAGCAGACGTCCATCAGCAAGTGGACCTGAAACGAATAGCCCTGAGGCTGTGGGTTCCAACTAGACAGTAGTGAGCACTGAAGAGATCACATATGTGCCCTTGCCCACGGCACCACTTCCAGGGTTGCCGCCATCAAGCTGAGCACTTGTAGATAGGATCACACCTTGTATTGTGTTCACTAATTGATACACCAAAGACATCAATTTCTGAATTTGAAATTCTGGCAGGAAAATCTTGTCCTGTCCCATGTCAAACCGAACCCCCAGATACTCCATCGACTGGGATGGCTGAAGACTGCTCTTGGCAGGTTCACCACCCTACCAAGCTCCTGCAACAAAGATTACCTTGTGTCAAGCGGCTCTGTTGCTGAGACTTGGCTCAAATTATCCAATTGTCCAAGTGTGGGTGCACCAGGATCCCTTCTCTTCTCAATGCCACTGCTACCACCATAACCTTGGAAAACATTCTGGGGGCGGTGGCTAGACCAAAGGGCAGTGCCCGAAACAGATAATGGGGCCCCAACGCCGTAAATTGTAGAACAAATGGTATTCCAAGGTGGATGGGAACATGAAGCTAGGCCTCGAACAGATCTAGGAAGGCCAGAAATGACGTCTGCACTACCATTATCACAGGGCATAAGGTTTCAATGCGAAAATGAGTCACTTCAAATGACGGTAGACCCTTTTGAGATTCATGATGGGACGAAAGGAACCCTCCTTCTTGAGCACCTCAAAATTAATGGAATATCGCCCTATACTTTGAGACGTGGGCACCAGAATCACAGCCTTCAACCTGAGGAGCCTTTGAAGCATAGACGCCACTACCTGCTTCTTCTGTGGGGAGTGGCAAAGAGACACCATGAACCCGTCCTGAGGAACACTGAGAAATTCCAGTGTATATCCTTCACGTATCACCTCCAGGCCCACTGGTCCGATGTGATCTCAACCCACCTTTGATAATAGAGAGAGACATCCCCCATCCCTGAAGGTGGGTCGGCAAGCCTTCATTGGGAAGGTCGCCACCTGAGCCTGCTCCTCTCTTGGGCTGTCTGGTACAAAAGGACTGAGACCTGCCAAAAGGCCAAGTCTTCTGAAAGGTCAACCCTCTGTAAGGACGAAACCACTGGGAACTCCGGAGACGACCCCTCATACCAAAGGGGTGCTGCAATTGCTTCTTATCCTCTGGCAACCAAAGAAGCAGTGATTCACCCCACTTACTGGACAGTTTATACAACTCTCTCCAAAATAAGAGTGAGCCTTTAAAGGGCATCTTTGTAAGATTAGCTTTGGAGGCTGTGTCAGCTGACCAATTTCGCAGCCAGAGTTGACGCCTGGCCACTGTCACCGAAGCCACTCCCCTGGCCGAGGTAGCGAACAAATCACAGCCCACGTCTTCTAGAAAGGCAGCGTGGGCTCCAGAACTGCTCTGGAATTCCCTCCAGAATTAACCTCCTGAGAGAGAAGCAGACAAAATTGCGCTACTTGGGAGCAACAGGGAGTGATCTGTAAAGTCATTGCCACTGTCTCAAAGGATAGCCTCGGTCCTATCAAGTGCATCCTTCAAGGCTGCTCCTCCCTCCATGGGGATAGTGGTCCGCTTAGAGACGGCACAGACTAGTGCATCCACTATGGGAAAACTGCAAAAGCTCTCGCATAGCTAGATCCAGGGGGTACAGACCTTCCAACTTCCGACCCCCTTTAAAATTTGCCTCTGGGGTGTCCCATTCATGCTCAATCAATTCCATCACAAGGAAAACACAAGAGTCTTTACGCAAGTAAAGCAAAATGGGATTCTTATTCAGCTCCGACATAGCATCCAAACCAGGGACACCCAGCCGTTTCAAGGTCTAGGAAATCAGGGCCAGCAGTTCATCTCTGTGAAATACAATTCCAGCCCTGGAGGAATTTCCCCATCTTCCAGGGAACCAGGACGTGCCTCATCAGTGCCATCCAAGTTCCTGTCGGGAACACCCGCAGGGAGCGATGTGAGCCCCGGCACTTAAGAATAGGACCGGAAGAGGGAGGAGCTACCGGCTTAGGGTCTGACCTGACAGGTTTGGGTGAAGCGGAGGACTGTGCCAGAAGAAAGGCTTGTAAGCCTCGAAAAAAAGAAGGAACTGGAGCGGTGCCCACAGAACTACCCTCTCCAGCGGAGGAGCTAATCAAGGGAGAACCAAGGTCTGGCGTCCTTCCAGCCAAGGCCATAACCAGCCCAACAGAATGAGAGGAGCCAGGCTTAGCAAAGTCCGAAGACAACAGTACTGACCCATGTTAGGGCTTCTCAGCCTGACCTGTCTTCTAATATGACAGGCAACACAACGAGAAAGGCGCTTAGGACTTCTTGTTTACCGGCGCCATTGCGGCGGTAAACGTGCGTCTGAACAGCTCGCGCTCAAAAACGTATGCACACAAAAATTAACCGTGGGTGAGGTAAACCGCACAACTTGTTCGCCAAGCCAAGCGTTTGAAACAGTGCAGAACTTGTGCGCACAAGAGGCCTGCCCAAAACTGAGCGCACAACGCATGCGCAGAGTCGATGCATTGCGCACACTGACGGCCTGTAGAGGGCAGCAAAACTCACAGGAGTGCGCGAAACGCCACCATGGCCTACAACGCGGCGTGTAAACGCAAAGCCTAACTGTGGGGCCTAGCCCACTGGGCTTGCTCAACCCGCCAGGCTGCCCAGTTCCAACCCCAACGAGAGTAGGAATGACAGTCAGGACGGCGCGCCGAACACGGAGACCAGAGGGAGTCCTAAAAACCCCTCTGGCTCCGTATCTGAAGGTAAACCTTTTTTTTTAAACCTTACCCGAGCTCAGCACTTACCAGCTGAATATAGAGACGGTCTCCGGCTGCTGGTTGGGGGGGGAAGAGGGCATCTGCCGTCACTGCTGCCCTCGGCCTCCTGCACCGGCTGCCTTTCAGCTGAACGAGCAGCTAAATCCATGCCAGGAAACCCAGCTACCGGACCAAGGCACACCTCTGAGGGGCCACGGAAATCATCTCAGGAATTCTCAACTCGGGGAGGGACCTTTTGGTATCACTGCAGGAGAACGGGGCTCTTTTCCTTAAGTCATATTTCAAATGTCTTCCTTTCAAAAAAACCCGCAGCAATCCCCACAGGGAGATGCACGTCCATCGGAGACTGAGAATACTGATAAGACTGGGGGGTCACTGCAGGAGTGTGTGTATATATATATATATATATATATATATATATATATATATATACACTATATATCCTGTGATGTCAGCTTACTCTGTCTCCATCTACTGGCAGGGGAGCATAACCCACCGGTCCTGAGTCCATCTGTCTACATGCTAAGAACCTGCTCTTTAAAGCCAGGTGCCAGCTGACTAGGCAGCTACTCTGAAGGCAGCTACTCTTGGCGAGGGAGGGGGGGTTCAGGGGATGAAAAGATCTCTGCAACTTTTTTTTTAAGTCCGAGATACAGACCACAAGAGGTCACTCTAAATGGACCATTATGTTGCATACAGGCCACCATACAGGCAACCAGTATATCCATCAGTCCTCTTTAGTCGTAGGTCTCTGCTCCCCTCACCAAGAAGCGGCACCAAACAGTGACTGAAGCTAAAAAAAAAACCCCCACAGCTTGAAAGAATACTTGGAAAGTTGGTGTTAAGACCTGAAATCCCCACAGCATTTTGCTCTTTGATCCTACACTAGGGCGCTTTTAATGAATGCTTTTGGTTTGGTGGAGTCAAAAAATAGCTTGTGTGTAGGGAGCTGGTAAAAATGATTTCACTTTCCATCAGCTGCAACAACTACCTGTGCGGTGCATCATGGGAACAGACACTGTGAAGGAACGCGTCACCATAAAGCCACGGTTGTCCACCATCTTCTCATGGAAAGTTTCGTCCCAGTGAGCTACAAGAGACAACAGTTAAGATTATTGGCTTCGTTGGCCCTTTGCAAATCTGCAGTCATGTCACTAGGTAAAAACCATGACCTTGTGAATACCACTACACAACTCTTGCAGAATAAGCTTTTACCCTTCTGTGATCAGTCTGCTGTGTGTGAGCGTATGTGTGGAACTCGTGTGGGTCTTCAAGGTTGATACAGACCAAAGGGTACTCACGTTTGAAAAACATGGCGTTGACGATCAAGGCCCCATCCGTCTTCTCCACATCTTTGGTCACTTCCGGAAGCTTGCCATCCGTGGTCTGGGATGCCCATTCATTGATGGACTTCAGGGCACTCCTCTTGTCTCTGAAATTTATCTTGGAGTGCTCGTAGTTGTAGTGCCTCTTGCTGTCCTTCACGAAGTCGTCCGCGAAGCTGATGGAGCTGGGGCCATACAGGCGGTTCCCGATCTTCCAGGTGACATTGCGGGCAGTGGAGTTGCTGACTTCGTTCAGGAGCTCGGCGAGCCCAGTGTGCACGTGGTCATCACTCAGTTTGTCGGCACTGAGGACAGCCTTGGCTTGGGAGGCCGTGGCTGACTTGCCAGCCAAGGACACGAAGCCCAGGGAAGATGCCACCACCACAGGAGAGATGAGGATGTTCTCCGTATCCTTGTATTTAGCTATTGTATGGTAGAGGTTGAAAGCCAGATTTGCACTACGGTCGGCCAACGTGGTCGCTTTCTCACTGAGCTTCTTTTCCACTGGAGCACTCTTGGCCACCTTATCTGTTGCTGCTTTACTGGATACCTTGGCAGCTGCTGCCGCCACTGCAATCAGCATGCTGAAGGCTACAAGCTTGATCATCCACATGGTTGTGGGGAATGTTGGCAATACTGCAAGTCTGAGGCAAAAGAAAATTTTACAATCACAGAAAATTAAATAAAAGATAAAGATAGGGCTTACAGAAATTCAAAGATCTAGAGATGATGAACCATGTCTAAATTATTATGTATGGTTAGTAGACATGAAAAGCCAGTTGTGCTAAAGAGATTCTCCCACTGTATCTAATGTAAAAATGCTTAGTACATTGCCAGGTTCTTGTGGCCTGGTTTTTGGCCTCTGTTGGAAACAGGATGCTGGGCTTGATGGACCCTTGGTCTGTCCCAGCATGGCAATTTCTTATGTTCTTATGTCCCTAGTGGTTTGGGCTGTGCAAATTTACAATGGAAATATTGGCAATTGAATACCAAGTCTGAACTGAACTCAAATATGATTTCAATCCAGCTACTGCCTACCAAGCAGACTGGAATTTGCAAAGCTGAAGGCCCCCAACCAGAAAAGCACGCCAGACCCACTGGCCTAGCTGAAAAGACCAAAAAGGAGAACAGAGACCAACCTTAGGGGCCGGTGCAATTATGTGCGTTGAAAGCAGAGTTTATCGGCCGTCATTTTCATTACTGGCAGACACCAAGTTTACCAGCGTCGGTCTTCGTAACTCGGTGGTCTGCCGAGTTTATTTTTTTTTTACTTTAAAAACTGCTTTTCTGTACTTCTTTTCAATGCGCTCAGCTATTAACGCCTGCTCCAGGCAGGCGTCTCAGACGCACATTTATCTTTTTGCATTCGGAGTGAAGGAGTTATAGGCTCATTCACATGCATTTGCATGTGATGAGCACTCTCTCATTCACTCTGTGTCGGACGCGCGTTAAATAGGCGCTAATTCCCCTATTGCATTAGGGGGTGGATTAGCGCCTATTTATCCCACATCGGACTGCAGATTAAACAGTGCACTCGGCTGAGCGCACTGTATTGCATCGGCCCCTTAGGTCTGTAAAATCCCTGGCCCCAGCCCCCCTCTCTAGCAGACTGTGCAGCATTAAGGACGTGGCAGTGAAAACTTAACCCCAGCTGCCCAGCCCTCAGGGTGGAGCTCCTCTCAGTCACTAGAGGGATGCTGGCCAGCCGCCCTGGACTCGCAGCAGCCATCTTCGGCCACTTATTTCTCCTCTCAAAAGGCAGGAAACACTAATCCAGCAAAGGAACAAAGCAAGAGCCCAGCCTATAGAAGTTAAAAGTTATACCCTGGGGCAGAGGATTAACTTCTGTTTCAAACTCCCACAGAAATTGTTTTGGGTTTGTTTTTTGTTTTGTTTTAAAGCTGGCTCTGACTCGCCACCTTGGGTAATTGCAAACAGCTAGCGGGCACCTTAATCCATCAAATGTAAAAAAAAAAACAAACGCTCAGGCCATTTTGCAGCGAACACTTTTTACTTTTGGTGCTTCTGAGGATCCCTGGAAAGTTTGTCATAGGGAGGTCAACCTTTGCCCTTTTCATTCTGAAAGAAAAGAGACACAGAGTACTTTGTAGGTCCCCAAAGGAAGGCGCTGCTCAGGTCCTGCGCTGGGAGGGGGCTGCTTGTCCTCCCCCCACCACCAGCTGCCGACGTGGACGTCTCTCCCCCGCCCAGGCCATTTCCGAGTCTCCCCCACCCCCTACCCCTCCATTCCGCCCTCATTACAGGGAAACATGGGAATCTCTTTTGGTTGCAAACATCATCCGATCTGAATAAGTAAGACGTACACACAGGCAGCACTGAGCGCCTCGGTTATCCGGCCTTGCTGCTGATGTGGCAGCCATGCAGAACTGACTCCCCTCCCCCTCTCCCTCTGGACCACTAACTGCGGCGGACAAGCAAGACCTGGAAATTGCTCGGGGGGGGGGGACGACGACAGGGGAAAAGCCTGGTCTGTGATTTTTAATACACGCAAGCGTGCTTTGCGTTGCTTGTGTGCAGCTCCCGTGGGAACATTCTTTTAGCGTCCCTTTAACCTGACGTTTTAGGGTTTAACAGCCCTCACTCAGCATGAAACTTATTTTCCTTGGAAATCAGACGATTTCCACAGTCTTTAGAGGGCGGGAAGAGAGCATCTTTCCTCAAGGGGCAAAACACATCAGCATCCTCATCTTGCACTTGTTTCACACTTTTCCACCCAGGATGCCTCTAGCAGAAGGGATCTCTCTTTCTCTCTATCTGCAAACACTCCCTTCCTCTTATCTGTTGGGACCTGAGGACGGGACTGTTCAGCGCCCCAAAACTGCTGAAGCAATGTATTAAGTTAGTTCAATAAAAGGGGGTTTTTTTTGTTTGACCTTTCACTACTGGTGTGGTAGAGAAAGTGAGGGTGGGGGAGGCATCGATCTCTACCACCCCTTCTCCCCCACAAACTTGCTCGCTTTTTTCACTGCCTCACCCTCGTTCATTTCTGTAGTTCATTTGCAGCCTTAAAGTTAGCAATAATTAAACACACAACCGTGCGACCTGTACCCTTCTTTTTTTGCCTGGGAGCTAGGGAAATATCTTTTCATCACCACCACCCAGGCAGAAGAGAACAGTAAAATCCTCTCGTCACAGTCTGAAAGAGGAGCTGGAAAGGCAATCACAAAAATAGCAATAAGTCAGCGTAATATAAACGGTATCACTT
Organism: Rhinatrema bivittatum; assembly: GCF_901001135.1. Lineage (NCBI taxonomy): Eukaryota > Metazoa > Chordata > Amphibia > Gymnophiona > Rhinatrematidae > Rhinatrema > Rhinatrema bivittatum. The sequence continues at coordinate 23,745,297 of NC_042619.1, forward strand.
GTTCGTTGACTTTTAGTGCTACAGAGCAGGAAAGCAAGTCTCCGTTCCTCCTTACACAAAGGAAAACCTTGCTTCACTGTACTGAAAAAAAAAAAAAAAGCCAAGAATAGTGCTTTGTGCCCTCGGATTTCTGTCTAGACTCGGGATAGCAGTCCTGCAAAACCTCTGCACACCGACCTCAGAAAGTAAGCCGAAGCCACCCTCCCCAGCAGGGGAAAAGCAGGGGGGGGGGGGGGGGGGCAGATTAATCGCGGCCAGAGAGGGTTTGTAGTCCTAGAACAGAGCAGGTCGCCCGCCGGCTAGCGCTGGAGACAGTCACAAGGAAAAAAAAAAAAAAAGCAAAACTTGGCACGCATCTTGCAATCAGCTCCAGCTCTCTCTCTTCTCACGATCAGCAAGCAGTTCAGAAATGCGATTTATTGTCCGTAAAGGCCCGACCTCTCCTGCTGATGGCTGCCATTATAAAATGATCCTCTTGCTTCTTACCTAGATAAGGAAAAAGCGCCTCGGCTCCCGCTGCGCTGTGCGTCTGCAAGTCCAGTCCAGCCCTCCTCCCTGCTCTGCTCTCCTGCAAGAGAGATTGCCTCAGCAGGGCCTATATACCCTCCGAGAGAAAGTTCTGGAAACTTGGAAAAGTCCTTCCAAACTTTATTTAAATGAGAGGCTTGGAGCTCCGCTGGTTTCCAGCCCTCCCACCACATCCCAGCCTGGTCCCCCCATTCCCTCCCCAACCCCCGGGTCCTAGTGCCTGCAAGGTTTCACCCAGTGATGGGAACGATTCCGGTTTAGGTGCGACACTGTAAGCGATTACCTGTGCTCGATTCTTTGTTGATTTCCCTGCATCCCTGGACTAAATATTTATTTTGCACTGCATTACTCCACCAAACCCCCCCCCCCCTTTAGATTGCCCAAGCAAGCTGTAAAATGGTGACAGATACAAAAAGGAGTTAAATTAGCACTGCTTTGAGACTTGTGGGCAGTAGTGCCAATCGCCGACCTTAGCTACCGTCCATTCATGCATCTTTCCTATACAATCATAATTAATTTGTCTTAAAATCTGTCTATTTTTGCAAGCTAATCGAATAAAGAATGTACTGAATTAAGAATGTATAGGAAAGATGCATGCATAGACAATAACCTTGTTGATTAGCGCTATTGTTCACTTCTGCGAATTCAACTCCTTTTTCTGTCTCAAATGGTTCTGCATACAGTAAGGTCATTACTGCCTGAGCACAGAAGATTACTTTTCGGAGGGGGGAGGGGCGCTACTTTTGACATGTAAATTTCCTGTCTTGCTGCTCAGTGTTTAAGAAGTTGGTGCAGAGAGAGAAAGTGGCAAAACTAATGATGAAGAACATAAGAAATTGCCATGCTGGGTCAGACCAAGGGTCCATCAAGCCCAGCATCCTGTTTCCAACAGAGGTCAAACCAGGCCACAAGAACCTGACAATTACCCAAACACCAAGATAAGAAGATCCCATGCTACTGATGCAATCAATAGCAGTGGCTATTCCCTAACAGGCCGATTCAGTAAAGTCCGCTGGAGAGCGGTGCGACACTGTATTGGCCTGTTAGTAAACTAAATAAACTCCATGAACTTATCCAAACCTTTTTTAAACCCAGCTACATTAAATGCACTAACCACATCCTCTGGCAATAAATTACAGAGCTTAATTGTGTGTTGAGTGAAAAATAATTTTCTCTGATTAGTAAGAACATAAGAAATTGCTATGCTGGGTCAGACCAAGGTCCATCAAGCCCAGCATCCTGTTTCCAACAGAGGCCAAACCAGGCCACAAGAACCTGGCAATTACTCAAACACTAAGAAGATCCCATGCTACTGATGCAATTAATAGCAGTGACTATTCCCTAAGTAAACTTGATTAATAGCAGTTAATGGACTTCTCCTCCAAGAACTTATCCAAACCTTTTTTGAACCCAGCTACACTAACTGCACTAACCACATCCTCTGCCAACAAATTCCAGAGCTTTATTGTGCGTTGAGTGAAAAAGAATTTTCTCTGATTAGTTTTAAATGTGCTACTTGCTAACTTTATGGAATGCCCTCTAGTCCTATTATTTGAAAGTGTAAATAACTGATTCACATCTACTCGTTCAAGACCTCTCATGATTTTAAACACCTCTATCATATCCCCACTCAGCCGTCTCTTCTCCAAGCTGAACAGGCCTAACCTCTTCAGCCTTTCCTCATAGGGGAGGTGTTCCATTCCCCTTATCATTTTGGTGGCCCTTCTCTGTACCTTCTCCATCACAACTATATCTTTTTTGAGATGCAGAGGCCAGAATTGTACACAGTACTCAAGGTGCGGTCTCACCATGGAACGATACAGAGGCATTATGACATTTTCCGTTTTATTAACAATTCCCTTCTTAATAATTCCTATCATTCTGTTTGCTTTTTTGACTGCTGCAGCACACTGAGCCGACCATTTCAAAGTATTATCCACTAGGATGCCTAGATCTTTTTCCTGAGTGGTAGCTCCTAATATGGAACCTAACCGTGTAACTACAGCAAGGGTTATTTTTCCCTATATGCAACAGCTTGCACTTGTCCACATTAAATTTCATCTGCCATTTGGATGCCTATATCCAAAACTTAATCCCCAGTGATTCGTTTTCATGCTGCACCCAAAAAGCAGAATATAAACATAAGATCCCTATGGCCCTAGTATACAGATAGCAGGAAACCTTGCCAGGAACATCAGGTAAAGCAAGAAGGGGGTTCAAAGGTACACTTTCCTCTGAGCCAATGTATAGGTGAAAAGACACAACCCTGCTGAAGTGCCATCTTTTCAGATAAGAGGCTGCGCGGAAGTGCGCTGTCGACACTAAGGACACTGCCAATTATTTTGTCATGTCTTTAAAAAAAAAAAAAAATGAGCAAAGAATTAAAAATTGGGATATTGGCTTGTGCTCCAAAACTCCACCCATCATCCCCGGTGTTCAGCATCTCTAGGGGATGGAAGATTGCAAACTGAGATTTAGTTAAAATGATCCTCCGAGCACCCTTCCAAAGCCAGTCAGGACCCTCCCCAAAAGAGGCTGGCATGCTTATCAGTAACTCTCTGCTGGGGGGTTGCATAATTATCTGTTTAAAATAATCTTACTGCTGGCCACATCCCACCAGTGGTGAGGGATCAGGGGTTGACATCCCAGCCTCCTGGTTCACTATTGGCTCTTTCCACCCAGCTATTAGACTCGCCATTAACTATGGAATATGTTTATCATTAGTTTATTTGTTAATTGTCCTTAATTTGTTCTTAATTTATTCTTAATTGATATATTTTATGTACACCTGAATTCTTTTTGACTGTAAAGCTTGTTGCTGATTTATTGTTTATTGTAAACAGTGATGTTATTAACGTGCCGCGGTATATAAAAAATCACGAAATAAATAAATAAATAAAAATATTGAAAGTCTGTACTGATTCATCACTTCCATGCAACATACTTACAGGCCGATACAGAACGGTGCGCTCAGACGAGCACACCTTTTAGCCCCCATTTGGCTGTGCGTTTTAGATGCGCTATTATTACCCCTTATGCCAAGGGATAATAGTGCATGGAAAACGTGCGGCCAATCACCCCAAAACTATTAGCGCTCATCACATGCAAATGCGTGTTGATGAGCTTATTACTTATTACCATGGAACACTGAAAGTAAAATGTGCGGCCAAGGCAGGCGTTAATCATATAAAGCACCGGGAAAGCGTGCGGAAAAGCAGAAAAAAACTGCTTTTCTGTACACCCTCCGACTTAATATCACAGCGATACATGGATGTCCTTAGGAGAGGGGTGAATGGGACAATATCTCCAAGCTCTGCACTTTAGAAGGGGTGGGGGGGGGATACTCTTGCCATGGTAGCCCCATCCTCAACACTATAAATTCAGAGGCACAGGGTCCCGCCTCGGTTGATTTGCTCTGGGCCCCACACCCTGCATACATACCACCACAGCAGTGGGCTCCCATCTCTGGAGAATAAGGATGCTGTACCTTTAAGTTTTAGGCTGGGCTGTAAGACTAGGGGAAGGGGAGGTCTGCAGAGAGCTCCGGCTATAATTACAGCATCTGATTTCATCCTCCCGGCCCAACTGGGTTCCCTTAAAATAAGCACCGGTACGGTGACGCTTTCCTCCTCTTTTCGTACTCTCCATAGAAATGCACTTTGAAAGGCTTAGAGACGTTTGAGCGTGACTTGACCCGGACAGACGATACGGGTGTCCCCTCCCCCGATTAAATAGCAGAGCAGGAGGCCGGCGGGGGCTGCAGTACTCCGAGAGCTTGCCCGGTGCAAGCTGCAGCCCGGATCCTTCCGGTTCCTCTCCTCTCCCACTTGAAAGTATCCGAGCCAAAGGTTACCGGAGACCACGGCTTGACGCCCTCCCCCGTTTCTTGGGTTATTAACGCGGCTCTTACGTAGGCGCTCGAGGCTCTTGGTGCAAACCCCCAGGAGCTGCGTTTGCCCGGCGCGGAGCCCCTGACACGCTGGGTGGGAAACCTCGAAGCTTCTGGAAGCCTCGGCTCCCCCCAGCCCCCACAGTGCCACGTCGGAGAAGCTGCACAGGCCTCCCCCCCCCCCCTGGCTGCAGACAAATGTGTGGGTTGGGCTGCAGGGGGAGGGCGGGGCTGCTTTAAGTGTCCTTTAGGCTTGTAAGGAGCGCCTCTGCCGCCCAAAGACGTGCACGCGACGTAGCCATGCGTTGCAACCCCCTACTCCCCCCCGCCCGCCGCCAGCCAAAAAAATAAAATAAGAGGATGATGCAACTTATCGGCAGAGTACGCGCAAACTGAACTCTTCCTGCCAGGAGCTCTTTTAGTTTAGGCAAATACAATTTTCCTTTCAAAATTGGGGGATATTTTCATTGCTAAATAAATTCAGGGCAGTTTTTGCCCTGAAGCAAATTTTGACGCTTGTGCACTCAGGGAATGGCTCCCGACAAGTAGGGGAGAGCTGCCCTGATCCACCTTTACAAGAAATCAACAGTGCCCCAACTGCAGACCTGACCACCAGGGCAGGGACCAGAGGGTGAGAACAGGGGTCGTCCCCCACCCCCCCCCCTCAGAACTCAAAGAGAGCAGGGGGGGATTCACCTCGGGATACTGGGAAGTGGGGGAGTACCGCAGTGGTGTCTCTTTCAAAATGACAGAGCCCTGAAGTAAGTGGGAGAGAGCTCCTCTCTTGCCGGGGTAATCAGGAGCCAAGTAGTTGCTTATGTAGTCTGTGATTAAATGCGGGCCCGCTCACCCCCAGCCCGCTATAGAATGCGTGGAGCAGGAGCCTGCGTGAAAGCCTCATTTCCCGCCTCCGAAAATCAGGGTCAGATTTCCCGCTCGGCACAGTAGGCACCCGCCTACGGGCGCCACCGCGATCAGAGAGCGCCTTCTCCATGGAGGCGGCCTTCTGCCACTGGGCCTGGGGTGCACGAGATGTAAATCCAGCCCTGAACCCACTGCATTCTCACGGAGCTTGGCTCTTTGCCTCAATAAAATGATCCCTCATCCTGGAATTAAAAATCTGGGAGCTGGACAGTGGCTGTTCTATTACTAACTAACTCCTATATTCGCATAGGACTTCCTGCAGAGAGGAATTCTCAGCCCCCGAGCATTGTCAAAAGGCCGAAATCAATTCAGAGTTTTATACCATTCAAAAAAAATAAAACAACTCTTATATTGATATTTAACTTTCCTAATAGAAGCCTGTAAACACTTTGGAGTCCACATGCCAGCCGGCCTCTCTTATCAATCCAAGCATGAGGTTAAGTGAATGAAGGTTGTGCTTTTGGTATTTTTATGAAGATCATGGTTTGACGATTGGCAATGACTGCTCAAGAGTTTCAAGCATGTGGCGAATTCAAGTTTAACCCTGGTGCCCTGTGCCTCTGGGGCCAGGCAAGAAAATATTTTAATAGCACCGGAGCTGCCACAGTGGATCTACAAAAATGCCACAGCTGTACCAAGCCAAATCAAATGCATTGCAAACATTAAAAAACGGTTTGCTATGCGTTAACCGCCCCAGTGCAAAGTGTCCTTTTCCTAGGAGGAAGGAATCCTTCCTCTGCATAAAAAAAAAAAATCACCATATTTTTATGCTCTGTCCCTCAAGGAAAAAAATTGCCCTAATGCATTGTAGCAGGAAATCAAGGCCTGACCCCTAGTTCTCTCCAAACCCTTCCTTTAGGAAAATGCAAAAAAATGCAATGAGATGTACTCCTCTTCCACATCCCTTCCCAGTCCTGTGCCTGGATGGGAGCAGAGAAAATAGTTACAGGACAGCCTAGGCGCTTCTTAACTGGGACGCCAGAGATGTTGGATTCTGCAGGCACAATGACACAATACACATTGACGAAGGACAAAACAGAGATTACCGTGCCAGCTATATCACATTTGTGTTCATAGAAACCCAGATTAGAACGGTGATTTTGCTGTTCTCAATTTTATGTAAGGGCCCTGCCCAAAAGTTAACCTGTTTGCAATGTTATATGTAAGGGTTCTGCCCAATGGTTCCTGTTTAACTGTAAACCGATACGATGTGTGAACGGTTATCGGTATAAAAAAAGACATTAAATAAATAAATAAATAAATAAATAAATAGATAAAAGTTCATCTTCTCTGCCCAGACTGCTTCCTGTTATAATACCAGTGACCTCACCTGATCTATGGCTTTCCCCTTCATCACAACTAAGGGGGATCCTCTGTGCTTCTCGCAGGTTTTCTTTAATTCTGCTACTGGTTTTTTGCCTGCCCTGGGAGGCTGTTCCATGCATCCACCACCCTGTGAAGAAATATTTTCTAATGTTACTCCCGAGTCTCGTTGTGAACCCATCCTTTCTTCTTTCACGTCGCTGTGAAATTTAGCCAGTGTAGCAACGAATCATCTCCAAGGAGTAAGACAGAGGGCCACCTGTACATACCCTGTCTTTAATCTGACTGGTAGAGACGCTCACACCAAACTGCTCTGTCATTGAACACGGCAATTCTGTTGGATCTCGCAGCTAGCCCAGAAAACATCGCTCGGATGGGAAATACAACGATAATGTTGAGATTACTTACCTGATAATCTCCTTTTCCTTAGTGTAGACAGATGGACTCAGAACAAATGGGTATAGTGTGCTCGTGCTAGCAGTTGGAGACGGATCTGACGTCAGCACGGATGTATATATACCCCCACAGGAAGCGTAGCAACTTAGTAATCTTCCTTGCAAAAGCTGTTATGGATGTGTGTACTGACGCTCAGTGAAATAGTGAAACAGGATTCCCCTGACCGATTGATAGTAGCTGGAGACCGCCAGCATTCCCAACCGGAAGACGTCGACACCTGGTAGAGTGCACGCTCTTATGGAAACAGATGACATGGCTTACCTTGAATCGGTGAAACCCATGTACACAGGCAGCTGGGCGGGATGCTGAGTCCATCTGTCTACACTAAGGAAAAGGAGATTATCAGGTAAGTAATCTCAACATTTCCTGTCGTGTAGCCAGATGGACTCAGAACAAATGGGATGTACAAAAGCTTTACTCCCAGCCTGGGCGGGAGGCTGCCTGAGGACCATGTAGGACCGCCCTCGCAAATGCTGTGTCCTCCCTGGCCTGGACATCCAGACGGTAGAACCTGGAGAAGGTATGGAGGGAGGACCACGTCGCCGCTTTACAGATTTCTGCGGGCGACAGCATCCCGGATTCTGCCCAAGATGCTGCTTGGGCTCTGGTAGAATGAGCCTTGACTTGTAGAGGCGGAGACTCCCAGGCCTCCATGTAAGCTGCTCTGATAACCTCTTTAATCCAGCGGGCGACAAGGCGTGCCGCCTACAGGCCACGCCGCCGATCCTCGATTCCTCGGAGACCAAAAGTAAGAGATGTACGCCTTACCTGATCCTTGGCGCTTCCCGGCTGGAACCCGGGCGGTCTCCGGCTGCGGGGGGGGGGAGAGGGCAAGTACCTTCACCGCCGCGTTTGAGGATATGCACCCGCTGCCTCGTCCACGCCGGGACCGAGGCGCCTCGCTCACCCCGCCCGAGCCTTGCCTGGGGGCTACGGCCCGGCCGCGATTTGACCACCGGACCGAGGACTTAAACCTCCGGGGGATCACGGAAATCACCCCGGAAAACTCAACTGGGGGAGGGACCTTAGGGTATCACCGCAGGAGTGCGGGGCTCGATGCTGTAGTAGAAATTTAGTAAGAAAACAGAAAGTAGAAAGTAGATTTGGAAAACACGCTCGGCGAGCGTGCAGGCTCTCCAAACTGCTTTGGAGACGGAAATTACTAAGTTGCTACGCTTCCTGTGGGGGTATATATACCCGTGCTGACGTCAGATCCGTCTCCAACTGCTAGCACGAGCACACTATACCCACTTGTTCTGAGTCCATCTGGCTACACGACAGGAAACTCCTTTTGTTTTCGTAGAAGTTACAGTAAGGTAAAGCGCTGCTACCCAGCCTGAAATACAAGTCTGCTGCCTGCTCCTTCTCCACACTTAAAATATCCCTTGCAGGTGGCAGAGTAAGACATTAACAGGATTCAACCCAGAGCCAGTGGGGCAGGAAGGGCAGAAGGCTTTAACCACTGGATCAGCTGGCTGTACAAACAAAGCTGGATCTGCAGGGATAAAAACACAACCAGATAACCACTAAAGTACACACTTCACAGATCTGTAAATACATGTTGTAGTCTCAAAGGATAAGATAAGCCAGGTCACGCTTCAAAGCAACAAGGGAGCAAGGAGAAAGGAATACAAACGGATTCGGAGCAAAGGTAGACTCCACACGCTGAGGAAAAGGTACAGACTTTGCTGGGTCGTTCTTCTTTCTTTCAGCATGTACCAGTGAGGTCCTAATAGCTGAAGAATGGCCCGGAGACATCGTTTTGCCAAAGCTGTCACCCACCGCTCTTACTGCTTCTGCTGCTGTTCAGACAGACAACCTGAGATTGTCAGTGAGGAGCCGGTTCAGTGTGAAAGAGCAGGAACTGGGGATGTCTCGATTTAATCTGGGTTAAGGAGGAGAGAACAACCCCCTACTGGGCCAGGAAGAGGAGAAAGAACCGAGAGCAGCCTCCTGTCATGTCCAAGAAAGGAGAAGTCAGTCATCTCCCGCCTGGACTGATGAGGAGACGGCAGCCTCCTGTCATGACCAAGAAAGGAGAAGTCAGCCATCTCCCGCCCGGACTGATGAGGAGACGGCAGCCTCCTGTCCAAGAAAGGAGAAGTCAGCCATCTCCTGCCGGACTGAGGAGGAGACGGCAGCCTCCTGTCCAAGAAAGGAGAAGTCAGCCATCTCCTGCCGGACTGAGGAGGAGACGGCAGCTTCCTGTCCAAGAAAGGAGAAGACAGCCATCTCCCGCCCAGACTGATGAGGAGACGGCAGCTTCCTGTCCAAGAAAGGAGAAGTCAGCCACCTCCCGCCCGGACTGATGAGGAGACAGCAGCCTCCTGTCCAAGAAAGGAGAAGTCAGCCATCTCCCGCCCGGACTGATGAGGAGACGGCAGCCTCCTGTCATGACCAAGAAAGGAGAAGTCAGCCATCTCCCGCCTGGACTGAGGAGGAGACGGCAGCCTCCTGTCATGACCAAGAAAGGAGAAGTCAGCCATCTCCCGCCCGGACTGATGAGGAGACGGCAGCCTCCTGTCATGACCAAGAAAGGAGAAGTCAGCCATCTCCCGCCCGGACTGATGAGGAGACAGCAGCCTCCTGTCCAAGAAAGGAGAAGTCAGCCACCTCCCGCCCGGACTGATGAGGAGACAGCAGCCTCCTGTCCAAGAAAGGAGAAGTCAGCCATCTCCCACCCGGACTGATGAGGAGACAGCAGCCTCCTGACCAAGAAAGGAGAAAACAGCCATCTCCTGCCCGGACTGATGAGGAGACGGCAGCTTCCTGTCCATGTCCAAGAAAGGAGAAGTCAGCCATCTCCCGCCCGGACTGACGAGGAGACGGCAGCCTCCTGTCCATGTCCAAGAAAGGTGAAGTCAGCCATCTCCTGCCTGGACTGAGGAGGAGACGGCAGCTTTCTGACCAAGAAAGGAGAAGTCAGCCAACTCCCGCCCAGACTGATGAGGAGACGGCAGCTTCCTGTCCATGTCCAAGAAAGGAGAAGTCAGCCATCTCCCGCCCGGACTGATGAGGAGACGGCAGCCTCCTGACCAAGAAAGGAGAAGTCAGCCAACTCCCGCACAGACTGATGAGGAGACGGCAGCCTCCTGTCCAAGAAAGGAAGAGTCAGCCATCTCCCGCCCGGACTGAGGAGGAGACGGCAGCTACCTGTCAAAGGGTGTACAGAAAAGCAGTTTTTACTGCTTTTCTGTACACTTTCCTGGTGCTGGCCGAAATTAACGCCAGCCTTTGGGCAGGCGTTAATTTCTGAAAGTAAAATGTGCAACTTGGCTGCACATTTTACTTTCTGTATGGCGCGGGAATAACTAATAGGGCCATCAACATGCATTTGCATGTTGCGAGTAAAAATAGCATGTCGAAAACGCATGGCCAAACGCAGGCTAACAGTGCGCTACATGGAGCACACTGTACTGTATCAGCCTGATAGTTAGGTTCCATATTAGGAGCTACCACCCAGGAAAGAGATCTAGGCATCATAGTGGATAACACATTGAAATCGTCTGTTCAGTGTGCTGCAGCAGTCAAAAAAGCAAACAATGTAAGGAATTATTAGGAAGGGAATGGCTAATAAAACGGTGGATGTCATAATGCCTCTGTATCGCTCCATGGTGAGACTCCACCTTGAGTACTCTGTACAATTCTGGTCACCACATCTCAAAAAAGATATGGAAAAGGTACAGAAAAGGGCGAGCAAAATGATAAAGGGGATGGAACAGCTCCCCTATGAGGCTCAAGAAGTTAGGGCTGTTCAGCTTGGAGAGGAGACAGCCGAGGGGAGATATGATAGAGGTGTATAAAATCATGAGTGGAATAGAATGGATAAATGCAAATTGGTTATTTACTCTTTCAAAAAATACAAAGATTAGGGGACACTCCATGAAGTTAGTAAACAGCACATTCAAAACAAATTGGAGAAAATTCTTTTTCACTCAACACACAATTAAGCTCTGGAATTCATTAGCATAACTGGGTTTAAAACTGGGTTTTGTAATAAGCCCAGGTTGGACCGCCCCAACCAGGGTAACTTATTGTTTATTGTAAACCGGATTGATTTGTATTGTATACAGGAATTCCGGTATATAAAAAATTAAAAATAATAAATAATAATTAAAAAAGGTTTGGACAAGTTCCTGGAGGAAAAGTCCATGAACACTTATTAATCAGGTAGACTTGGGGAAAGCCACTAATTATCCCTGGGCATTAGCAGCATGGGATCTATGTATTTGGGATCCTGCCAGGTACTTGTGACCTGGATTGGCCACTGTTGGAGACAGCATACTGGGCTGGATGGTCCCTCGGTCTGAACCAGTATAGCATGTTCTTATGTTCTTAATGCTAAGCGTTTGCTTGGTCTGACTTCGTCTCAGTGTGGAACTCTGCTCCGGTTCCTGTGCTTCATTACTGCCCGCCTTGTTTCACCCCTTCCGGGCAGAAATCTGTAGATACCAATCCAACCCCCAAAGCATGACTGCATTTATTTTTACATGAAATCTTAAATATCACATTAACTATTCTTCAGGCTTTTCAGATTACCCCAGTCATTTGTTTCCATTCCCTGAAAAGCGTCAACTCTGTTACGAAGTCTTTGGCACAGATTTAAGATTCGGGAACAGCCCGAGTCAGAAAAAAAATATGTGTAAAATTAAATTAAATTTTTTTTCCACACTTTTAAAATGGATTCTCTCTAAAAGTTGACGGAAAATTAAAGCCTTGGGGGAAAGCTAGCAACACAAAACAAGCTGAGCGCGAGGAAAAGAAATCTGAAAGAAAATAATGTGTGTGTGGGTCTTCGCTGGATCCATCGAGCGAACTCTTCCTGCGTAAAGTTCTGCAGTGAGTTTTACAAAGGTTTCCGCTTGCAGGAAAATAAAATCCTGGGGCGAAACATGTCCCGTTTCCAAACTGTGCCAGCAGCCTGACTCGCAGGGCTCTTCTGCACTGCCCTTCGATGTGGTTCTTAATGTCACCTGCGCACTGGCAGCTCTTCCCCATCTGCCCCTCCATAACATTGCATGGCCCTTCCCCGCCAGCCTCCCAAACTGCCTTTGTTGTGGGTCTTGCTGGAAGAGAAAGTCTGGGGGAAATCACAGTAGGGAGGATGCTGGATCTGTCTTCCTTTGCTGTTACTGAACAGAATAAAAAAAAAACACGCCCGGCTTTCGAGGCATAAAATGCCGTGTGGCGGCCTGGGAAGCAGGCACTAAGGATAATTCTCATTTATAAGGCAACACTTTGCAGTCGCGTCACGTCGGAGGTGTGCGAGTAGCCACCACTGGGATATATATATATTTTTTTATGACATTTTAATGAAACGTACAAAGCACTTTCAGCCAAAGAACACAAGCTGCACACTAGGGACTGACAGTGCCAAGATCTGAGAGGAAGCCACAGTCAGGAGACAGAGCAGCAGGTGCGATAGGACATTCATATTTTTCAGATTTGAGACACTGCATAATAAGTTTCCGACGGGAAAGGTGTATATTATTCTTCGTCTTCAAAGTAACTAGAAAAAATGAGGGACAAGTAGGTAGAATCTTACACCCAGAGTCAGAATTAGAAATGATGGGGAAAAGAGATTTAAGGCCTGAATTCCTGATACTGGGGCCGAAGCGCTGATCCATCTGCTATAGTGGTTTCCAAACATGTCCTATCCATCTCTCAGCCCAGTTGGGGGTTTTCAGGGTATCCACAATGAATATGCATTAGAGATATTTGCATACAGTGGGCTGCCAGGCCTCCAAGTGCACAGGTACTTCTGTGTCCCCCATACCTTTAGGGAATTGTTGATGGGAAGCTACCTGCGCACATTCCCTTTGAACATTTGCCAACATATAAATGGGTACAGAAGTTCCCTGGAGTTTATGTGGCGGGGGTTAGGTGTAGTGTAGCTTTCTCCCCCTCTCAAGTTACACCCCCAGGGATGCCTACTTTTAAGGTCTGTTAAATCCAGCCAGCTAGTGAGGCGAGGAGGCCAGATGTAGCTGCTCTGCACCGGGCAGCGTTCACACAAGGCATCCACTCGCCTGATTCCCTGGAACTGCCCTCGAAATTTTCCGACATCGGGATCAACCCAAATCAGGAGGAGGAGGGCAGGAGAAGAGAGAAGGAAAAATAATTCACTCGATGGCATCCTTAATCCTGTAATGGCCTGATCAGAAGTCTCATTCCAGATGTCTCCACTGGGCCGGTTCGCCCGCTTCCGCTGCATGGCCCGGAGGGGGGAGGGGCTGCCGGAATCTGAACCGGGGTCATAACCTCCACTCTGAAACCATGAACAGGCAAGGGAGGAGAAAGGGAAAGGAAGGACGGAGCAGAAAGGGGGAAGGTCTGAAGCCTTCTTCCCCGTTCAATCCCCAGAATAATGAAACCCTTTTCCCGCGCTGGGGCGCACTCGCTGGCCTGCCGCACGGGGTCACTGTTTCTACTAACTGCTATCCTCTTCTTGGCCTTTGCCCTCTGACCTGCAGCGTGTCACTTCTGCGGCGAGAACTGTTGTGCCTGTTTCGGAGCCCCTCCCGCAGTCGGGCCGGTGCAAAGAAGAAACATTAGTGCCCCCCCCCCCCAGCAGTCAGAAGATGCAGGCCCTGGAGTTGCACCCTTAGCAGTAAGAAGCAGCGCAGCCGAGGGGGCCACGCTAGCACTCAAGCCTCCCCCCCCCCGACAATCACCAGAAGCACGGGCCTGAGGCCTCCCAACCCCCTTTCTCACCTCAGCAGAAAGAAGGAGCGCGGCACCGGCCACCCCACCCCTTCCCGGCTGGAGCGAGCGAGCGGGGTTTATGGGACGGAAAGAAGCAACATCCGCCGCCCCTCCCCCCAATCAGAGCAAGAGCAGCAGGGCCCAGAGTCTAGGGGCTGCAGAAGGAGACTGCTGCTCCTGCTGCCCCTTGTTCTTCCAGGGGGGGAAAAGTGAAAGAGCATGAGAGTCAGAGCACCTGTCTGTATGAGAGCACACGAGACAGCATGTGTGTATATAATTGAGCATGAGACAGCGTGTGTCTGTGTGTATGACTGATCATGAGACAGCATGTCTGTGTATGCATGACAGCATAAGGCAGCTGTCATGCATACACACACATGGTGTGTATATATGCACATGTATGCTGTGTATGCATACACACACATGCATGTGTATGATTGACCACGAGAGCATGTGTATGTATGACTGAGCATGAGACAGCATGTGTATGCATGTATGTATATGATTAAGTATGTGTATATTTTATTTATTTATTTATTTCCGATTTTTATATACCGGCATTCGAGACAGCAGTCACATCATGCTGGTTCACATAGAACATGGGTGCATAGTAAACATAGTAAACATAGTATATATGAGTGAGCATTTGAGACAGAAGTGAAAGTTTGCATGCAACAACCCCTACCCCCTTATAAATCTGTGACAATCTCAGGGCATTTGGAAATAAAAAATTCCAGGTATGGAAAGTGGGACATTTTTTAATATCCTCAGTTTTAATTTAGTGGGTGTTAATTGATGTATCTAATGATTTGTAATATTTTATTTCAATTTGGAATATTTTTAGACGAGTTTCTAATTATTGGATGTTTCATTTGTCAGCTGTTTTGAAATATTTATATTAGTATAGTTAACTACTATGATTGATGATTTATATTTCTTGATTTTATTGTTTAATGCTTTATGAGATTCTGTTTTTCCATATTTGCACTGCATACAGAGTCTGGCTTGTTGCGGTTTCCAGTTCAGTTTTTGTCTTCAGGTTTCTGAAACACAGAAACATAGAAATGATGGCAGAAAAGGACCAAGGGTCCATCCAGTCTGCCCAGCAAGTTTATGGTAGTCTCTGCCGTGCCATACAAGTCACCCTCATACTTTTCAGTTTCCCACACCGTCAACGTCAGGGCCCTTGTTGGTTACTGTTTGAGTCCGATTCCCCTTTACCTCCTGCCATTGAAGCAGAAAGCAATGTTGGAATTGTATCAAGAGTTTCAGGCTTTTTGGTTAAGGGTAGTAACAGCAGCATCAGCAGCAAGCTACCTCTATGCACTCATTTCTTCAGTTAAGAACATAAGAACATAAGAACATAAGAAAATGAGATACTGGGTCAGACCAAGGGTCCATCAAGCCCAGCATCCTGCTTCCAACAGTGGCCAATCCAGGCAAGTACCCAAAAACTAAGTCTATTCCATGTTACCATTGCTAATGGCAGTGGCTATTCTCTAAGTGAACTTAATAGCAGGTACTGGACTTCTCCTCCAAGAACTTATCCAATCCTTTTTTAAACACAGCTATACTAACTGCACTAACCACATCCTCTGGCAACAAATTCCAGAGTTTAATTGTGTGTTGAGTAAAAAAGAACTTTCTCCGATTAGTTTTAAATGTGTCCCATGCTAACTTCATGGAGTGCCCCCTAGTCTTTCTACTATCCGAAAGAGTAAATAACCGATTCACATCTACCCATTCTAGACCTCTCATGATTTTAAACACCTCTATCATATCCCCCCTCAGTCGTGTCTTCTCCAAGCTGAAAAGTCCTAACCTCTTTAGTCTTTCCTCATAGGGGAGCTGTTCCATTCCCTTTATCATTTTGGTAGCCCTTCTCTGTACCTTCTCCATCGCAATTATATCTTTTTTGAGATGCGGCGACCAGAATTGTACACAGTATTCAAGGTGCGGTCTCACCATGGAGCGATACAGAGGCATTATGACATTTTCCGTTTTATTCATCATTCCCTTTCTAATAATTCCCAACATTCTATTTGCTTTTTTGATTGCCGCAGCACACTGTACTGACGATTTCAATGTGTTATCCACTATGATGCCTAGATCTCTTTCTTGGGTTGTAGCACCTAATATGGAACCCAACATTGTGTAACTACAGCAAGGGTTATTTTTCCCTGTATGCATCACCTTGCACTTATCCACATTAAATTTCATCTGCCATTTGGATGCCCAATTTTCCAGTCTCACAAGGTCTTCCTGCAATTTATCACAATCTGCTTGTGATTTAACTACTCTGAACAATTTTGTGTCATCTGCAAATTTGATTATCTCACTCGTCATATTTCTTTCCAGATCATTTATAAATATATTGAAAAGTAAGGGTTCCATCCTTTAGCCTTTAGGGATCCACAGTGTTTATCCCATGCCCCTTTGAATTCTTTCACTATTTTTTATTTCACCACCTCCTCCGGAAGAGCATTCCAGGCATCCACCAGCCTCTCCGTGAAGAAATATTTCCGGACGTTGGTTCTGGGTCTTCCTCCCTGGAGTTTCATCACGTGACCCCTAGTTCTACTGATTTCTTTCGAATGGAAAAGGTTTGTTGTTGATTGTGCGTCATTAAAACCTCTCAGGTATCTGAAGGTCTGTATCACTTCTCCCCTGCACCTCCTCTCCTCCAGGGTATATATATTTAGGTCTTTCAACCTCTCCTCATAAGTCATTTGATGGAGACCCCTCACCATTTTAGTCACCCTTCTCTGGACCGCCTCTATCCTGTCTCTATCCCTTTTGAAATACGGTCTCCAGTACTGAGCACAGTACTCCAGGTGAGGCCTCATCAAGGACCTGTAGAAAGGGATTATCACCCCCTTTTTCTTACTGGTTATTCCTCTCTCTATGCAGCCCAGAGTTCTTATGGCTTTAGCTGTCGCCTTGTCATATTGCTTCATCATCTTCAGATCATCAGTCACTATCACACCAAGGTCCCTCTCCTGCTCTGTGCACATCAGTCTTTTCACCCCCCATCCTATACAGTTCTTTCAGATTACCACACCCCACATATGCATGACTGCACTTCTTGGCATTGAATCCCAGCTGCCAAATCTTGGACCAGTCTTCCAGCTTCCTTAAATCCCATCTCATTCTCTCCACTCCTTCCGATGTGTCCACTCTGTTGCAGATCTTAGTATCATCCGCAAATAGACAAACCTTACCTTCTATCCCTTCTGCAATGTCGCTCACAAAGATATTGAACAGGACCGGTCCCAACACCGATCCCTGTGGCTCTCCACTTAACACCGTTCTCTCTTCAGAGTAGGATCCATTTACCATCACTCGCTGTCTTCTATCCATCAACCAGTTTGCAATCCACGCCACCACCTCGGCACTCACTCCCAAGCTTCTCATTTTATTCACCAGCCTCCTGTGTGGGACTGTATCAAAAGCTTTACTAAAATCCAAGTAAATTACATTGAGCGCTCTTCCCTAATCCAATTCTTTAGTCACCCAATCAAATAAATCAATCAGATTTGTCTGTTAGGACCTTCCCCTAGCGAATCCATGTTACCATGAATCAAGCAGTCCTCCCAACTGCACTATCCTTTCCTTCAGCAGCGTCTCCATTACTTTTCCCACCACCGAGCTGAGGCTGACCGGCCTGTAGTTTCCAGCCTCCTCTCTGCTCCCACTCTTGTGAAGCGGGACCACCACCACTCTTCTCCAATCACTCGGCACCACTCCCGTTTCTAGGGATCTACTGAACAGGTCACACAGCGGAGCCGCCAGCACATCTCTGAGCTCCCTCAGTATCCTGGGATGAACCTCGTCAGGCCCCATGGCTTTGTCCACTTTCAGTTTCCCCAGCTCTTCCCATACATTCCCTTCTGTAAATGGAGTTTCATCTACTCCACCCCCATCCACAGTCCTGTTAACTAGCGACGGTCCTTCTTCAGGATCTTCTTTAGTGATCATTGTCACTTTTCAATTTCATTAAACCTCTTCGGACCTTTTTCTGATGTATCTGAAAAATGTTTTCTCACCTCGCTTTACCTCTTTGGCAATCCTTTCTTCCGCTTTACTTTTACCTTACCTGATTTCTTTCTTCGGCTCCCTCAGTTTCACCAGATTTTCTTCCCTGTGATCCTCCCTTTGAGATCCTTTATATTTCTTGAACGCTGTTCTTTTTGCCTTTATCTTTTCAGCCACCTCCTATGAGAACCAGATCAGTTTCTTATTTCTCGTACTTTTGTTTATATTTCTAACATATAGGATTAGTTGCCTTTGTAATTGGTCCTTTTAGTTTGGCCACTGTTGATCCACCTCTCCCATTTTCTCCCCGTCTTCTAGTTCTTCCTCCAGGTACGTCCCCATTTTGACAAAGTCCGTATTTTTTAACTTCAAAACCCGGGTCTTCATGAGACTCCTCTGCATCCTGCGTGCGATATCAAACCATACCGTTTGATGATCACTGATGCTAATGATCATTAGTTCTGTTTATGCTTCTGGGCTTTTTATTCTGGATTTGGTGAGGCTCTATTTGTATTCTGTACGAATGACCAAAGTGAGGTATCCTGCTAGCATGTGGTTTCTGTGTAGGGATCTGGCTTGTTCTGTTTTCCAAATAGGACCAAAATGATAAGAAAAATAAAAAGTCCAGCCAGCAAGGGTAGAAAACAAAATTTATATTCAGTTTAGTGAATGCAGTATGCCAACTTTGGGAATGTGTGGCTCATGATATTTTATTTTGCACAATACAGGAGGAAATACAGTTTTTTTTTCTATTTCATAGAAATAGAAATGCATTTCATTAATACATTTCTCTGGTGTGGCAGGACATGCAACATCTGGCTTCTCAGGGTTTCCAGTTCAGTTTTTGAATGAAGGCCTATGGTGCCAGGATTGTACTGGTTCCAGTTGAGCTGGAAGCCCAAAGAAGCAGTGGAAAACTGCTTGGTGAAAATTAAAAATAAAAACCTCTTGCAGCGTCTCCAAGTTTGTGGTGTTGTATGTTGTGTTCAGGGTGAGGGTGCACTTTTTCACTTGGCCATAGGTGCCGAATGACCTGGCTACGGCTCTGCAATAAACACATATTAAAAAATAAATAAATACATTTCTAAACAGAATAATTGGACCCCCAACTTGATGGGACTTTAAAAAAAAAAAAAAGAAAAACTTGAAAGAGTTGATTTAAGCTTCCCAAGGCTTATTAACTGAAAGAAAGGTGGGCAGTATCAGCAGTCAAGTGATCAACCCAACTGAATGGGGGAGGGGTGCAAGCACATTAAAGCCAGCTCTTCCCCTTTTCCAGAATTCAGATCCCTAATAAACGGGCCGATTCAGTAAAGTCCGCGGGAGAGCGGGCGTTCTCCCGCTCTCCCAGTGCATGCACAGGCCACTCACCTGTGCGCGCGATGCAGTATTTAAATTCGGCCCGGCGGTAGAAACAGGCAAAAGAAGGCACTAGGGACACTAGTGCGTCCCTAGCGCCTCCTTTTGGCCCGGAGCGGCGGCTGTCAGCGGGTTTGACAGCCGACGCTCAATTTTGCCGGCGTCGGTTCTCGAGCTCGCCGACATCCACGGGCTTGGAAACCGGACGCCGGCAAAATTGAGCGTCCGGTTTTCAAGCCGCCAGCCGACTTCAAATTTTTTAAAAAATTTTTTTTACCCTTTGGGACCTCCGACTTAATATCGCCATGATATTAAGTCAGAGGGTGCCTGAAGAAACTAGCGCCTACCTTTGGGTAGGCGCTAATTTCTGAAAGCAAAATGTGCAGCTTGGCTGCACATTTTGTTTTCTGAATCGTGCGGGAATACCTAATAGGGCCATCAACATGCATTTGCATGTTGATGGCCCTATTAGGTTTGGCGGGTTGGACGCGCGTTTTCCGCCCCTTACTGAATAAGAGGTAAGGGAAAACGCGTGTCCAATGGCAGGTTAACAGTGCGCTCCGTTGTGGCGCACTGTACTGTATTGGCCCGAAGGTTAGCCACTTCAGTCCTGCTCTCAGCCCGTTACTTGCCTGGTTCTAATTTCCATTGGAAAAGCAGCAGTACAGCCAGCCCCGTGGTTCAGGTCTCAGGATAGTGCACTGGAGTTCAACAAACAAATATAATGAATGTCTCTGAGAGCTGGGCCCTCGGGGAGTAGTGGGTGTAGTGTAGTTGGATTTCAGTAAGGCCTTTGACATGGTTCTGATTAGGGAGAATACAAGCAAACTGAGCGCTCTTGGTTGAATGATAGACAACAGAGGGTGAGAGTAAATGGACTTCATTCTGAGGAGCAGTGATTAGCGGGCGTGCCCCAGTGGATCGTTCCAATATTTTTGCGAGCAATACTGCAGAAAGCTTAGAAGGAAAAGTCTGTATTTTGAGGATGACACTACAGTCTGCAGTAAAGTGGACACCCCCGAGGGAGCAGCCAAAATGAGAAACGATCTAAGGAAACATGGGGAGTGCTTGAGCGCTTGGCAGTTGAGATTCGATGCAAAAAAAAAAAAAAAAAGTGCAAAGTCCTGCATTTGGGAAGCACAGAAATCCAAAAGGAGCTGTATGAGATGGCGGGTGGGAAGCTGATGTGCACCGGCCGGGAGAGACAATGTGAGAGCCAGAAGAATGCTGCGACACATAGAGAAAAAGCAAGGGATCCTGCCGCCGTACAGGTCACTGGGGAAGCCTCACCTGGAATACCGGGTCCAGTTCTGGAGACCTCATCTTAAAAAGGACAGAGGGAGGCTAGAGGCAGTCCAGAGAAAGGCAACCAAAATGGCGAGGGGGTCTGCATCAGAAGCCAATCGAGAGGAGACGTGGGGGATCTAAAAACGTTTAGAGGAGAGGAGAAACAGGGACATTTACACATCTGAAAGGTATTAGTAAAGCACAAGAGGCAAAACTTTTTTTCAATGGAAAGTAAGTTGTAGAGCTAGGAGGCATGATGCTCCGATGGGGGTAGGCTCAGGACCAAACGACAGAAAATATTTTTTTGGGCGGACGCCTGGAATGCCCTCCCAGCGAAGGTGCTGAAGGACAAATGATACCGGAATACAAAAAGGCATGGGATAAACACAAAGGATTCCTAGGAGTTACTATAAACCGCCTGGGGCCTTGGTAAAGCTGGTAAATATATTTTGATTCTGATTCTAATATATGGATTTTTAAACAAGGCACTGGGGTAACATGCGTGGAGCAGAGGTTACAAACCTGAACAGAAAACGTGGGAGGTAGCCTGCATGTGCAACAGCTACAGCCCTGAAGAAACCTCGCCGAGCAGACTGGATGGGCCATGCGTGTCCCTTTTCCTGCTATGTTACAGCAATGCTACTAAGGTATAGGCCCTAACGCGACTAGCTGGGTTACAAACGGGTTAAGGGGGAATTGACTGGACCTCGGTCCGGTTCTGTCCAACATTTTTTGTAAGCGATATTGCAGAAGGGCTATCGTGTAAGCTTTACCTCTGTGCGGATATCATCAAAATCTGCAACCGAGCAGACACTCTGGAAAGTGTGGCTGGAAAACACGTGGAGGGATATGGTGAAGCTTGAAGAATGACCTAGAGCCTGGCAGCGAAGATTTAATGCTGGGGGAGGAGGGGGGGGGGGGGGGGAAAGACAGGGTCACGCATTTGGGTTGCAAAAAAAAGCAAGGGAGCAGTACGGTACAGCAATGAAGTTTCTTCTGTGCACGAAATAAGAGCAGGATCTGAGGGTGATCATATCCGACGATCTTAAGGCGGCCAAGCCAGGTAGGCGAGGCGATGGCAAAATCCAGGAGAATGCTTGGATGCACGGGGAGAGGCACAGCCAGCAGGGAAAAAAGGAGGCGATGAGGTCCTGGGGGTGAATCGAGCGCAACGGCGTCCTGGAACGCTGGCTCTGCCCCCAAGCCGACAGGAAACTATAGTGCTGGGGATGGCGTTACCATGGTGGCACGCAGGGGCGGATTGGCCTATCGGGAGAAATCGGGCATCCCCCCGGTGGGCCGATCGCCCCAGTCACGTGGTCTGCCACACGCGGCCGTGACAGAGCTGCGCTCGGCAGACCACGTGACGTGTCCTGGGCGGCGAATACCCGGGCTGGTCTGACATCGTGAGTCCGCCGCTGGTGGCATGGGACCCAGGGCACTCTCTCCTATTTGCATCCCCTCTTACTTACCAAGGAGCTATACTAACACCCCCCCCCCCCCCCCCCAAGGACAGCCATATATGTAAGTCCCTGGAGAGTACGGTGCTCAATGAGACTGTGACTTCAAAAAGATATAAGCCGAATGGCGTTGGGCCAGAGGGTAGGTGCTAAAATGAGCAGCGCCTTCATCCTAAAGCTTATGGGGACAGACCCAAAGATCTAAACATGTATATCCTGGAGGGGAAAGGGGAGAGTCGATACATGCGTCCACAGGAGAGGAGCCTCTTTCAACGGAAACAAAGTCCAGAACCAGGGCTCACGGCATGAGGGTGGAAGGGAGTAGATTCAGTAATATTTCTTTACAGAGAGGGTGGTGGATGCTTGGAACAGCCTCCCAGTAAAGGTGGTGGAGACAAGGGCGGTATCTAGGGTTGCCAACTGGCTCCAGGTTTTCAGGACAGGTCGATCCAGTCCAGGTTTTATTCCAAGGAAATCAGAATAAATCCCAACATGCAATGGATGTAAAACCAGGACTGGATCGACCTGTCCTGAAAACCTGGAGCCAGTATCAAAATTCTGGAAAACATTGGACAAGCACAGAGGATCTCTGAGGGAGAGGAAGGGACTGTAAACATAAGCAGGAGCTGCGGACGGGCTCTATGGTCTTTATCTCGTGTTCTGTGTTTTCCAGCTGCACCTGATGGGGGAAGCAATTGTAAATTGCGCTTTCCATTCTTCCTGCATCCATTTCAAGCAAACATCTACCCGCACAAAAAAAACCCAACCAAAACACGTCTGTGAGCATTTGCACGTCCTCTGTGCCCTCCGCAATCTTCAAAGTTAAGTGCGCCCGCACATTCCCTTTGAGAGCTGGCGCACAGCCCGCAGCGGAGAACGAGGCCTCGAGTTCCGTTCAGCGCCCTCCTTCCAGCCGGATCTATTTTTATCACGGAGGGTCTGAGCGGACAGGGCTCGCAAGCAGGCGGCAGAATCCCGCCAGCCTTTATAAAATAGGTCCTTCTCTCCTCACGCGACGGGAAGCCTCTATACTTTCAGGACTTTTTTTTTTCTTTGGGAGGCTCCCACACTTCAAATCCTTCTCTTGATTTTGTGCAATGAAAGTTAAGGAGCACAACAGCCGGACTGAACATGTTCCTTTCCTCCCTCTTCCCTTCTGAAGCTGCCAGGTGAGGCTCTGGAACGGAAAATAGCCGCATAGCTTGCATTCCAGAGGCGGCCACAGCTGCCAAGCGAGGGAGCCGGCGGCTAGAGGAAAGGCATGGGCCAGTCCCGGGTTTTCTGCGCGCCCTCTCCCGGCGCTTTTTGGTACTGGCTGCTCTAGTTTCAAACGGCAGGAAAATGGGAGCCCTGGGAGGAATAATCAAAAGGCAGGACTGGAGTTAATAAAACAAAACAAAAAAAAAAAAAGGATTTTTCCCCAGAAACGGAGACCCCCAGCAGCTGCGCCCAACCAAAATGGGAAAGCACCAGAGACAGCCGATTGGACCTTAGACTTAACAGGAGGAGAATGTGGCAGAGGTGAATACAACGCTCAGTTCCTTCGAAATATACAAATACATCCACGTGCTTTGATTTAAATTGGGTATTGAACAAAATACGGGTTGTTGTTTTTTTTGAAAAATGAAAACATAAATAACAAGATCCCAAGAAATAATGCTGACTGCATCTTTTGCTTTAGTTTACACTAGTCTCTTCACTAAGCAGCAAAAATTGTGTTATGCATGTATATCTGTGTGTATGTAAGTATGTGTGTGAGTATATATATGTCTGTGTTTGTGTGTATATGCATATCTGTGAGTGCATCTGTATTAATGTGGGTGCATGCAGAGTCCAATTGTTTCTCACATGCTAAATAACAGCTGCCTCAGGGATGAGATCACTAAGCAGTCTGACCACATCCGTGATAGTGACAAGGGAAAACAATCACTTCCCCCTCAATTTATATTCTATATAAGGCAATTCTCTGGGAAACCTTAGGACAGTGCAGGAAGGGAGACTATGATAGACTGGAGAGAAGAGGTCTCTTTTAAATCTGTCAATTCAATGAGAAGGATGTGTAACCCCCTCCTTGGGATACATAAATTGTGGGACAAAAACAGGGGGGTTACCCACAAGCAGAAGCAAACCAAACAGCTCAGTCCTTGAATAAATCAAACATCATAGGCAGATCAACAAAACAGAAAAGAGCAGTGAAAATGACAATGATTCTACAATTAGTGCTATGCGTCCTGCACTCAGCAGGGAAACAGAGGTGAAATCAGGACATGTGCTCCACCAGAGCAAGAAAAGTGTTATGTGTGTGTACATAGATCCATAATCACTTTCCGTATGTATTCGAGTGAATCAGTCACTGTCCCGATAGCAAACAGGCTGATACTGTAAAGTGCACTAAGCTGAGCGCACTGTTTAACCTGGGTTGGACGTGCATTTTGAGCGTGCCTTTTCCTAATCTGACCGATGACACTCCTCTTTTTTTTTTAATTATTATTTTTTTCCGGTGCAGGCATTAATTTTGGTGAGTAAAAATGTGCGCGTCAGGCGCAATTTAATTTTGGCATCGGCGGGGATGCATTTACGTGTGATGGGCGCTATTACCTTTGCGTGCGATTGGACGTGCGTTTTGGACGCGCTAACCCCCGTTTTGCATCGGGGAGGGGGGGTGTGTGTTATGGACGCCTGTGCAAAACATGCGTCCAATCGCGCGTCGAGCTGTGTGCTGCGGCCAGCGCACAGTATTGCATCGGCCTGCAAGTAATTCACTTAGCTCAGCCATCGCAGTGGCGGCCTTAAACCAGGGGCCACAAAACTGCAGCTGCATCTGGAACCTCCCGGCCTCTGAGTGATCGATAAGGGCGGGGCAGCATTATAACTAAACTCTGGAATATTCCCCAGACATTTTTCCCCTGGTACTGCAGCAGTGAATTTCTCCTACAGAACCCTTTCTAGAATGATGCAGAGAACTGCCGCGAACGTTACGGGCCGGTGGCCTGGACGCTGCTCTCCGGAGCCTGCTCCTGATCATGAGGGTCCGGATCTTTCCAGCAGGCAGCGATTCAGGGGGGGGGGGGGGGACGGACGATGACTTTACAGTTCTCACGCAGCACTTAGGGTGGTCGGGATGTGCTGGTCCCATCCCTTCCGTTTCTGCAGGGTCAGCAGGAAAACCATTTTTCAGCTGCACTCCAGGGAAGAGGCACAGAATATCGAGAGCCGGGCAGCAGCAGAATCGCAGCCTCCGTAGCCAGCCCTGATCGTCATAATCCAGTGCCCGCTTTACAGGGAGACCCAGCACACGATGGTGTACGGAGTCCAGGAAGTCCATCTGCTCCTTCTTGTGATAACGTGCGGGCTAAACCCGGCGCGCGGTTTCACGGGGCACAGCTTAAAATTATGTCTTTGTTAACTCCCCGTGCAGTAAGTTAACGATATGCTAATGCGTCGGGAGGCCAAAAAGGTGCGCTGACTGGAAAACGAGCGCAGAAACCCGAGGGCGCCCAGCTTAGGCTGAATCCACATTTTAAACTCAAGGCAGCGGGGGAGGGGAAATCCCTCAGGCTCAGGGCGTGATTTCTGCACATAAAACGTGATTTAAGCACACAAATATATGCTTTCACCACAGACGGCATTTTATGTGCACATAAAGCATGGTTGTGCACGGGAAACACGCTTTGTTTGTGTAAATCATGTTTTCTGCGCATAAATCCCGATTGCGGGTCTCGGTGTGGGAACTCCAGCTCCTGCTCATGGACCGACACAAGCGCTGGAAGGTTTACTCCACCTCTGACCAGGAGGAAAATTTCTAGTGCTAAGGAAACCTTAAGTTAAACCAGCGAACCGCTCTGCACTGGGGGAGTAACAGCTGACGCATGGGATTTCCATGCGAGGCCACTAATCAGGACGCACCGTTTTGGTTCACAAAACTCCTTGAGCCCAATATTCAGATGCCGGATAAGTGGGACTTATCCAACAGTCTAGCAGCCGCCGGATATCCGGTTATGTTCAGCAGCCGTTAAGTAGCCGGATAAGTCACTTATCTGGTTATCTGGCTAGTTGACTAACTTGGGGGCGAGCAGTGGGCAAATTGGGGCAGCGCTAATTAATCAGATAACTTATCTGACTAAGTAATGATTTTGAGATTTAGCAAGATAAGTTAACCGGCTAAGTTTGTACCTGCTTTTGTTCTAGTCTAGAATTAGCCAGATAACACTTATGCGGCTAAGTAGCATTTGTACGCAGATACTCAGCCAGCATAGCCTTGCCGCTGAATATCATTGTAACTTAGCTGGATAAGCTCTATGTGGCTAAGTTACTTAGCCGGCTTGTCTTTAAACATCTACCCCTATGTACACAAAAAACTGCAGCTTAGAGCATCGCCCCATGGATAGGAATTAGATTTAATTGCGATTTACTGCTAGTGATTTCATGGGGGGAAGTGGAGGGCATTTCACATTTTTTTTTTCCTTGCTCTGCCCTTCTCTGACCAACAGAGATCCGCTCTTCATGTTCTCCTCGCTCTTTGGCTGCACAGGCTCTTCCCCCCTGACCTGATCCCTGGAACTTGTTCCCTCCTCACCTGATCTGATCCTCCCCTCATCCCTTCTTCGCAGTAGGCCGGACGAGTTCAGCAATCTGCCTCTCTGCCAGTCGGTTTGGCAGTTTGTGCCGTGGTGCCAGCAGGTCCTCCTACGAGACTACAGGCAGTCACATGGATGGGGGGGAGAAGGACAATCAGGTGTCTGGGGAGAAGGCAGGGAGATCCGGAGATTAGGGGAGGGGAGAGAGAGGGGCCCCGCTATCGATCTGGATTTTCTTACAGAAATCAGCTGTGCGTGGTTTGTGGGAGTTTGTAATGACCACAATAAAACCACGTCCCTGACCGCAGACCCTATTCCACTGGCTCCCAATTTCAGTTCTCATCATCCCCAGGCAGGTCTGGTTTTCAGGGCAACCATGACAGGTGAATCGGGTGGGAGGAGGGAACCAACCCAGAGACCAGAGATGACAAGCACCGGCACATTTCACCTCCAGCTTTACCCTGGCTTGCCCAGGTCTGGGCTTGTCTCCCGACTTAAAAAATTCGAAGACCATTTTTATTCTCACACTCCCGCTTTCTCTCTACCCTTTCTGTGAAGAAATATTTCCTTAGGGTTATTCTTGCGTCTACCTCTCCTGTTCCAGAATTCCCCTTCCAGTGGACCTTGTGCATCGTTTGTACGCCGAGGTGTTTAAAAGTCTCGTCACATCCACCCTTTCCTTGATGGGTCTATAAATTATACTGGGGGTCTTTGTCATTTGATCTTGGGGTCCTTCCTCCGGGGATTCTTGATTGCAATCCGATAAACCTCGCTTGTGGGTGAGCAGCCAGGAGTTTGTGATTTTTCAACCTCTCTCTAAAATCAATATTAAATTTCACCAAAGTGGAAAAACGAAATGAGCCATAGAAAACGCTTGGAAAAAAAAAAAAAGAGAGAGAGAAGCGCCTTTGTAGGGAGCAATGCAGGATAATCTGAAGGAGACCGCACCTCGGCTAACAGCTGCATTAAGCCCAATTAAAGTCCTCTCAGATGTAGTAACTCCTCGTTAAACTGTTAAGAGTTGCACGGATGAGGTTGCAGGGAAGGCACTGAGCTTAGAAGTCGGCTTATTTCATGCTCCTACCTCATAATTCTTTTTCTGCTATGTGGTCACCTTTTTCAGAGCTCCCTGTTTCCGGGAGCAAACATTAGGGCCAGGTCTGGCTTTTTGACTCTTCCCAGGGCATGTCGGTACCCGTGGGGCCGACTTCCACTTGGAAGGAGCCAGACTACAATTCCAGGCATGCACTGGGATGGAAGCTGTAACACCAGGACCCTCTGGCTCTGCATTCCCACCACTGCTGTGTTTCTGGGCAGGCTTGGAAAGGGTGTGTGTGTGTGTGTGCGCACGCATAGTCCTTCCCTGTGTCTGGTTTCCATTACCAAGGCACTCATGATTTCTAGGAGGCGGCAGGCACTGGCAGGATGCGCCTCTGGGTAATTTACGGCCTATGTGTGATGCAATATGTGAAACATCTTGCAAAAAGTTACCCAGCTGCTGGCTGGACCTGTTACGCTTGGACTCCGGACAGGAGTCGTGCACACCACCCAGCAGGGTGGCTCCAGGTGGAGAGAGACAGGAAGCTCGAACAGAGTCAGGTACCAGGCTGGGTCAGGGCAGGCAGCAAGAATCAGAGTCTGGGTTCAGGCTGGGTCAGGGCAGGCGGCAAGTGGCAGTGTCTAAGTACAGGCTGGGTCAGGGCAGGCGGCAAGTGGCAGTGTCAAGTACAGGCTGGGTCAGGGCAGGCGGCAGTCAGCAGTGTCTGGGTCCAGGCTGGGTCAGGGCACAGTAAGCAGGGCAGGGCAGGTCAGAAGGCCCGTAGGCCACACACACACACACACGGAGGGCCCGTAGGCCACACACCAATAGCGGGGCAAGGCAGGTCAGAAGGCCCGTAGGCCACACACACACACACGGAAGGCCCGTAGGCCACACACCAATAGCGGGGCAAGGCAGGTCAGAAGGCCCGTAGGCCACACACCACACACACGGAAGGCCCGTAGGCCACACACCAATAGCGGGGCAAGGCAGGTCAGAAGGCCCGTAGGCCACACACACACACACGGAAGGCCCGTAGGCCAGGTATGGAAATCAAGGAAGAAGGCCAAAAGGCCGCACAAGGCAAGGCAAGGAAAGGAAAGGCCCGAAGGCCACGCAAGGCAAGACAAGGCAAGGATAGGCCCGAAGGCCACGCAAGGCAAGGCAAGGCAAGGATAGGCCCGAAGGCCACGCAAGGCAAGGCAAGGCAAGGATAGGCCCGAAGGCCGCGCAAGGCAAGGCAAGGCAAGGATAGGCCCGAAGGCCGCGCAAGGCAAGGTAAGGCAAGGATAGGCCCGAAGGCCGCGCAAGGCAAGGCAAGGCAAGGATAGGCCCGAAGGCCGCGCAAGGCAAGGCAAGGGTAGGCCCGAAGGCCGCGCAAGGCAGGCTAGAGCAGGGAGCCCAGGTGAGCTCGATGCCGAAGCCCCGAGGCAACTGTCAGGCAGGGTTAAGAGGGCACACCCAGAGCATAGAGTGGACATAGGAGATGGACTGGGCCTGTCAGGAAAGTCAGCACTAGAGGGACCCCTGGTGGTGAGGCGGTAGCACAGCAGCCACAGCCGTAACAGTACCCCCCCCTCAAGGCCTCCCCCTCCTCCTGGATCCCATCTGTGCAGGAGGTAGTCAAGAATAACGGGAGACCACTCCGGGGGTGATGCGGCAGGTTCAACTCCTTTCCGAGGCAAAAAGGCAGTCCATAACCCCTCCTGGGACAAGGCGGCAGGGTGAGACCCCTCCTGGGGTAGCAGAGGCGGTGCAGATTTCCATAACCCCTCCTGGGGTGACAAGGGGAACACAAACCCCTCCTGGGGCAGAGAAATAGTCCGTAACCCTTCTTGAGGCGATAGTAGGACCGGTCCGGACCCTTCCAAGGTCGGCATTAAGACCGGTACAGGCCCCTCCAGGGGCGGCAGCTGGGCCAGTACAGCAGGCTCGGATCCTACTCGGGCAATTGTAGCGGGCTCGGACCCCTCTCGGGGCGTTGTAGCAGGCTCGGACCCCTCTCGGGGCGATGAAGCAGGCTCGGACCCCTCTCGGGGCATTGTAGCAGGCTCGGACCCCTCTCGGGGCGTTGTAGCAGGCTCGGACCCCTCTCGGGGCGATGAAGCAGGCTCGGACCCCTCTCGGGGCATTGTAGCAGGCTCGGACCCCTCTCGGGGCGTTGTAGCAGGCTCGGACCCCTCTCGGGGCGATGAAGCAGGCTCGGACCCCTCTCGGGGCATTGTAGCAGGTTCGGACCCCTCTCGGGGCGTTGTAGCAGGCTCGGACCCCTCTCGGGGCGATGAAGCAGGCTCGGACCCCTCTCGGGGCATTGTAGCAGGCTCGGACCCCTCTCGGGGCATTGTAGCAGGCTCGGACCCCTCTCGGGGCGATGAAGCAGGCTCGGACCCCTCTCGGGGCGTTGTAGCAGGCTCGGACCCCTCTCGGGGCGATGAAGCAGGCTCGGACCCCTCTCGGGGCGTCAGCAGGACCGGTATGGACCCCTCCAGGGGTGGCAGCAGGACCGGTATGGACCCCTCCCGGGGTGGCAGCAGGGCCAGTTCAGCAGACTCCGATGGCTGACTCAGGAAGTCTGTCAGTAGGACTGGTTCGGACCCCTCTGAAGACGGCAGCAGGGCCGGTTCGGCAGGCTCAGATGGCAGAGGTAGAAAGTCTGTCAGCAGGGCTGGTGCGGACCCCTCCGAGGACGGCAGCAGGGCCGGTTCAGCAGACTCAGGCTCTTCTCGGGGTAGTGCAGCAGGTTCAGATGGCAGAGTAGCATGGTTAAAGGTGGTGTGCATGGAAGACACAGATTGTACTGCCGTGGGCTTGATACCTCGAGCCAAAGTCTGATGCTCCTGATTTTGTTTCTGGAGGAGCAGTTTAGAGAAGGCACAGGCAGTTCTAGGACGTCTAGGGAAGGTGCTCGTTAGTGTCCACTTGGCAGCTGTGGGAAGCTGAGCCCTGCTAGAGTTAATCAGCTCTCTCCGTTGTAGAGAAACCTGTTCCCGAGGCTCTAGCACTGGTCTCACAGAAGCCTTCTTGGCCAGGTAAGTCCTGGGTTTTTCTACCCACAAACTGCCAGCAAAAATGTCTGTTTTAGTCGAGCCAGAAACAGAAAACTGGTTAGGAGAGCTGATAGCTTTTTCTAATTGCACAGCTGGTCCTAGAGCAGAACAACAGGGGCAGGGTTTGCCTGGAGGTAACAAACACGGGAGACAGGAGCATTTCCACCACCCTGGTTTAGGAGCCAGACAGTTCAAACACTCCTGATAGACAGAGACATTTTTCTTGTTGCAGTTATTGCATGACCAGTGTTCCTGACCAACAAGTTCACAGGCAAGACAGTTCTGATAGCTTGGATAATTCAAAGTCTGACAGGAATGGCAGGTATAAAACTTTAAAGAAGGAGGCATCTTGAATTAGTGAAAAGATGACTCACCGGCAGGACACAGACCTATCTCTTCCCCTGGAAAATGTGATGGCTTCGGCATACTGTTACGCTTGGACTCCGGACAGGAGTCGTGCACACCACCCAGCAGGGTGGCTCCAGGTGGAGAGAGACAGGAAGCTCGAACAGAGTCAGGTACCAGGCTGGGTCAGGGCAGGCAGCAAGAATCAGAGTCTGGGTTCAGGCTGGGTCAGGGCAGGCGGCAAGTGGCAGTGTCTAAGTACAGGCTGGGTCAGGGCAGGCGGCAAGTGGCAGTGTCAAGTACAGGCTGGGTCAGGGCAGGCGGCAGTCAGCAGTGTCTGGGTCCAGGCTGGGTCAGGGCACAGTAAGCAGGGCAGGGCAGGTCAGAAGGCCCGTAGGCCACACACACACACACACACACGGAGGGCCCGTAGGCCACACACCAATAGCGGGGCAAGGCAGGTCAGAAGGCCCGTAGGCCACACACACACACACGGAAGGCCCGTAGGCCACACACCAATAGCGGGGCAAGGCAGGTCAGAAGGCCCGTAGGCCACACACACACACACGGAAGGCCCGTAGGCCACACACCAATAGCGGGGCAAGGCAGGTCAGAAGGCCCGTAGGCCACACACACACACACGGAAGGCCCGTAGGCCAGGTATGGAAATCAAGGAAGAAGGCCAAAAGGCCGCACAAGGCAAGGCAAGGAAAGGAAAGGCCCGAAGGCCACGCAAGGCAAGACAAGGCAAGGATAGGCCCGAAGGCCACGCAAGGCAAGGCAAGGCAAGGATAGGCCCGAAGGCCACGCAAGGCAAGGCAAGGCAAGGATAGGCCCGAAGGCCGCGCAAGGCAAGGCAAGGATAGGCCCGAAGGCCGCGCAAGGCAAGGTAAGGCAAGGATAGGCCCGAAGGCCGCGCAAGGCAAGGCAAGGATAGGCCCGAAGGCCGCGCAAGGCAAGGCAAGGGTAGGCCCGAAGGCCGCGCAAGGCAGGCTAGAGCAGGGAGCCCAGGTGAGCTCGATGCCGAAGCCCCGAGGCAACTGTCAGGCAGGGTTAAGAGGGCACACCCAGAGCATAGAGTGGACATAGGAGATGGACTGGGCCTGTCAGGAAAGTCAGCACTAGAGGGACCCCTGGTGGTGAGGCGGTAGCACAGCAGCCACAGCCGTAACAGGACCCTTATGTAATGAACCGGGGGCAGAGCATCTCCTAGAATCAGACTCCTGTACTGCTGCAAGCTGGAGTCCTGATTTTTCTTACTAGTTTGTAAAAAAAAAAATGAAGGAACAACTTGTCAATAACCATTCCTTTGAATCGGAATGAGTACCCGTTAATAATCTAATTCTGACCAGGATAATTGGGGCAGACTGGATGGGCCAACTGATGTTTATCTGCTGACATCTACCACATTAACGTGGATCCATTCACGGATCCCAGACTATACAGTGGCCCTGGCTCATCATCAGGCTGCACAGTAATTATTCAAAAACTTTGCAGAGTTCTGGGATCTCATCTTATCTTCATTTTATCGGCTTTTACCCTGTGTTCTGTCCAGGCCCAGCCCCAGCACTGGGAGCCAGCGCTGGACTCAGGCCCTAGGCTGAGGCCCCCACCGTGATGTGCAGAAGAGAGGAGCAAGAGCCTTCAAAGAAAAAATGTTTAACTGAAATCCCACAAATCCAAGTTACCTTTACCTCTGAACCTTCAGGGCCTCACAAACCTGTCCTGGTGACCCCGCAGTTAGGCCGGTGTACCGAATGAATATGCATGAGATAAATGTGTGTGCGAGGCTGTCCCAGAATGTCCCTTACTACTTGCATCATCATCATCATCACTTTCACAAGAGTACAAGGTCAGAGAGTAGGAGATGCAACGGTTACCAGACCTTCCCCAATGGGAAGTGTCTTACAGGAAGTTAAACTCATGAGCCCGGTTTGGCTGGTCTTCATTTCCATTCCCTCCTAGGAAGATGGCCAGGACACAACGGTAGAGTTTTTGGGCCTCCAGGGTTTGGGCCTCTTCTTGGGGTCCAAGAGGATTCTGAGAGTGAGAGGGCCCGGGGTGGTTACTGATGAAGGGGAGCTAGACCCATAGAAACACAGCGGCAGACAAAGGCCACACATCAGGAGTGGCCAACTCCGCTCCTCAGGAACCCCAAACAGGCCTGGTTTGCGGGATATCCACAATGAACGTTCATGAGATAGGTTTGCAAGCACTGCCTTCATTGTATGTAAATCTATCTCGTGCACATCCATTCTCTGTTGTGGCTCTCGAGCTCCAGAGTTCGCCGCTCCTGCCATGCAGCCCAGCCACGCGATCCTCTGTTCTTCTCCCATGTTTTCTGTAGTTCAGATGCTGTCCGTGTCTCTACCACTTTCACAGAGAAGTTGCTCCTTAAGTCCACTGCCCTCTCTGCAAAGAAATATTTCCTTAGATTACTCCCGAGTCTGTCCCCTTTCACCCTCATCCCAGGACTCCCTCATTCGAAAGCAGGGTTAGGCAGCCTTTCAGAAGCGGTTTGCTGAGATTTGTATCAGGGGTCCGGCAGTTCCTGCAAGGCAGTCCAGTGGCCAGAATATCCACTATGGAGTATGCATGAGATGTATTTGCAGATAGTGGAGGCAGTGCATGCAAATACGTCTCATGCATACTCACTTCTATTTACAGATCCGCATTTCGTTGATACTGTAGTGTGAAAAATAGCCCTAGTTACATTTTAACAGCTTCGTTAACAAATAGATTAAGATGCCGGATCGTTCGGTGTGATCCTTGCCCCTGCTTTCCCTTGCTGAATTCTCCAGTCTCAGGCTCGTAGTTTCGCACTCTAAGCGGCACTCAAGCCTCCCAGTGTTCGGGTGTTAACCGGCTTTGGAGGGACAAAGGACTGATTTCATACCTGAAAATATCTCTTCTCAGAGGTTAGGTAGGGCCAAATGCCGAGGGCAGTGAAAAGGCAACGTTCTTCAGAGAAGCCTCATTTCACAGGGAGTCCCTCTCAGTAGCCTCAGGTCGGCACCCCAGATTCCCTAAACCATCAGGCCCAGAGGTCTGAGCACTGAAATCTAATGAGCCGAATGTCCAAATCCTCAAATAAAACCCACTCTTCCTCCCCTGCCTACCTCCCCCAGCAGCCTCTCTCCCTCCACATCTCCTGCTCAATCTCATTTTCTCTTGCTGGGTCCGATCATGACCCATCCAGTCCAGCATCTGTCTCTGACCGCGGCCAGTCTGGGTTACTCTCCCTCCCTCCTTCATCTCATTCTTTCTGACTCAGTCGCTTCCGCTCTCAGTTTTTCTCTGTCAGTCTCTCAGGTGGGTAGGTGTAGCCCACGTTTTCCTCTCCTGTCCACAGTGGTCTCTCCCTTCCCCTCCCATCCTTCTCTTTCCTTCCTCCCTCCCTTCTTCCTACCCCCCCCCCGGCTTCTCTTACCTCGCCCCTCCCTGCACCCCTTTTCTCAACATTCTCCTGCCTCTGAAAAAAAATCATTTGAACGCTTTCAGCTCTGAGTGTCGGCAGGTTCAGGGCTGGGCGGCTAACGCTTCGGGGGTGGCAGCGACAGGTTTGAGGCTCACCAGCGTGAGGTGGCACAGCGGTGGAGGTACATGGAAAAGTTCATCCTGCACCTGCTCCTGCCACCTCTGATTGGCTTCCTGCAGGCCACAGCAAAGAAGAAAAGTGCCAGTGCTAGCGTGCATGACTGACACATCGCCACGTCGGGCCTTCCATGGTAATGTTGGGCAGATCAGCCCCACATCTCCAGTCGGTAGGCCAGATATAATATTAATTTAATAATAACGTGGTAGGGTGAAAAAAAAAGGAGGCTGTAGTTTCTCCACCGCGGCAGTAGTGACGCGCATCTCTTGCTCCACTCCCATGTTGCTCTTCAGCCTGGATTGCCACACTGCCATGCCACTGAAAAGCACCTTAAGAAGATAAAAAGTTGCCATACTGGGTCAGACCAAGGGTCCATCAAGCCCAGCATCCTGTTTCCAACAGAGGCCAATCCAGGCCATAAGAACCTGGCAATTACCCAAACACTAAGAAGATCCCATGCTACTGATGCAATTAATAGCAGTGGCTATTCCCTAAGTCAACTTGATTAATAGCAGTTTTTGGATTTCACCTCTAGGACCGTATCCAAACCTTTTTTAAACCCAACAACACTAACTGCACTAATCACATCCTCTGGCAACAAATTCCAGAGTTTAATTATGCGTTGAGTAAAAAAGAACTTTCTCCGATTAGTTTTAAATGTGCTACTTGCTAACTTCATGGAGTGCCCCCTAGTCTTTCTATTATCCGAAAGAGTAAATAACCGAGTCACATCTACCCGTTCTAGACCTCTCATGATTTTAAACACCTCTATCATATCCCCCCTCAGCCTTCTCTTCTCCAAGCTGAAAAGTCCTAACCTCTTTAGTCTTTCCTCGTAGGGAAGCTGTTCCATTCCCCTTATCATTTTGGTTTCCCTTCTCTGTACCTTCTCCATCGCAATTATATCTTTTTTGAGATGCAGCGACCAGAATTGTACACAGTATTCAAGGTGCGGTCTCACCATGGAGCGATACAGAGGCATTATGACATTTTCCGTTTTGTTCACCATTCCCTTCCTAATAATTCCCAACATTCTGTCTGCTTTTTTGACCACCACAGCACATTGAGCCTATTTCACCTTACTTGACATTTGTTGCCAACCCTGAGCCTTCCACTCAGATCTACTTTTGCTATAGCCTTGCTGCCTCAGATCCTGCAGCCCATTGGATTCCAGAAACTGCACTATCCTCTGTTTTAGCAGAGATTCCATTAATTTCCTCACCACCGAGGTCAGATTAACCAGCCTGTAGTTCTCAGACTCCTCCTTACTTCCTCTTTTGTGAAGAGGAACCACATTTGCCTGCCTCCAATCCTTTGGAAACACTCTGGATGTTGGGATTGTGGATCCTTGGTCCGGGATGAGTGTTGGTGCTACCACTGAGGGACGGCCCCCACTGGCCCTCATCGCTGGCTGGTGGTGCAGGTGAGGATGACCCGGCTGGAGCTTCACCTGTACCAGCCCTTGTTCCCCTCAGGTTGAGCCCTTGGGTACTGGGGCCGGCAGGTCTTAGGTGCGAATCGCCTCGACGAAGACTGGAACAGCAGCAGATAGAGGCAAGGTCAGGAGTCCGGGTCGTGGCTGGAGGTGAAGGTGCAAAACGAGAGTCCCATCCGAAGATCTGGGGCAGGCAGCAGACAAGCAAGACGAGAAACCAGGCCAAGGGTCAAGACGAGCAGCAGATGAGCAGAGATGAGGAAGTGAGACGAAGTCAGAACCAGGAGATAAAGCCGAGGAAGGAAGCACAGGAACTGGAGGGCGAGGAGAGGTCCGGAGACAGGAACGGACAGGAACGCAGGAACTGGAACCACCAGAAAGGGAATCAGAAACCAAGGACAGGATCAGGAACAGAAGGCAGGAACGTGGAGACGTCAGGAACTGGATCAGCAACTAGCACTCTGAGGAGGTGGACCTGTTGCCAAGGCGAAGAACTGGGGACTGAGGCAGGGTTTAAATACTCCTCAGTCCTGGCGTCATCAATCGGGGTCGGGCCGAAGTTTCCCGCCGCGGCCCCTTTAAGAGGTGGGACGTTCCGCGCGTGCCTAGGGAGAAGCCTGCAGGGAGGAGGATGGCGACGTCCAGAGCCGCGTAAGAGGCATGCAGGTGGCCAACTCCGGATCGGAGGGCGCCATGCCGGCAGAGAGGGCATCGGAGGAGGTAGGGTGGATTGGCCGTAGCCTGCCGCGGCTCGGAGCCACAACACTGGACTCTAAAGGTTGGCTAGCGGAGCTTCCAGATCTTCCTTAAGTTCCCTTAATACTTGCATGATTGCCGTCTGGCCCCATTGCTTTATTTATTTTTATTTATGATGGCTCCTCGTGAATGCAGTCTTCTGAAAAGTGTTTGAGGTCTTCCATTCCTATGATTGGCAGCTTTCTGTGTTCCTACACCAAGCCCTTCCTTGATAAATACTGAACATAAATATTTGTTACGCAGTTCTGCTTTCTCCTTCTCATCCTCTACAAATTCCTCCCCTCCACCCCCGAGTCTTATAATCCCATCTTTGCACTTCTGCCTGTCAGTAAATCTAAAAACAAGATCTGTAGAAGTTTAGGTTGACAAAGGAAATACAGCTCCTCCTAAGAACTAACTGAAAAGTGCAACAGGATAGGAGAAAGGAAGAAAGTAAATTATACGGAAGTAAACATTTCCATTCTTATGTTACATCAAGGCAAA
Source organism: Rhinatrema bivittatum (assembly GCF_901001135.1). Classification (NCBI taxonomy): domain Eukaryota; kingdom Metazoa; phylum Chordata; class Amphibia; order Gymnophiona; family Rhinatrematidae; genus Rhinatrema; species Rhinatrema bivittatum. Next base: position 23,782,540 of record NC_042619.1, read on the forward strand.
TATCGAACGAAGAAATCAGAGTCCCAGGTGGTCATGGTTATTGCTCAAGGGTAAATAATACACGGGCAATATAATAGTCCTTAACTTAATATAGTCATATATCATCAAAAGGACATAAGTGTCTGTTCATAATCAGTATAGTTTATATAAAACATATGTATCATTCATTTACAAACATGAAAAGCAAATATCTTATTAATACATAAATATTTTTTATTATTATTTAACATGTATTACTTTCACTGACCAAGTATAAATATAACATCAAAACATGATAATTAATTTAAAAATTACAAATACAGTATCTCTTAATGTATGTGGATACCTCAGCTCTCCAATTTCCCATGTCCTACAACAACAGCAATTTTCCCAACCTTAAAATATACTGTCATTCACTCACTCATGCACACATTTACCTAAAATTCCCCATGATATTGCACTTATCCCAAAAAACGTGATTTACAACCTAATGTTACAAATATAAATTTAGAATACAGGAATATTGAGATATTTTTTTATATATATACCCTATTATTAATTTAAACTTAAAAGTATCCTCCAACACTTTAAATGGGAAGTATTTATTAAATTCTCATATGTTTAATTTGCACAATAAATAATCCCCGACAAGGACCTTGTTTCGCACACTAGCTTCTTCAGGGGTTATCCTTCACGTTGTTATTAATATATCTTGCAATTCTCACGAGGCAGTCTCAATATCCCATTGTCCCAGATCTTCCAAATACTTTTAATGGTATCCACACCAACAGTCGGACTTCTCATTAACATCCAATCGTCTCATATATATGAAAAATATCTTCAACCAACTTCTCATTAATTATATGTACAAAGAAAATTTTCAAATATGCATCAAACGCAAATGTTAGACTGTGTCTCCAATATAGTTATACCAAGTTCTGAACTCCGTCAACCAGGATTCTTCTCCAACAGCATATATTTTTATCTATTTCCTCATGCCACCACGACTCAACATGTTCTCATAACACCGTCATTGAATGCCGCTTCATACCGCCATGGCTCAACGTCTCTTCGTACGAAGAGACGTTGAGCCATGGCGGTATGAAGCGGCATGAGGAAATAGATAAAAATATATGCTGTTGGAGAAGAATCCTGGTTGACGGAGTTCAGAACCGCGGGAGGAGTCACCAAGGAGGTAAGGAGGGCGGAGTGGAGACGTGGGGCAGCGACGGTCATAAAATCCATCAGTCCCAGGTGGCCGTCTCATCGGTCCTTCCTTTCTTCAGCGTGCCTTGCCTCCTGTGTTGCTCGTCGCCCACCTGTCCTGCCTCTCTGTCCCACCGTTCCCTACGGACGGATTCCCGATATTGACCTTCGCCTGACTTCTGGACCTCCTTGAATGCCGCCTGCCACTGACCATTTCCTATTCCCATGGACGTCCTTGAATGCCGCCTGCCGCTGACCCTAGCCTGCCTGCACTACCCAGCGATCGCTACAGGACTTCTGACCATCAGCAGGGGCCCCCACCTAAGATCTGCCGGCCCTGGCACTCAGAGGCTGAACCCGAGGGGACCGTGGGCTGCTAATAGGCAAAGCTCCAGTTGGGGGCTCTGCCTCGTCCTCTTCCGCCTGCCCATGGTGGGGACCTGCCCCGACTCCTCTATCGGTCCAAGGGTCCACACTTCCAACATTTCGCACTACACTTTCATCGCTGTCAGTCTGTCCTCTGGGAGGAGCACAGTACCTAGAAAAGGCTTCTTTACACGTCCTTGGAATTATTATTATTTTTTTTAATTGTAACATTTTTCTCACACGCTAGCGCATCAAACAACAAGATTCGGTGGGCTTGCGCGGGAAGGGCGATGGGCGCCCGGGACGATCCCCCGGAGGAGGCGGTGAAGACAAGAACGGTGACGGCATGCAAAAGGGCACGGGATAAACGCGGAGGATCCCTGGGGGGGTCGCTGAAAGAGCCTGGAAATGAAGCACCGGGGGGGCTTTAGCAGAGGGGGGGATAACCTGCACGGAGCGGCAGGTACAAGCCTGAAAGCCTTGCTGGGCAGACTGGATGCACCATTAGGTCTTTTTCTGACGTCGTTTATGATGTTACTGTGTTACATGTTGATTGGCCCATGCTAACATTCGCTTTTTTTGATCCTCCTTAATCCCAAATTAGCCACAGACCTTCAGGCGGCAGGGTGACCTGATTCGAGTTGGAGCAGGGATCATCTTTACAAAAAGACATTGGGTAATGGCCGAGGACTAGACTCTTCCATTATGGTGGTGGATCCTTTTTTTTTTTTAACGTTTTTTTTTCTTCTCTTTCTACTCAGCTTCAGCACCCCTGCAAAGCTCTGGAATGAAGTTCGCCGTGTATCCACAGACCGGACCCAGCATGGACAGCTCACACTTTCACCTCACTCTCCTGCCAGCAAGGTTCAGTCTTGTTCTGGATGGATCCCCTCTTAGGGTAACTTAATGTCACCTTCGGGTCTCTGCAGTCATTGGCAGCTGCACCTCTGCTGAGAATGCCACGCGGTGCCAAAATCTGATGGTGTTTTTTTTCCCTCTTTATCATTAATCTTAGTTAATTCTATTCCAAGGTCTGAAAGAGAGAGATTGCTACAGGCAAACTCTGGCAAATCAATTTAAATAAAATATTACGTGTAACTTCATTTGGACCAATTTAGAATTTGTTTGTTTTTCTTGGTGTTTGGGGAGGGCGGAGAGGAAGAATCCGAGTGACATCAAAACATTTATAACTCTCTTTACGACCAAAAATTTCAAACACAAAATGCTAACTAATGTCCAACAAGCTACAGTATCTCTAGTACTGTGTGATTACTATCATCATATGACACTTGCTTGCTCCCACTTTGCAAAGAAAAAGAAAAGAAACTGGCATTTACACAAGCCCATCTGACATTTAGCCTGGAGGATGTGGTGAAAGTATATTTATTTATTTATTTAACAGTTTTATATACCGAAAATTCTTGTAAGGGGATTACAAATCAGTTCGGTTTACATAGAACAGCAACAGTGCTTCATTAAATTAAAGCAATTACATTGAACAAGTAACAGAGCTTCAAAAGAGAACAATTACAAAGAGTTAAGGATTCCAGTAAGAATAATAAAATTATTAACCAATAAAACAAGCAGATAACATTTAACATTTAAACAGCAAACAGTGTCTCGGGGGGAATAAATATAATACGCAGGTGATGGCAGAGGTTAAGATCTTGAACTACAAAACAGAAGAACTAGTGGTTGACTCCACTATGGAGTGCACCAAAATAATATCATGGTACAGGGGGCATATAAGGGGCATATAAGGGTGTCCCTGTACCATGTAGTTAAAAGGGTAGTGATTAGGTATGTGAACCGTTGTGAAGGCAATAGGAACTAAGTAGAGGAGCTAAAGCTGGACATGATTTTTTGAATAAGTCGATAAGATGAAAGGAAGAGTCAAAATACTACTCATGAGCGGGTAGGATTTGATTGAGACGAATTATCTGAAAAGGAAAAGGCCTGATTGAACAACCAGGTTTTGAGTCTTTTCTTAAAAGTAATGGGGCAATGTTCTAGCCGTAGGTCAGGAGGGAGAGAGTTCCAGTGTTTTGGACCAGAAGCTGAGAGGGCTCTCATTCCTGAAGTTGTTTTTAGAAAGGGAACCTGGAGGGTGTCTTTATATGCTGCTCTTACCGGCCTGGATGGTAAGTGCAGTCTAAGAGGGAACTTGAGTTCCAAAGGTGTGATGTTGAATATCGCTTTGTGGGTGATGGTTAGAGCTTTGAACAGGATTCTGTAATTGATAGGGAGCCAGTGGAGCATCTTCAGGATGGGGGTGATGTGGTCCCATTTTTTGGATCTGGTTAGAATCCTGGCCGCGGCATTTTGCACCATCTGTAATGGCCTGATAGTATTTGCGGGGAGGCCGATCAGCAGAGAGTTGCAATAGTCTATTTTTGAGAAAATGATTGCCTGAAGTACTGTACAGAAGTTGTGGAAGTGGAGGAGAGGTCTAAGTCGTTTTAAAACTTGGAGTTTGAAAAAGCAGTCCTTGGTAGTATTGTTGATGAAGCATTTGAAGTTAAGTTGTTTATCCATGAGGACTCCCAAATTTCTGACTTGGGAGGAGAATGTGGGAAGGGTTGCTGGAAGGGGGTTAAGCTGTGTGAGATTGCCGTCGTGTGAGATAAGAAGATATTCCGTCTTTTTTGTGTTCAGGATCAAGTTGAGGCTTGATAGAAGGTTGTTTATGGAATTGAGGCAGGTGTCCCAAAACTCGAGGGTTTTGTTTAATGAGTCGGTGATTGGTAAGAGAATTTGTACGTCGTCTGCGTACAGATAGAAAATTAGATTAAGACTGGTGAGGAGGTGGCAGAGAGGGAGGAGGTAGATATTGAAGAGGGTTGGGGATAGTGAAGAGCCTTGGGGAACTCCCAACGTTGAGCAGACAGGTAGGGACTCTTCATTGTTGATTTTGACCTTGTAGGTCCTGTTTTGAAGGAAAGACTTGAACCAGCTTAGGGCGGTGCCTTTGATGCCGGTTTAAAAAAAGTTTGGACAGTTCTTGGAGAAAAAGTCCATAAACCATCATTAAAGTGGATTTAGAGAAATCCACTGCTTGTCCCTGGGATAAGCAGCATGAAATCTATTGATCTTTTGGGATCCTGCCAGGTTCTTGTGACCTGGATTGGCCACTGTTGGAAACAGGATGCTGGGCTTGATGGTTCCTCGGTCTGACCCAGTATGGCATGTTCTTATGTTATTTATTTATCTACAAGCCGTTAAGCCCGTTACAACGGGCGAGATGTTTGTTCCAAATGCCAGCTAAGTGTTGTGTGTGGCGATGTCAGGACGTGTGCTCTTTCCCCTCCACCCTCTCTCCCTTTGCACTCCCCTTGCACCCAATGCTCCCTCCTCCAGCTCCCCTGCCCTCTTACTGTCCTGCTGCCCCATCTCCCCCCCTTCCCACTGCTCCTCCTCATCTCTCATTCTCCCAGTGTTCCTCCTTTCTTCCACGGGTCCTCTCCTGCAGCCCCTTCCCATTCTATCACCCGCTGGTCTGCTCCTGCAGCCCCCCTCTCCCCTCATTCTTCCATTACACTCCCCTTTCCCTCACTGCTCCTCACCTGCCCAGCACCCTTCTCTTCCTTATTCTCCCACTCCTCCTCCTCCACCCCTCCCCTCTTACTATCCTCTTCCCCCTCCACCCTCTCTCCCTTTGCACTCCCCTTGCATGCAGTGCTCCCTCCTCCAGCTCCCCTGCCCTCTTACTGTCCTGCTACCCCATCTCCCCAACCCCCTCCCACGTTCCCACTGCTTCTCCTCATCTCTCATTCTCCCAATGTTCCTCCTTTCTTCCACAGGTCCTCTCCTGCAGCCCCCCTCTCCCCTCATTCTTCCATTCCACTATTCTGCCACTCCTCCTCCTCCTCCACCTACTGTGGCCCTCCCCTTTCCTCCTTCTTCTAGTCCCTTCCTACCTTGGTCTCTGACATCATCTTTGTGCAGCTGGTAGGGCCTGGCATATAGCCCTCCTGCTGCTGGTGAGTTCATGTTTGTGTTTGTTTCTGTTCACTGTGAGGCCGACGTGCTCTATTGCCCGCGAGTGCGCGACACGTCCATCAGAGCTGCTCTGTACTGCACATTGAGCTCTGCGGGTCTCTCTCTCTCTCGTGCGTGCACCGCAGCCCTCCCACGGCTCCATTTCCTCCCGGCGCCGCTCTGCTCTGACCAACGTGCTCTGCCCGACGTGCTCTGCGGGTCTCTCTCTCTCTCGTGTGCGCATGCATGCACCTCACCGCAGCCCTCACACGGCTCCATTTCCTCCCGGCGCCGCTGCGCTCTGACCAACGTGCTCTCTCTCGCCCGCGCGTACTTGGCACGTCGGGCAGAGCCGCGCTCTACTGCGCATTTGCGGGCCGTCGGTCAGAGCCCATTTATATTGTAGAGATCTATCATCTCCATCATCCTAGCCACCGATAACATTTCACTCCCCGCCCCCTTCCCCAGATGATTCTCAGTTGGCCTGGAATAATGAAAATTCAGTCCCCGCTTCCCTCAGGAAAATGAACCCTCCTCCATCTGATCTGAGCTAAATGAGAAATATCTAGATTAACAGATATTCTATGGCCTGCAGGCAGCTGAATTTTTACATCTGTTATTAAAAACACAATGCACAATCCTTATCCCCTTCCGAGTAGAAAGACGTTCTCTCCTTTTCTTTTTTTTTCTTCAGCCGTTGAAGCTGGGGTTCAGCATTTTCTTGTTTGCTAATTCATTCATATCGCGGCGCTTTTGTTCCTTATATTTGTGTCCACTTTTGGCGGTTTCCTCTTGCTCCGCTGGATCTCCAGCTCATTTCAGAACTGGACTCTCTGCTGAGCCCCAGCTCCGTGAGCCTTTCCCGCACATCTACCTGGGGGGGTTCTGATTCTTATTTTGTGTCCCTGCCCCCGCTTACGTTAGCTCAGTCACTGCAGCCACGGGCCTTGGCTGCTGGCCACGCTCTGTGGCTTCTTCTGGAACCCTGTAATCACAGGCCCTGGATTCAGCCAGTAGGTGTCGCTGTTGAGTGGCGCCGGAGACACTCCCAATACCTCCCGGTGGCTGTGAACATCCGCACCCTCCCTACAGGCCCTTCTCTGTTTCTACACCAGGGAATCTCAGAGTGGTGGCTGCATTGACAATTTTTTTCCTAAAATACTGTTAACTGATTTCTTCATCATGTGGTAACCACAAAAAAAAAAAAAAGCCTTTGGTGGCCAATTTTAAGAAATGTTGTTTTTATGATGATCAAATTGAATTTCTAGGGTCTGAGATGTAATTTCTCTTTTTTTTCTTCCTTTGGGTTATCCTTTTAAATAATCTACAATGCATTCTAGCAGGCCACCAATTCTCATAAGAATATAAGAACCACTATACTGGGTCTTATCAAGGATTCATCAGGCCCAGTATCCTGTTTCCAACAGCGGCCAATTCAGGTCACAAATATCTGGCAGGATCCCAAATGGTAGATAGATCCCATGCTGCTTACATTCAGGGATAAAACGGTGGCTTTCCTCTAGTCTACCTGGTTAATAACTGTTCATGGACTTTTCCTTCAGCAACTTGTCAAACCTTTTTTAAACCCGGATAAGCTAACTGCTTTCATCACATCCTCTGGCAATTAATTCCAGAATGTAATTGTGCATTGGAGTGAAAAAATATTTTCTAAGATTTGTTTTAAATGTGCTACTTAGTACCTTCATGGAGTGACCTTTAAGCTTTCTATTTTTTTTTAAAGCGTAAACAACCAATTTGTATTCACCCACTCATGATTTTATAGACCTTTATCAGATCTCCTCTTAGCCATCTCTTCTTCAAAAAGGCAATGAAAATTAAACTAGCTTTCTTTTTAAAATCAAATACACACTGAAAATTAACCTAGTTTATGTTTTTAAATCAAAGAGCACAGAATATCAATGTACCCCACAATCTCTTTTCCCTCAAGCTTTAAGCCAGCAAAGCAAAACTTACAAATCCTCTTCAGTCACCAGCAAAATCACTTTCTGCTCTCGGTTCTGACCTGCTTTCCCTTACACCTGCACTTCCAGCCTAGGGAATACCTGTCTCAGCGCTGCTCACTGCTATTTCAGGATGGGGCAGCGGCAGTGGTGGCTGCGATGAAAGGGAGGCAAGGTCAAAGGTCTTGAGTTCTTGGCTTTCACGTTCATACTTGAGATTTAATTTGCTCTTTGAAGACCTGCAATTTTTCATTCAAGGCTACTACTGTTGTTCTGGTCGCCTGCTGCTAAGGTTTTTAACTTCCTCTTTTATGTCTTAGGCAATAGCTTGAGGTGTACCTTGGATATCTGTTCAGGTGTATCAAAATATTGCCCATCCTTCTGGATTCCCAACCTTGTGAAAAATGGTGAGTTAAAAGGAAAGAAACCGTTCATAGTACTGCTTTTAAAAGTTTCCTCAGCCGTCGCAAGAAGGCCCATGAAAATCCTGCGCTAAGGTTAGCGCCCCTTATTACATCAGCACCAGGCAGGGCTGCTTGTGGTGTGGTCCCTCCGTGGTTTCACGTTCAGTTCCCACCGCTCCATCCACTGCCTGCAGTTACAGCTCCCCCTGCTTTTCTTTACTGCCACACGCTCAATGGCCGGGGAACTGAAGAATGCAAGGGCCAGGATGCGCAGCTTCAGAGAATTAACCGGTATCGTTAGATTTACCGTGGCGCCGGCTGCAGAAAGAACACATCCGGATCTTATCATTCCATTTCCACTCCGCAGTACCCGGGCGGCCACAGCAGAGAGAGGCCTGAGCTAAGCCCCCGTGCACACGGTGAAAGGACGCCGCGGTCTTCCACCAGGGAGCAGAGGAAATAAAAGTTACGGTTCCTCCTACTAAGGGGAGAGGCTTCTGTTCGTTCTGGCAGAGACCTCACAACCCTGCACTTTTTTTTTTTTTTGCCGGCACTGCTTTGTAAATTTCAGCTACCGAGTAAGGTTTGAATTAAAAGTCTGCTGAAACTCAGGAAGTTCCCAGCTGCTGCAGACCTTTCCCCCGTAATCCTCAGAAATGCAGTCTGCGGTCTCCGTAGAAAGGGAGGATAAAATGGGGAACTTGTTTCTCTAACAGTAGCCCGGGGCAGGAGGGACAAGGGGAGTTCCTGTATAAGAGAACAGTTCCCTTTTGTGCGGTATCAAAATGAGCACAAAAATGCAAAGAGAGAGGTGTATACAGAAAAATGCCACTTTCCTAATACTGATTCATGTTTTAAGGAATGGTATCACTGCCTCTGGTCTGCATTGGGCCCCCAAACAGTTATCAGACACCAGCACTCAGTTGACACGTCATGTGCCGAACCCAAATTATAAAATCTTATCACCCTAAATAATGACTGCTCTAGGTGAAAAACTACCATACGTTTTACTTAGCATGCAACCGGTGCCAATGTTTCACAATGAAACACTCTTCATCAGGAGTCAAAGACACCTTTTCTGTGAATAAAAACAAAATATACAAATTCACACACACACACCCCTTTAATATATCTAACTTGCAACTCCCGCTTCCATGGATTCATTCCACATAACTTTTAACAATGCAGACTAGGGTTCATAAAGGAACCATTGACAATCAAACATGAAGACAGCTATCCAATCATAAAGCATCTTCTCTCTAATCCCACCCACGCAAACCAAGTTTCGTAAAACTGACCAATCAAAGCATGGAAAAATGAACCACATAAAAAACAGCCAATTTACCACCAGACCTCTTTTAAATCCCCTCACCAGGAATGGACACTCAAAGAACCATCCACTCAATCTCCTTATTTAATCCATAAGGCCCTACTGTGTCGAGCTAATTAATCCAGTGTTGTTAATTATGATGGCGTAACAACAGATCCAAATCACCGCTGCGAAGCTTCATCTTAGGTTTCCCCAAGGACAGAAAATCTAAAATCAGAAAAAGTATGCTGTTTCTCTATAGAATGATCCAACAGTGGAGCGTCTCGCCTTTGGCGCATTATCGAACTTTTACGTTCAATCATGCAAATCTTCAACTTTCTCTTTGTTTTCCCTACATAATGGCAAATCCACCATAATCCACGAATAACACCAGAACTCTAGCAGGTTGTTCTCTGACGAGAAAGAAAACCAGCAACGATGTTATCCGGGGGGTGATCACCACTCCTTGACTGATCACTCTTGGGGAGGGGGGCCAGGGGCAGTGGTTGGTTTATTTGACCACCATCTCTCCAACCAAAAAGGTGTATTGCTGCCCCTGTGGGCAAGACAGAACTGCCCTGAAGTGTTGGGAGAGGAGACTAATAAAAGTAAACCTGAAACTGGGACTCTGAAGACTGGGGAAGCTTCACGTGTACTTGAGATCCACTGACAGGAGGGTCCTGCTGCTCGGAGACCCATTGCCAGCTCAGGCACCTTCTTCACTGAGAAGCTGAGATAGATTATAAGAAAGATGCATTTCTGTTCAAGAAACAGCTGGAAGGGGAAACGGAGTCTCTTGCCTTTACTACCAAGCTTCATAGCTTTTATTCCTGCATCGGAATCACCCCGAGATGCAACCACTAAGGCTCTCTTTCCTTTCATCCTGGAGGAGGCTGGGATGGGATAAGTGCAAGAGCTTGTGGAGATTTTTATCTTTCCCTCTGATTTGCCCCTCAATAAAAATAGACTAATCTTTTGCAGTACAAGATAATCACATTTATTAATGTAATATTACATGAGAAAGATCTCACAACAAGCAAACTCTCAGTGGATGTTTCTAAAATCCAATACATACAATCAGGTTTCTATACAGTTTATAGTCCTGGGGGAATGCTGCGCTACTGCGGAGCGTAGAATTTGCTCAGAATTCCCCCCCCCCCCCCCCCCCGTGCAGAAGTGGCAAAATCTGCACAGAAAATGGCAGAGGAGACCCCAGCATGCCACAAATGGGAGTGCGCCATTCGCGGAGAAGATTAAGGCCCCTGGCATGCCGTTCACACTGAAAATGTAGGCCCTGGAGTGCATACTGTTTGCGGCAAAGATGAAGGCCCCCATGAGCCTCAGGACTCACTCCACTCGCAGCGAAGAAGGCCCCGGTGAGAGTGAATGTGTATAGAGAGGTGGGTGTGTGTGAGAGAGGGGAGGGGGAAGGGGTGGGGGTGTAAGAGAGGGGAGGGGTGTAAGAATAGGGGTGTGTGAGGGGAAGGAAGGGTGAGAGGAGGGGGAGGGGGTGAGAGATAGAGCAGGGGAGGAAGTGAGAGAGAGAACAGGGGGTGAGCAGGAGGGTGTGAGAGAGAGCAGGGGTGTGTGAGAGAGAGTGGGGGGATGCTTGAGTGTGGGTTTCAGAGAGAGGGAGCCTATATGAGGAGATTGTGAAGCAGTGTGTATGTGTGTGAGAGATTGGGAGCTGGTGTGTATGAAAAAGGGATCGTGTGTATGTGAGGGTACTAGCCTGTGTGAAGGGATTGTGTATGTGTGAGACAGAGCCTGTGTGAACGGGTGCATAAGAGAGAGACATAGGGAGCCTGTGTGAGGATGTATGTGTGAGAGAGAAAGGGAGCTTGTGTGGGTGTGTATGCAAGAGAGAGGGACCCTGTATGAGGGGATGTGTGTGTGTGTGTTTGCGAGAGTGAGGGAGCCTGTATGAGGGTGTATGTATGTGTACTAGAGAGAGGGAGCATGTGTATGAGAGAGGGAGGGACAGAGGGAGCCTGTGTGAGGGGCAGTACTGAGAACGGGGTCAAACTCTGGGAGTGACGATAGAGTGGAAGGGGTTGAGCCTAGAGATGGAGGGGAGAGATACTGGCAGGTGGAGGAGTGGCCAGGGGAGTAGGGAGAGTGAGTGGAAGGGACACTCTTACAGTGAATTTCTAGGGAAACTCTGCTCAAAATATTTAATAAAATTCTGCATCTTTAAGTAATAATTTTTTCTGTATTAATTTAAAATGTAATTACTTAAAGACTGTCATGTAAATTGTGTTATTTTGACCAATATAAAGTTAGCAAAATTTTGCAGAATTTAAAGTTTTTGTGTGCAGAATTTTAAATTTTATGCGCAGAATTCCCCCAGGAGTAAGTTTATTTCTACAAAATCATGATTCAGCAAAAATATTTCAGATTGACCAATCACAGTTTCCCTTCTGCATTTTGCTTCAACAGCACATGTTTAGATGTCTTCGATCATGACTAGTTAACAGGTCAGCATGACCCAGGTCCTGACTGCAATTACCTCAAGCACAGCACATTTTGTTACCACAAGAAAGGATCACGCATCATTTATATCTATCTTCTACCAAATGCAATTAATCCTTCAACTTTGGCATAGTGTTACTCTGCGTATCTATTTATTTATTTATTTATTTGGCATTTTTATATACCGACATCCGTTTGCACATCGTATCGGTTTACAATTAACTTAGAACTTATAGGCAAGGCCTTTACATGGAACAGTAACTATAATTAAAAGAGAAACAAGAAACCAATTTATAAAAGAGGAAAACTAATTCACAAAAATTTACAAAAAATAATCAGTGACTGTATCACAGAGATTTCAGATATCAATCATATGGTGGGATTAGAAGACGGGTAGGCCTGTAGAAAAAGCCATGTTTTTAGTTTCTCTATCTAAGGAATTTTTTAGACTTCAGTATTTTTCCTCATTATTTTTTATCTAGCGATGCGAGCATGTTTTACAACAATTATTACATATCTTTTATTCTTATTCAAATCTAAAAGTGTTCATAGCAGTAATCAATAAAGAATATTATAAGTTAAATTGAACTATATTGAACAGAGAGATACAATAAAACCTCCAACATCATCAAGCTCACCGTCCTACGACTGGACTCCCCCCCTCTGTATTTGTGAAAGAGTTCAGACTGCAATGCATCATGCCAGTAGCTCTTTTTTTTTTATTATTCACATTTTATAGAGGTGCTCTTCCCCTTTAAGAGGGCACACAGTAAATTAGTTTATTTAAAACTTGATTAATCGCAAATCATGCATCAGGTCAGGACCACATCAGGAGAGGTTGGTTGGCAGAAGGGTATACTGAGGATTGCCCCCAGGGACTGGCTGCTGAAGTCGTGCAGGGTTTAACAGGGCATGACTGGAGCCGTGAGAGCGTGCAGCGTTGAGGAGGGGTGAGGGGGTGGGCTGGTGATGGCAGCATTGAAAGTGGCCAAAGCGGGCCAGTGCTAGGAGGCACTCCGAAGCATCGCCATACGCAGCATCGACAGTAGCAGGAGAGCTGCGCTGAGTGGCTACAGCAGCTTGGAGCCATTCACAGTGGTGAGGGCTGCCGAGTTGTTTTGATAGCTGAAGCTGTGCAGGCTGGGGCAGATCACCTGTGAGAGTCTTTGTATTAGCATTATTATTTATTCTTTATTAATTTTTTCCAAATAAACATAAATAAGGATTTACATACCTTATCATAAGGAATAGCATACATATTGGGACGGATTTTAAAAGGAGCGCGAGCGCCTACTTTTGTTTGCGCTCCAGGCGCAAACAAAAGTAGGCTGGATTTTAGTAGATACGCGCGGAGCCGCGCGTATCTACTAAAAACCCTGGATCGGCGCGCGCAAGGCTATCGATTTTGTATAGCCGGCGCGCGCCGAGCCGCGCAGCCTACCCCTGTTCCCTCCAAGGCCGCTCCGAAATCGGAGCGGCCTTGGAGGGAATCCTCTAACGCCCTTCCCTCACCTTCCCCTCCCTTCCCCTACCTAACCCACCCGCCCGGCCCTGTCTAAACCCCCCCCTTACCTTTGTCAGGGGATTTACGCCTCCTGGAGGGAGGCGTAAATCCCCGCGCGCCAGCGGGCCTCTTGCGCGCCGGGCCGCGACCTGGGGGTGGGTACGGAGGGCGCGGCCACGCCCCCGGACCGCCCCGGGCCGTAGCCATGCCCCCGTACCCGCCCCCAAAACGCTGCCGACACGCCCCCGAAACGCCGCGACGACCGGGCCCGCCCCCCGACACGCCCCCGACATGCCCCCCTCGGAGAACCCCGGGACTTACGCGAGTCCCGGGGCTCTGTGCGCGCCGGTAGGCCTATGTAAAATAGGCTTCCCGGCGCGCAGGGCCCTGCTCGCCTAAATCCGCCCGGTTTTGGGCGGATTTAGGCGAGCAGGGCTCTTAAAATCCGCCCCATTATGTAATATATAACCATATATGTTGTTATAAACATTTATTATACCTAACATTATTCATTTATGCTATACCCTTATTATTACCATGAAATATTGAGGGACCATTGTAGGAAAATAGAGCATATATAACTTCAATAAATTCAACTTTTCTGTTTCGATGTTTAGAAAGTGATAGGGTATAATTATTTACCTACTGAGTTCACTTCAGAATTGGGTTGCTGTTCTCTTGAAACCAAAAATTTTTCTAACTGATCTGGTTCAAAAAATATATAACGTTCTTTGTCTATTGACATAACACATTTACAAGGAAATTTAATCAATATCTGCGCGCCCAAGGCACAAACTCTTGGGCACATATTCAAAAATTTTTTACGACGCAATTGCGTTGTCCTTACTACATCAGGGTATATCCAGATCTTTTCACCCAAGTACTGTTTATTCCTATTTCTAAGGAAAATTCTTAATATATTATCTCTCTCAACAGAAGAGGTAAAAGTAACTAATAATATACCCCTCCTTTCTATCTGTTTTTCCTGGGAAGTCTCTAAGAATCCCGTAAGATCTTCTAATGGGGATACTACTGATGTATTATTTTTAGGAATATCTTCCCCCACAGATTTCTTGGAATTATCTGACACAAAATATGCTTTAATTATATTGGGCATATCAATTTAGGAGAGAGTTAGCAATTCTCGAAAATAATTATTTAATTTTTCCTTAGGGGAAACAAATTTGCACTTGGGGAAATTTATTATTCTTAAATTGTTATATCTAAGTCTATTCTCTAGGCTCTCTATCTTCTTATCTATTCTAGATTCCCCCTGAATCAAATTGGATTGAACTTCACTTATCTGGGCTACTTGAGAATCTAGATTTTGTAGTTTGTTAGAATTGGACAATACTACCGGGTTAACAATGGCATTTTGTTCTTGAAAGCCTTGAAAGGCTTGAGTCAAGGAAATCATTGTCTTTTCTATTGCTGATACAACACCCCATATAGCATCTAAAGTTACTACTTCTGGTTTCTCAGACAATTTAATCCCAGGTATTTTGAACTTAGATCCTAGAGAAATATCTCCCACCCAACCCTTTTCTGATGTGCCTTCTCCCTCTGTGGAAATTGGCTTTATTTTGCCAATCCCACTTAATGTCCCAATGTTCTTCTCCTTCAAGGCGATCAAAACTTTCTCGCCCTGGCTCAGTCCACTTTTCACATCAACTATTTCTGCCTCGAACACTTCTCCCATTGATGACATCTCAGGTCGAATGGGAGATGTAGAATCAGCTGATTTTTTGTGGACTGGTGGAGAGGGAGTCTCAGGAGCCCCAGGACTCAAAGATATTTCATCGAGGGGATTAAGGCTTTGCTCCAAAACCAAAGTCCCAGCCGACTGTCCAGGGGAGTCCCCAACCGCGGCAAAGAACTCCTTAATCTTTGTTTGTATCAGAGAAGGTAAAGATGGAGTCGAGGTTCCCTCCCTCACCTTCCCCTTTCTCTTCGTATGCGGCATAAATAATAAAGAGGAAACAGTCTCAAACAAAGAAATAAGGATCCGCTTACCGACAGACTTTCTAATTATTCCAATGGGCTCTCAATGAGGGCAGCTGCTTCCGAGGAGGCTCTTATCTTTATCCAGGAAAAACAAATACAAAAAAAACCCAGCGTTGGATCAATTTCACTTCCAAGCCGCGCGTGCCCCTTCGGCGCGCACGGCTTAGGCAGTGCGCCGGCGTCGGCTGCGCGCCGCTATGCGCCGGGTTTTATGGGCAGAAACACGGTGGGGGCGGAAGTGACGTCGCGCCCCTCCTCCTCACCGGATAATCTCAGTCCGATCTCGGTGGACCTCAAGCGGCAGGAAAAGGTCCTCGGCCGGCTTCAAACACCCGACCTCCTTCACCACAGGTTTGCCCCGTCTCTGTCCGCTATGCGCCGGGTTTTATGGGCAGAAACACGGTGGGGGGCGGAAGTGACGTCGCGCCCCTCCTCCTCACCGGATAATCTCAGTCCGATCTCGGTGGACCTCAAGCGGCAGGAATAGGTCCTCGGCCGGCTTCAAACACCCGACCTCCTTCACCACAGGTTTGCCCCGTCTCTGTCCGCTATGCGCCAGGTTTTATGGGCAGAAACACGGTGGGGGCGGAAGTGACGTCGCGCCCCTCCTCCTCACCGGATAATCTCAGTCCGATCCCGGTGGACCTCAAGCGGCAGGAATAGGTCCTCGGCCGGCTTCAAACACCCGACCTCCTTCACCACAGGTTTGCCCCGTCTCTGTCCGCTATGCGCCGGGTTTTATGGGCAGAAACACGGTGGGGGCGGAAGTGACGTCGCGCCCCTCCTCCTCACCGGATAATCTCAGTCCGATCTCGGTGGACCTCAAGCGGCAGGGAAAGGTCATCGGCCGGCTTCAAACACCCGACCTCCTTCACCACAGGTTTGCCCCCTTGTATTAGCATTATAAACTGTCTTCAGGGTCTTATCATGTAATGGGAGCTTATTGATGACATCATCAAACCCTAGACAGCACCTTATAGCCAGCCATATTTGTAGTCTCAGAGAACTACAAAACTTAAATTTTGTAACAACTTGGCTCCTGATAAATTATAATCGAGACATGGCACTATGGGCGAGGTTTTGGAACCTGAAAGTGTTCACCTAGGGAGAGGTTTTGTAATGGATCAGATAGCAGTAGATGGCTGTGAGAGAGGTCTTGAACGAGTAGATGTGAATAGGTTATTTACACTTTCAGATAATAGAAGGACCAGGGGGCATTCCATGAAATTAGCAAGTAGCAAATTTAAGACTAATCGGAGAAAAAATTCTTTTTCACTCAATGTACAATTAAGCTCTCAAATTTGTTGCCAGAGGATGTGGTTAGTGCAGTTAGTGTAGCTGGGTTCAAAAAAGGTTTGGATAAGTTCTTGGAGGAGAAGTCCATTAACTGCTATTAATCAAGTTTACTTAGGGAATAGCCACTGCTATTAATTGCATCAGTAGCATGGGATCTTCTTGGTGTTTGGGTAATTGCCAGGTTCTTGTGGCCTGGTTTGGCCTCTGTTGGAAACAGGATGCTGGGCTTGATGGACCCTTGGTCTGACCCAGCATGGCAATTTCTAGTAAAAAAAAATGATTCCAAGTGGATGGTCATTGGAAGTATTTTTAAATTATTATGTATATGAGTTGTATATTGTATTTAAATAAAATTGAACTGTAATTTGCCTTGAAGAGTAGGTACCCTGTTATAGAGTCCATCAAGCTAGGGTGAGAGAACATAGTACAAATGTTTGACTTCAGCCAATAGTAATCCACCTTTGATTTGTGTGACCTACTCCCACCAATCAGAGTTTGTTTTCCAGTTTGTTGAAAGGTATTTTCACTGAGGCGAGAGGGTGTGTCTGTTAGAGACAGCTGTGAGAGTCTCTGGCTAAACTGTGTTACTGCTGGATCGACGGAGAAAGAACGGAGAGAACAGCTGTGCTAATAAAGGTTTGAAGTCAGATAAGACTAATAGTAGTAATGTACATTATATGAAAGGATACCCACAGGTTCCTTACTAGGAGGCATGCGACTTCTCTGGGACACATAGCTGTGAGGTCAGACACACCGCGGTGGGCGGTGCCTGAGGGTTCGAGAGAAGGAATAAAAGCAAGAGCACGGAAAGTTCTGGGCTCTGCCTTCTAAGTGGGAGAGCGTGCGCCTGCAACAGCCACGAGCGGCTCCGGGTGGGAATCCGAGGAGGGGGTGCAACTGCGCACCCTCCTTGCTCTTTTGGAAGTGCAACGGACGCCACAGTTCCATTTCCAGTAAAGCCCGGCAAAGTCCTGGTGCAGCTGGCCCGCTGCAAGGATGAACTCCGACCTCAATATTTTTGGAGAAGAAGATTTTTTGGCAGGACGTTTCTGCCGCCCCCCTCCTCCCACCCATCAGAAGAACAGCTGGAGCTGCGGACTCCAGGAGGATCTCGCCCGTCCCGGATCCACAAGGGACAAAGACTGAGGAAGCGACATGGAGAAAAGATGCCTCCACTGATTAACTTTAGGAAATATAGGATACAATTAAGTGAATGCCCTAAGCAGATTAATGTAGCAAAAAAAAAAAAAATCCTTTTGCTCTAGTGAAATGCATGATATTCAATTCAATGCCAAATTATTGCATTCTGCTGTAAATGATTTAATCAAACTTCAACATTCCAGCTGTAATACAAGTAGCAGTAGCTGCCTCGTCCCTACGAAATGCAACGAGTTTGCTGACTTTTTCTCAGACAAGAATGACAAACTGAATAGGAATTTCTCAAGTGCAACCAATTTGCGGTCCTCTGCTCGGCTGCTACCTCTTGGAATGCTTTCTCTCCCACTTCTTCTATTGAAATTCAGCAAACAATTTCAAAACTTAACCCTACTACTTGTCCCTTGAAAAAAAAAATCCATGCAGATGTCTCTCCTTATTTAGCCAAATTAGTAAATCTGTCTTTGAAGGAAGCCTATTTTGCTGACTCTCTCAAAATTGCCTCTGTATGACCAATAATAAAGTATCCCTCAGCTGATCCAAAAAAACTTTACCAGCTGCAGGCTTATTTCATCATTGCCATTTCTAGCAAACGTTACTGAGAAAGTAGTACTGCATCAAGTGGATGAATTTCTCAAAGATTATAAGATTATTTCAAAACGATTTGGGTTCAGGAAAAATCGAGGTACTGAGTCACTACTCCTATCTGTTTCAGATGTGATCTGGCACGGGATCGACAGCAGACAAGGTTATCTCCATGTGCTATTGGATATCGCCGCAGCATTTGATATGATAAATCATTCTGTCCTTTCTGCAAGACTCCATGATGTAGGCATCACTGGTTTGGTTTTCAACTGGCTAAATTCTTTTTTACATAAGAGAGCATAAATTCAGATTGAAACTGACGCTTCAACTTGAAGACCCATCAAATCTGGGGTTCCCCAAGAATCTGCCTTATCCGCTATACTCTTCGGTATTTATTTAATTCAACTTTGCAAATTATCTGGTTTAAATCTCAATTACAAAATGTATAAAGACAATGTCCAATTTTTCATTCCCACTGAAAACTCAATTACACGTACTCTTAAATATTTAGAACTTTACTGGAATATCATAAAATGCTTCTATTTCATAATAAACTCACACTGAACACTGGAAAAACCAGAAATCATTTACTTTTCCCTGGAAACCACTTCCAGATCAATTTCTAAGTTTCAGTGTAGATTCCCACACCATCCCTATTACTATGATCACCCGTAACTTGGGTATCCTGTTTGACAGCAAACTATCAATGCAAGCCCACATATGAAACATCATCAAACCAGGTTACAATAAGCTCAGAATATTCAAATGTTTAAAACTGCTATTACACTTTACTGATTTTTGAACTGTATTACAGACAATTTTTGCAAATATAAGTTATCGTAATTCTCTGTTTCTTGGGTTTGCCAATAATATATTAAGATCACTTTAGATGTTACAGACTGCTATGACCAGAGTGTTAACTGGGAAAATAAAAATATGACCATATCACCCCCCACATTTTGCTCCCTTCACTGGTTACCCCTGCAATACCGTGTCCAATATAAAATCCTGATGCTGTTACACAGAACACTGCTAAACTCAAATACGGGTTGGCTAGGTGCTGCCCTACACATTTACGTCCCTTGTGGAAATTTCTGCTCAGCAAATAAAGGCCTACTGGACATCTCCATCTATCCTGCTTTTTAGTATATTTATAAATGATCTGGAAAGGAATACGATGAGTGAGGTAATCAGATTTGCAGATGACACAAAATTGTTCAGAGTAGTTAAATCACAAGTGGATTGTAATAAATTGCAGGAGGACCTTGCAAGACTGGAAGATTGGGCATCCAAATGGCAGATGAAATTTAATGTGGATAACTGCAAAGCAATCCATACAGGGAAAAATAACCCTTGCTGTAATTACACCATGTTAGGTTCCATATTAGGAGCTACCACTCAGGAAAAAGATCTAGGCATCATAGTGGATAATACTTTAAAATCGTCGACTCGGTGTGCTGCGGCAGTCAAAAAAGCAAACAATCGGGTCTATCCAGTAAAGTGTGGCCGCGTTTACCCCGCTCCTAACCCGCATTCTACTCACTTTCCGGCCGCGTTAGCCCTTCCTGCGATCCCGAATCCCCTTTAACCTACTCCTACCGCGTCCTAAAATCCCCGGGCAACCCCTTCCGCACGCAGCATGTATATTGCATGCAAACGAGCGAATTAGCTATTCCCTAGCATCCCGTAACCCGCGCCCCGACTATCGCTATTTTTCCCTGCCGTTTTGTCGCGCGTTTAACCTGCTAACTTACCGCCTACCCTTACCCCTGCGGTAGAGGCAGGGGTAAGGGTAGGCGGCAAGCTTTCCCCCAGCCCCCGCTCACCTGCCCCGGCCGCGATCATGGGTGCCGGTCTCCGGGGCAGCCCCAGTCCTCTCCCCTCCTCCTGAAGCAAAAAAAAAAAAAAAAGCCAATTGCACGCACAGGGGCCGCTTTCCCCCGTGCAGGCATCCATCTTCGCCGGGAGGCAGGGGAGCCACGATCCGTTCCTGCTGATGGCCGGAGGGCTGCAAAAAAAAGTAAGTCGCGCAGCGGGAGGCAGGAGAGGTCCGATGTCCGGAGGGAGCTGCAAAAAGTAAGTTGCTTCGCCGCTTCACACTGTCAGTGTCTCTTCTTCCCTCCTCCCGAAGCAGGGCGCGAAAAGCAGGCGTCCATCTTCGTGAGCAGCTGGAGGCAGGAGAGGTCGTCCGATGTCCGGAGCAAGGCTGCTTTTCGCACCCTGCTTCGGGAGGAGGGGAGGGGGGACTGGCAGTCCCGACTTCCTGGTATCTGTCATTTCAAATGACATTTGAAATGACAGATACCAGCGTGGCGTGAAGCGTTAGGCCCGCGCACCCAGGATACTGTATAGGCGCTCTATCCAGTAAAATGGGTTGCGCGGGCCTAACGCTTCACGGACCCTTCTTAGACGCGGTTTACATTTGCATGAAATTATAGTTCAAGATCGAGCGGTAGGTGAGCTGCACTGTGCGTGCGGCAACCGCGGGTGCGCCAGGCACTAACGCAGCTCTTCCTACCGCTCGGTACTGGATAGACCTGAATGTTAGGAATTATTAGGAAGGGAATGGTGAATAAAATGGAGGATGTCTCAATGCCTCTGTGTCACTGCATAGTGAGACTGCCCCTTGAGTACTGTGTACAATTCCAGTTGCCACATCTCAAAAAAGATATAGTTGCTCTGGAGAAAGTGCAGACAAGGGTGACCAAAATGATAAGGGGCATGGAATGCCTGCCCTATGAGGAAAGGTTAAAGAATTAGGGCTGTTCAGTTTAGAGAAGAGACGACTGAGGGGGGATATGATAGAGGTGTACAAAATCACGAAAAGACTTGAACAGGTTAATGAAAAATCAATTATTTACTCTCTCAGATAATAGAAGGACTAGGGGGCCCTGCATGAAGTTAACAAGTAGCTCATTAAAAACAAATCGAAGAAAATTATTTTTCACTCAGCTCATAGTTAAGCTCTGGAATTCATTACCAGAGGATGTGGTTTGTGCAGTTAGTGTAACTGAGTTTAAAAAAGGTTTGGATAAGTTCCTGAGAAGTCTGTGATCCAATCCTGATGTTCCTCACCTGTTCCTGATGTCCTGTACCCCAGGTTCCTCGTTGCCTCCTTTCTGGCGTGCCATGTTGTGGTCCGTGACCAGTCCATGGGTAGTGGCTGTGTTCCTGAGTCTACGTCTAGAGTCTCTTTGTTTCAGAGCCTCCGTCTGCCCTCATCCTCAGTCCGGCCTGCTGCTTCTTGCCTATACCTTGTGGCAGGTCCGAAAGAGCTGGGAATGGTCTCAAAAAAGATATAATGGCGATGGAGAAGGTACAGCGAAGGGCTACCAAAATGATAAAGGGGATGGAACAACTCCCCTATGAGGAAAGACTAAAGAGGTTAGGACTTTTCAGCTTGGAGAAGAGACGACTGAGGGGGGATATGATAGAGGTGTTTAAAATCATGAGAGGTCTAGAACGGGTAGATGTGAATCAGTTATTTACTCTTTCGGATAGTAGAAAGACTAGGGGGCACTCCATGAAGTTAGCATGGGGCACATTTAAAACTAATCGGAGAAAGTTCTTTTTTACTCAACGCACAATTAAACTCTGGAATTTGTTGCCAGAGAATGTGGTTAGTGCAGTTAGTGTAGCTGTGTTTAAAAAAGGATTGGATAAGTTCTTGGAGGAGAAGTCCATTACCTGCTATTAAGTTCACTTAGAGAATAGCCACTGCCATTAGCAATGGTTACATGGAATAGACTTAGTTTTTGGGTACTTGCCAGGTTCTTATGGCCTGGATTGGCCACTGTTGGAAACAGGATGCTGGGCTTGATGGACCCTTGGTCTGACCCAGCATGGCATGTTCTTAGGTTCTTATGTTCTTATGTTAAATACCAACACCATTGTGTTGGCTCCAGAAGCATGCAGGCCCGGCAGAGGGTCTCCGCCCATGCTGGGACACGCCTCGCCTACCCTCGGTGCTGCCTTGGAGTTCTCTGGGGTCGTGCCGAGGCCCAATGGCACACAATCCCCTCAAGATGGGATTGCTCTCCTAGTGCTCCCCATTCGTAACAATTTGTGTCTGCTGTTTTGAAATATTTTATTGGTATTTGGGAAATTTTGGATTCTCTGCTCATCAACTGTTTTGAAATATTTATTCTTTTATGAGTATGGTTTTTCTATTTTGATTGATGAATTTATATTTTTTTATTTTACTGTTTGATGTTTTATGAGGAATGGGGATATTTCTATTTTTCCATTGTTGCACTGGTCTGCAATATATTTCTGCTTATATTTTATGATCATTCTTTATTTGGTGAGGGTGTATCTCCGTTCTGCATGTGTGACCGCAGTGAGGGATTCTGCTGCTGTGTAGCTTCTGTAAGGATTTCTTGCAGAACAGCTTGTTGTGTTTTCCACATAGGGGATAGATTGTTGTTCCATGCACAGTGTAACATTGCAGTGCTGTTTTTTCCTGGGTGGGGTTGTTGCTGTTTGAATTCCAGGAGTTTAGTGCTGTTAAGAGTATAGCAGGGTTGCTACACATGGTTCTGAGTGACTTGTTTTTGCAGGATTTTGTGTTACTTCACAAAGGACCAGATTTTCGAACCTACGCGTGGGCGTAGATTTGTGCGCGCAACCTGGCGCGCACAAATCTACGCCAGATTTTATAACATGCGCGCGCAGCCACGCGCATGTTATAAAATCCGGGGTCGGCGCGCGCAAGGGGGTGCACACTTGTGCACCTTGCGCGCGCCAAGCCCTAGGGGAGCCCCGATGGCTTTCCCTGTTCCCTCCGAGGCCGCTCCGAAATCAGAGCAGCCTCGGAGGGAACTTTCCTTTCGCGCCCCCCCACCTTCCCCTAGCTATCCCGCCCCCACGGCCCTACCTAAATCCTCCCCCCCTACCTTTATTATTTAAGTTGCGCCTGCCTCTGGGCAGGCATAAGTTGCGCGCGCCGGCCGAGTGCCGGTGCGCGATCCCCCGGCCTAGCAGGCCTTCGGAGGCCTCTGCCCACGCCCCTGCCCCGCCCCTTTTTTCGAGCCTATGCAAAATAGGCTCGGTGCGCGCAGGAGGGGTTTAAAAAGGTTACGCGCTTAACCCTTTTAAAATCCGCCCCAAAGTGTCTTTGTTGTGTCCGTCGGTTCCCGCCGTCCTCTCTCCGCCCTCCTTACCTCTTTGGCGCCTCCCTCTTCGTCCACGGGAAGATCGGCTGCCGCGGCGTCCTCCTGCCGAAGTCCTCCGGCATCCCTGGACGAGCTGGACGCTGCAACCCGCCATGTTTCCTGGAGGCCTAGGGGCGCGCACGCGGCCCCGACTGAAGTACCGATGATGGTGCGAACCTTGGGGGCGTCCCCCGAAGATGAAGTCACCCGCAACGGATATGTAAGGTCTTAGATTTTGCTAACACATGGAGTTAGCAAGGAACGACTACAGACTCGCTTCGACTTTCCAAGCTACTCTGCCTCCTCGGACTTACTAGGGGTACCCGCTCCTCAGGGTCCTCGCTCTCTCCTTTGTTTTTCAGGTGACAGTCTGGAACCGGTACTCGCTCCTCGAGGGCCCTCGTTCCCAGACTTGCTCCATATTCACTTCTGCCTGGAAGTCATCACTGACCACTACATCTGTGAGTTACCATCGCGCTCTCAGAGCTTTCCCTGGAACCAGGTACTCGCTCCTCGAGGGCCTGTACATTCCAGCTCCTGGGCTTCTATGAGACATTGTGTGAGTGTTACCATCAGGTTCAGTACATGAACTCTGCATACCCTGCCTACTCACTATATTTCAGTTTCTCTACAGCTCAGCCTCCAGGGATCGCTGTTCCAGTATCTGAGGGACTACAGCCCAGCTGGGCACTTCCAGCTCACTACTGCCACCTCTGGTGGTTCAGTATACTGTCTAATAAAAGAACTAGTGTGTGTCTGTCTCCTAACTCTGAACCTGACCGGTGGTCCCTCTCGGGGTCTTCCCTCGGGGACGTGGTCATCTGCCACCGGCTCAAGGATCCACCCACAACTCTCCTATTAACAGAACAGATTGCTAATTCCAAGCAGATTGTTAACTCCGAACTGAATAGTCTTGCAGTAGAAGGTGTTTGTGTTGCTGTTACTGAGATGACTTGTAAGGGGAAGCATCCAAACAGGCCGATACAGTACAGGAGCGCACTGTCAGCCTGCTCTTGGACGCGCGTTTTCCCTTACCCCTTATTCAGTAAGGGGAGGAAAACGCACGTCCAACCCGCGGCAACTAATAGGGCCCTCAACATGCAAATGCATGTTGAGGGTCCTATTAGGTATGCGCGCGGGATCCAGTAAGTAAAATGTGCAGCCAAGCCGCACATTTTACTTTCAGAAATTAGCGCCGATCCAAAGGTCGGCGCTAATTTCTTCCGGCACTGGGAAAGTGCACAGAAAAGCAGTAAAAACTGCTTTTCTGTGCACCCTCCGACTTAATATCATAGCAATATTAAGTCGGAGGTACCGAAAAGTAAAAAAAGTAAAAAAAAAAAAATTTGAATTCAGCCCGCGGCTGTTGGGCCGAAAACCGGACGCTCAATTTTGCCGGCATCCGGTTTCCGAGCCCGTGGCTGTCAGCGGGCTCGAGAACCGACGCCGGCAAAATTGAGCGTCGGCTGTCAAACCCGCTGACAGCCGCCGCTCCTGTCAAAAAGGAGGCGCTAGGGACGCACTAGTGTCCCTAGCGTCTCCTTTTCCCCGTTTTTACCGCGTCACCTAATTTAAATAGAGAATCATGTGCACCGGCGAAGGGCCGGTGCGTGCGCCGGGAGAGCGGGCGTTCGTCCACTCTCCCGCGGACTTTACTGTATCGGCCCGAAAGTCTGTTGTAGGAGAACTTTCTGGAGATGCGTAGAGTGTTAGAGAACTGGAGGTGCAGGTTTGATATTGAGATTATGCCCCTTCATGCACAGAATCTCATATCTATACTGAGGATATCAAGTAATTATAATCTTATATTGACTGGGAAGATTAAACTGGGTGGGTCTTTTAAAATTGCGCAGAAGGCCCTTGGGGCTTTTTCTTAAATTTTATAGCCAATTTAAAGGTGGGGGACTGTGCTGTTGGGATGGGTGTGCTTTGTGGAAATATCATTTTGGCTTTCCCCCACTCCAAATGTACCTTGCCCTCCTATCACCCCTCCCCCCCCCCGCCCCCCCCCCCAGAAATAATGCTGTCTAGAGACACAACTGAACTGATTCAGTCCCCACTAGACTTAGACTACAATTGTAAGCTGCTTCACCCACTGGTCTCTGGCCGTCGTGTGTATATTGCCTGTGTACGATATTGCACCCCGCCTTGAGTGAATTTCTTATTCAAAGAGGCAGGTAATAACGCCAAACAAATACATACAAGATGGCCGACCAGGAGGCCTCTCTCTAATGTGTCCTCTTCTGGTCTGACCACAACCCTCCGCTCCTCTGTGACGGCCGGCAGAGCCTGCAGCAAGGCGGGCCGAGGCACAACAGGTTAGGAGCTGGTGGTTTTCTGGAAGAAAGTGGTCGGATATTGATCTGATTCATTTCTTCTTTTGCGATAAGTTGGTTTCACAGCTCTGGGGATGGTAGCTTATTATTCCTGGGATACAAACGATGTCTGAGGTTTGCTTTTTTTTTTAATATTTTGGTTGGGTTAAATGTATAATCAATATTTTGTGTGCTTTTTTTTTTTTTTGTATTTTGTGGTGTGATAATTCTGCATCTTTATTGCAAACTGTTTTGGATGACTTTTTTGCGTAATTTAAAAATATACTGAAAGTTGAATTCTAGTGCCCTCTAGTGAGGATTAAAATTCCTATGTAACATAGGTTAAATGTTTAATGATAATTCATATTTTCCCATATATTATTTGTCTTTAATGTACTATTACTGTTTATTCCTCTGTCTTCTATTTACTTCAAAACGTTTTTTATTTAATTTTTATATATAGGAGAAGAAAACAGCGTCAACAATGCAATGAACATCATCCACTGCTAAGGCATAGCTGCAGCTATTACATAGAGTGCTGGATCTGTCTTCTGTTTTATGTTTATCACACCGTGTTCCTTTGGAAACTTAAGTCTTTATTCGTCTTGGGAAACCGGTGCCAGACTTCTGGAGGCCGATATTCAGTGCTGTTATCCGGCTAAAAAGTTATCTAGCTATCTCAGGTCAAAGGCAGACAAATAATGATTTCAATATTATCCAGCTAACATAGGCGGATAACTTTAGGACAGCTGAAGAGCTGCCCTAACACTAGCTGGATAAACTTATCCAGCTAATTAGCATAGCTGGGCACGTTCAGTAGGGCGCTTGCAGGTTCTAGCAGGCCAGTGCCTGAAGATGGACCTCCTGGTTCCTAAAATCATATTCAGTTGGTATGGATGGGCTTCATAACTTCAACAGACATAGCCCAAAGCAATGAATAAGAGAGATTCTAGATACTCAGGTTCCAGAACAGTAACCAGCACAAGACACTAGGCATGGGGGCAAATGTCTAATCAGGGCATCTATTTCACGCAAAGCAACCTGTTCTTGAAACAGAAACTACCCTGTATAGTTTGAATTTGGAGGTCAGGTGGTTACGGGGCCGCCAGAAGCACCAGACAGCTGGCTAGAGGTGGTGGCAGAAGCAGCAGGACTGGACCAGGCTGGCATTGCTTAGAATCCCAGACTCCCTGCGGAGAGCTCGCCAGTGTGCTCCCTGCCGCTTTCTCTACCTCCCTCGCTCTGCTGGCGCTCTCTCCCGTGCTGGCACAGTTTTATTTCCAGGTTCTCGGCAGCACTGAAGCCGTCAGCCGTTCACCCAGGACCCCCCCCCCCCCCCCGTGTTGGCAAAAAAAATTCTCCCTTACACTTTCTTGGCACCCAAGGTCCTCGGGCTCCTAAGGGAACGATTTAGGCCCGACCAGCTCGGAACGAGTTAACTCATTTCTCCCAGGGTCGCGGGCGATCTTGCCCCTGACAAGATTAGCTGTTTTTTGCTTGCAAGGCGTAAAAGATCAACGGTTCTCAGCAATGGGAGAGAGTATGCAACAGATGTGGCTTAGGTCAACGAGAAAGCATTTTATGTTGCTCTGTGGTTTCAGGTGCGGGGGGGAAAAGGAACCTCCCCCCCACCACCATCACTCGGAGGCTTCACTCAGCAAGATATAAAAGGGGGCAAACTGTGTGAGGAAGGGAGAGGTTCTGTTCTGTAACCCTGACCTTCAGAAGGGACTGAGACGTCCCTAAGGAACGATTTGCACTGCATTAGTATTATTAGCATTGCCTTTGCTACATTTGTGTATTATCCCTGCTGCATTGCTTTCTTAAAGATAAATGAGTGCATAGGATAAGCTATGACCCCGGGATCTACAGTCAGGCTGATTCAAGGCCTTGTGTTTTACTCCCCTCGCACACGCAGCGAGGATGAGGGGGAAGAGGAGCCCCGCCAGGGCTGGCTGGGGAGAGGGGAAAAGAAAGAGGAATGCTTGTGGGGCTGAGGCTGGAGGGGAGAGGAAGAGGAACGCTCCTGAATTTGGGCAGGGCAGGGGAGCAGGAATACTCCTCAGCTTAAGGTGGGAGTGGCCAGAGCGTCGAATACCCTTGCACTGGCCCTGGCTGGCTCTGCGTATAAAACGTAGGCAGATACTTTAAGTCATCTCCAGTAGGAGCAGAAAGTACACAACTTGAGGCCTTGTGTGCATTTTTTAAAAATGAAATGTGCTCGTGTAGTAATCCCCCCCTTCCAGCTTCCAGCCCTGGGAATGTCTCTTTCGCTGCAGTTAGCAGGACGCACCTTGTGAACGCAGGTAAATACTCTGAGCTGGCTGAAGACCTGCGCTCGACCCAGGCCACCAGACGCCGCATGCAGTCGCCTTCTTCTTCAGTTATTTTATTTTATTTTTGCCTGGGGAATTTCAATCTTATGACCAAAAATGGAGAAAAATCAGGGGAAAAGTCATTTGTTTTCACTGATTTTTTTTTTTGATCTAACATCGAAATTCCCAGGCAAAATAAAATAAAAACCGAAAACGAAGGCCCTCCCCCCCCCTACGTAGGTGAAAATGTGGGGGTAGCCCTTAGTTTCAGGGAGAGCGTGCCAGAGGACAGAAGCAACGCGATCCCTGACGTTACCCGTGGAGCTGCCGAGTGAGCCTTTGGAAATTCTGTTCTTTGCAGATTTCCTTACACAAAAGAGCTTGCTTGACCCAATGAAAGTAGAGAGAGTTTGAATGGCTTGTTCGAGGTTACACTGCAAGTGTTAGAGGTGAACTCTGACCCATGTTTCCGCTTAATAAAGGTCCATGCTCTAACCACGAGGCTCTGTATCGGCCCGATTGATATTGCATGGGGCAGTTTACAGCAGGCCGTGCAAGCCACGGGAGATCTCCATTAACACAAGTGCAGGCCGAGCAGTATTTTGCCGTTTACCACTCGTGATGCATTGCACTGTTTGGTATCCCCAGTGTATTTCAGAACAGCATCTCTTAACGCTTTCATTTTCCCTTCTGCGATTGCTTCCTTTCCTTTGTTTTAGAAAATGCAAAAAAAAAGCTGTATAACATTCAGTGGTACCCTCTGCCACCACCTAATCTAGTTTAAAAACCTGTCGGTGACCTGTTTACTTAGGACCATGCATGCAAACCCCCTTAGGGAGATGCAGGCCATCGCTATTACAAACAGGCCGATACAGTAAGGAGCGGTAGGAAGAGCTGCGTTAGTGCCGGGCGCACTCGCGTTTGCCGCAGACACAGTCCGGCTCACCTACCGCTCGATGCTATATTAAAATCGCATGCAAATAAAAGCCGCGTCCAAGAAGTGTCCATGAAGCGTTAGGCCCGCGCAACCCATTTTACTGTATAGGCGCTTAATACAGCTCCTATACAGTATCCTGGGTGCGCTGGTACCTGTCATTTCAAATGTCATTTCAAATGACAGGTACCAGGAAGTGGATCCCAACTTTAACCAAAGAAAACCTAAAAACCCCTCCTCCCGAAGCGACTCGACGTAAAATATGTAAAACCTAAAATCCCCTCCTCTCGAAGCGACTCCACATGTAAAATATGTAAAACCTAAAATCCCCTCCTCCCGAAGCGACTCCACATGTAAAATAAGTAAAACCTAAAATCCCCTCCTCCCGAAGCGACTCCACATGTAAAATAAGTAAAACCTAAAATCGCCTCCTCCCGAAGCGACTCCACATGTAAAATATGTAAAACCTAAAATCCCCTCCTCCCGAAGCGACTGGACATGTAAAATATGTAAAACCTAAAATCCCCTCCTCCCGAAGCGACTCCACATGTAAAATATGTAAAACCTAAAACCCCCTCCTCCCGAAGCGACTCCACATGTAAAATATGTAAAACCTAAAATCCCCTCCTCCCGAAGCGACTCCACATGTAAAATATGTAAAACCTAAAATCCCCTCCTCCCGAAGCGACTCCACATGTAAAATATGTAAAACCTAAAACCCCCTCCTCCCGAAGCGACTCCACATGTAAAATATGTAAAACCTAAAACCCCCTCCTCCCGAAGCCACTCCACATGTAAAATATGTAAAACCTAAAATCCCCTCCTCCCGAAGCGACTCCACATGTAAAATAAGTAAAACCTAAAATCCCCTCCTCCCGAAGCGACTCCACATGTAAAATATGTAAAACCTAAAATCCCCTCCTCCCGAAGCGACTCCACATGTAAAATATGTAAAACCTAAAATCCCCTCCTCCCGAAGCGACTCCACATGTAAAATATGTAAAACCTAAAATCCCCTCCTCCCGAAGCGACTCCACATGTAAAATATGTAAAACCTAAAACCCCCTCCTCCCGAAGCCACTCCACATGTAAAATATGTAAAACCTAAAATCCCCTCCTCCCGAAGCGACTCCACATGTAAAATATGTAAAACCTAAAATCACCTCCTCCCGAAGCGACTCCACATGTAAAATAAGTAAAACCTAAAATCCCCTCCTCCCGAAGCGACTCCACATGTAAAATATGTAAAACCTAAAATCCCCTCCTCCCGAAGCGACTCCACATGTAAAATAAGTAAAACCTAAAATCGCCTCCTCCCGAAGCGACTCCACATGTAAAATAAGTAAAACCTAAAATCGCCTCCTCCCGAAGCGACTCCATATGTAAAATATGTTAAACCTAAAATCCCCTCCTCCCGAAGTGACTGGACATGTAAAATATGTAAAACCTAAAATCCCCTCCTCCCGAAGCGACTCCACATGTAAAATATGTAAAACCTAAAATCGCCTCCTCCCCAAGCGACTCCACATGTAAAATATGTAAAACCTAAAATCCCCTCCTCCCGAAGCGACTGGACATGTAAAATATGTAAAACCTAAAATCCCCTCCTCCCGAAGCGACTCCACATGTAAAATATGTAAAACCTAAAATCCCCTTCTCCCGAAGCGACTCCACATGTAAAATATGTAAAACCTAAAACCCCCTCCTCCCGAAGCGACTCCACATGTAAAATATGTAAAACCTAAAATCCCCTCCTCCCGAAGCGACTCCACATGTAAAATATGTAAAATCTAAAATCCCCTCCTCCCGAAGCGACTCCACATGTAAAATATGTAAAACCTAAAATCCCCTCCTCCCGAAGCGACTCCACATGTAAAATAAGTAAAACCTAAAATCCCCTCCTCCCGAAGCGACTCCACATGTAAAATAAGTAAAACCTAAAATCCCCTCCTCCCGAAGCGACTCCACATGTAAAATAAGTAAAACCTAAAATCCCCTCCTCCCGAAGCGACTCCACATGTAAAATATGTAAAACTTAAAATCCCCTCCTCCCAAAGTGACTGGACATGTAAAATATGTAAAACCTAAAATCCCCTCCTCCCGAAGCGACTCCACATGTAAATATGTAAAACCTAAAATCCCCTCCTCCCGAAGCGACTCCACATGTAAAATATGTAAAACCTAAAACCCCCCTCCTCCCGAAGCGACTCCACATGTAAAATATGTAAAACCTAAACCCCCCTCCCCCCGAAGCGACTCCACATGTAAAATATGTAAAACCTAAATCCCCTCCTCCCGAAGCGACTCCACATGTAAAATATGTAAAACCTAAAACCCCCTCCTCCCGAAGCCACTCCACATGTAAAATATGTAAAACCTAAAATCCCCTCCTCCCGAAGCGACTCCACATGTAAAATATGTAAAACCTAAAATCCCCTCCTCCCGAAGCGACTCCACATGTAAAATAAGTAAAACCTAAAATCCCCTCCTCCCGAAGCGACTCCACATGTAAAATATGTAAAACCTAAAATCCCCGCCTCCCGAAGCGACTCCACATGTAAAATATGTAAAACCTAAAATCGCCTCCTCCCGAAGCGACTCCACATGTAAAATATGTAAAACCTAAAATCCCCTCCTCCCGAAGCGACTGGACATGTAAAATATGTAAAATCTAAAATCCCCTCCTCCCGAAGCGACTCCACATGT
Organism: Rhinatrema bivittatum; assembly: GCF_901001135.1. Taxonomy (NCBI): domain Eukaryota; kingdom Metazoa; phylum Chordata; class Amphibia; order Gymnophiona; family Rhinatrematidae; genus Rhinatrema; species Rhinatrema bivittatum. The sequence continues at coordinate 23,814,182 of NC_042619.1, forward strand.
AAAATATGTAAAACCTAAAATCCCCTCCTCCCGAAGCGACTCCACATGTAAAATATGTAAAACCTAAAACCCCCTCCTCCCGAAGCGACTCCACATGTAAAATATGTAAAACCTAAAATCCCCTCCTCCCGAAGCGACTCCACATGTAAAATATGTAAAATCTAAAATCCCCTCCTCCCGAAGCGACTCCACATGTAAAATATGTAAAACCTAAAATCCCCTCCTCCCGAAGCGACTCCACATGTAAAATATGTAAAACCTAAAATCCCCTCCTCCCGAAGCGACTCCACATGTAAAATATGTAAAACCTAAAACCCTCTCCTCCCGAAGCGACTCCACATGTAAAATATGTAAAACCTAAAACCCCCTCCTCCCGAAGCGACTCCACATGTAAAATATGTAAAACCTAAAACCCCCTCCTCCCGAAGCGACTCCACATGTAAAATATGTAAAACCTAAAATCCCCTCCTCCCGAAGCGACTCCACATGTAAAATATGTAAAACCTAAAACCCCCTCCTCCCGAAGCCACTCCACATGTAAAATATGTAAAACCTAAAATCCCCTCCTCCCGAAGCGACTCCACATGTAAAATATGTAAAACCTAAAATCACCTCCTCCCGAAGCGACTCCACATGTAAAATAAGTAAAACCTAAAATCCCCTCCTCCCGAAGCGACTCCACATGTAAAATATGTAAAACCTAAAATCCCCGCCTCCCGAAGCGACTCCACATGTAAAATATGTAAAACCTAAAATCGCCTCCTCCCGAAGCGACTCCACATGTAAAATATGTAAAACCTAAAATCCCCTCCTCCCGAAGCGACTGGACATGTAAAATATGTAAAACCTAAAACCCCCTCCTCCCGAAGCGACTCCACATGTAAAATATGTAAAACCTAAAATCCCCTCCTCCCGAAGCGACTCCACATGTAAAATATGTAAAATCTAAAATCCCCTCCTCCCGAAGCGACTCCACATGTAAAATATGTAAAACCTAAAATCCCCTCCTCCCGAAGCGACTCCACATGTAAAATATGTAAAACCTAAAATCCCCTCCTCCCGAAGCGACTCCACATGTAAAATAAGTAAAACCTAAAATCCCCTCCTCCCGAAGCGACTCCACATGTAAAATATGTAAAACTTAAAATCCCCTCCTCCCGAAGTGACTGGACATGTAAAATATGTAAAACCTAAAATCCCCTCCTCCCGAAGCGACTCCACATGTAAAATATGTAAAACCTAAAATCCCCTCCTCCCGAAGCGACTCCACATGTAAAATATGTAAAACCTAAAACCGCCTCCTCCCGAAGCGACTCCACATGTAAAATATGTAAAACCTAAAATCCCCTCCTCCCGAAGCGACTCCACATGTAAAATATGTAAAACCTAAAATCACCTCCTCCCGAAGCGACTCCACATGTAAAATAAGTAAAACCTAAAATCCCCTCCTCCCGAAGCGACTCCACATGTAAAATATGTAAAACCTAAAATCCCCTCCTCCCGAAGCGACTCCACATGTAAAATATGTAAAACCTAAAATCCCCTCCTCCCGAAGCGACTCCACATGTAAAATAAGTAAAACCTAAAATCCCCTCCTCCCGAAGCGACTGGACATGTAAAATATGTAAAACCTAAAATCCCCTCCTCCCGAAGCGACTCCACATGTAAAATATGTAAAACCTAAAATCCCCTCCTCCCGAAGCGACTCCACATGTAAAATATGTGAAACCTAAAATCCCCTCCTCCCGAAGCGACTCCACATGTAAAATATGTAAAACCTAAAACCCCCTCCTCCCGAAGCGACTCCACATGTAAAATATGTAAAACCTAAAATCCCCTCCTCCCGAAGCGACTCCACATGTAAAATATGTAAAACCTAAAATCGCCTCCTCCCGAAGCGACTCCACATGTAAAATAAGTAAAACCTAAAATCCCCTCCTCCCGAAGCGACTGGACATATAATATATGTAAAACCTAAAATCCCCTCCTCCCGAAACGACTCCACCTGTAAAATAAGTAAAACTTAAAATCGCCTCCTCCCGAAGCGACTCCACATGTAAAATATGTAAAACCTAAAATCCCCTCCTCCCGAAGCGACTCCACATGTAAAATATGTAAAACCTAAAATCACCTCCTCCCGAAGCGACTCCACATGTAAAATAAGTAAAACCTAAAATCCCCTCCTCCCGAAGTGACTCCACATGTAAAATAAGTAAAACCTAAAATCCCCTCCTCCCGAAGCGACTCCACATGTAAAATATGTAAAACCTAAAAACCTAAAATCCCCTCCTCCCGAAGCGACTCGACGTCGACGGGGGCCACTGGAAGCCGGCGGTGAAAGCGGCTTCCAGTGGCCCCCGCCGGCGAAGACGGACGAATGCACGCCCGTAGTGCACGGGTGCTCAAGCCAATGAAAGCACATGGACGGGCGTGCGTGACGTCACGCACGCGCGTTCATGTGCTTTCATTGGCTAGAGCGCCCATCGATTTGGGCGCTCTAGCCAGCGAAGCGCATGATGTCACGGCGTCATGCGCTCTAGCCAGTGCTCTAGCCAGCGAAGCGTATGCCGTGACGTGATGCGCTTCGCTGGCTAGAGCGCCCAAATCGACGGGCGCTCAAGCCAATGAAAGCACATGAACGCGCGTGCGTGACGTCACGCACGCCCGTCCATGTGCTTTCATTGGCTTGAGCACCCGTGCACTACGGGCGTGCATTCGTCCGTCTTCGCCGGCGGGGGCCGCTGGAAGCCGCTTTCACCGCCGGCTGACCCCGCCGGCTTCCCCCTCCGGAGGACAGCAGAGAAGGCTGAAAGGGCTGAAAAAGAAACAAAAAGTAAGTTGGTTACACTTATTCACATATTTTACGTCGAGTCACTTCGGGAGGAGGGGATTTTAGGTTTTACATATTTTACATGTCCAGTCACTTCGGGAGGAGGGGATTTTAGGTTTTTAGGGTTTTTTTGGGGGGAAAGTTTGCCGTCTACCCTTACCCCTGCCTCTAACGCAGGGGTAAGGGTAGGCGGTAAATTAGCAGGTTAAACGCGCGGCTAAACTGCAGGTTAAAAAGGCAATAGTCGGGGCGTGCGTTACTGAATGGGGGGGAATAGCTAATCCAATCATTTACATCTCATATACATGCCGCGGGCGGAAAGGGTTACCCGTTGATTTAAAGAAGCAGTAAGGATGGGTTAAAAGGGATAGTGAATCGCGGGTTGGGCTAACGCGGCCAAATTGTGAGTAGAAAGCGGGTTAGAAGCAGGGTAACCGCGGCCGCACTTTACTGTATCGGCCTGAAAGTCTTTTATTTCTACAGGTTCTCCATTCCCCAAGAAGCCCATGTCCCAGTGCTTCGGCCCTGTAGTGGAGTTCCTTATGTGGCACATCCTTATCGTCCTCCTCCTCCTCGTACACAGCAACACCTCAAAAAATGTCACTGTTCTTGGCAGTTGCATAACTTCCTGAACTCCTTTTGTACTGCGGTGACTTCCTTCCTAGGCAGGTCATTTGTCTGCTGTGATCGTAATCTCTCTTTCCCTATTTTTTCTGTTCCAGCAATTTTAAGAATGTGCTTGGAATCTCTGCTACCTGGGGATCTGATTGATACCAGTGGCATTTAACCTTCCTAGCTCTCCTGAATCTAATCCTCCTAAAGCTAGAATCCCACCATTACCTTCTCTTCTGGGATTCTCTGCCAAGTATTTTTTGCATTCTCCTGTAGGGTGGGCCTTCACATCGTTCCTTGTCCCGGCTACAGACTTTCTTTTATTGCTAACACACAGAGCCCATTGTAATAAGACCTGATTTAAAGATGTGGCCTGAACTTCACCGCACATTTTCTGTACTCAGGCTACAAAAAAAAAAAAAGAATGCATTAACTCCCGCTGCAGTAAGCTCGCCCAAAAATGTGTGCACAAAAATACACTTAGTATGCATGAAACGTGATGAATGCACAGAAAATACAATTTCTGCACACGTATCCCAAGCACAGGACTCCTGCACCACATCCTCCAGGTTCAGCCCTAGAGACTAACACTAGCCCCACAAATGTGAGTTCACTTTACACCACCTCTGACCGGGAGTTGAATTTCCAGCGATAGGAAAACGTGAGTTAATCCAGTGCACCTCTCTGCATTGGGGGAGTAATAGCTCATATCTAGTTTAACATGGGATTTGCATGGAAGAGTGCAAATTGCTGTGCACGGGTTTTACTCACATTTTGTGCCCTAAACTTGTAAAATCAGGAGTAAAGTTGTCTGCACAAAAATGTCCGCACGACCGCACGTTAACAGCTGCTCACAACCAAGCGCATTTTATTGCATCGGGGCCTTTTGCAGTTTCATTTCACTAATGGCCACTAGGGGATGCTCTTGAGCCACTGAGGATTCGGAATGGGCAATGCAAGCCTTGGTAACCCCCCCTATTGATTTAAAGACCGGAAAACAAGTGGCGTGAGGCGTTTTACTGTTTCCAGCACTCATGTTTGATGACATAAGCTTTCTGAACGATACTTTTGAGAGGTGCTGGTCACCCCTGATGAGGAACCTTTTCTACCAGAAAACTTATGCAATACAATGTACATGCTGGTTGAGTGATTCTCCATCAGCCGGCTCTTCTTGCATTCCGAGCAGCAGCCGCCTCTGAAGCTCAGGTAAACAGACATTAACGTTGCATCTCGTAACTTCGCATCGTTATTGCTGTGAAGTTATTATACCGAAGGCAGACAATTGGTGATAAGACAACAGATCTATGACGCCGTTTAGGGCGTGTTTGACATGTAAAAATATTTCAGTCTCCCTTAAAGGGAGTCGTTCCAAAATGCACACTTTTAAGTATAGGCTGGTTAAAAGCTTGATTCGCCATTCACCATACAGCACTAAAATGATGTTATGCTGACATAACGTCTACCCTACAAACCCAACCTATGCTCATCAGCTAGACTCATCTGTAATGGAAGGTTCAAACCCTGTGCTTATATACAAAAAAACAACTACAAGATAACTTTCCTTAAGTAGCGTAAGTGGCTGGTTGAATAGATGTCCTTAGATCAATTTCATCCAATCAGTTTGCATGGGATTATGGCGGCGCTGCAGTAACGCAATAGAAAGAAAATATTGCCAGTCCTATCTTATCCTTGAAGAGGAGAGAAACAGGAGGGCTGAAGCTTTTAAGAGGTCGATTTTAAAAGCGTGGCTTGTGCAAAAAGTGTTATCCGTGTAACTTTACTGCTGCCCCAGACTGTGGATCTCGAGTTTTAGGGCTTACGGAACCAGCATAAGGGGTCTGGGTCAACTGGGGGGGGGGGGACATGCAGGATGAAGAACCAGAGGGATCTGGAAGACCTCGATATTAACTGGGCAACGTGGTGGACTAATTGGAAAAACTGAGCTGTCCCTCGCACAAGCAGATGTAAAAACCTGCCCACATATGCGTGTAGAAGCCGGCAAAGTCCTAGGAAAAATATGCAATTCTCAAGCAAGCTCTTAATATTAGGCTCATGCTTACATGCAGAAGTTGCATTTTAAAACATGTGCGCACACGATTTAAAAATGCAGCATATCTTTGCTTGTGCGCCAATACTCACGTATATGGGCACACGCGTGCTCATTTTAAAATTAGCCTGTTAAGAGCATAAACTGGGAGCAAGAACAGTGTGTCTATAACCTGGAGGAAGCCTGATTTGCTGAAGGCCGTGATATCTTTTATTGGTCCAGCGCAAGAAATTTCCAAAGATGGTGTTCTACATGAGCTTTTGAGACCACAGCGTGGAGAAGGATCCTATGTGGTCTTGAAAGCTCCTGTGCAGCAGGTCTTCATAGAAATGAAACACCATATTGATATGATTATAAGACAAGAATCATTTTTAAAATGTGCAAGCCAGTTCTGCAAGCCACCAATGCACTAGAGGTGCTAAAAAAAAAACAGATCCTATGCAACCCATGTGCCCCACCTGATTTAAAACCTGCCAGCTCATGGGATCTCTCCAATAGAGTCCCCACTCTAAAACTGTTGTGAGCACAGTATGTGGTTGCTTGCTCGAGAGAGTGAGCCTTTGGGCCATGGCACAACCTCATGCCAATATTCCAAGGAATGCACCGCGGGAGGCGAGCGTCCGGGCACGGGTTGGACCAAAACTCAGAGACTCTTGGACACATGAAGACGTGAAGCACTTGGAGATGTGAAGCACTCAAGCCTCCGCTGAACCTGCACTCACAGGAGTGAGACCCAGCAAACGCAATGCTGGTCTCTGGGGTACCTCCAGCCACTCGACAGCCCTTTTGGACCTGCCACTTGGAATGGCTTGTGCATCCGGACAGACGAAGGCTTAGGACAAGTCATGGCATGACGTGAAACGTGGACAAAGACTTGAAATGTGGACGAAGACTTGAAACTTGGATGAAGATGCTGAAGATTTAGGTACAGGTTCAGGTTCAAATGAACTCTGCACCACAGCACGCCCTATGTTATGATTCTGCTTGTGGGATAGGCCCACAAGCAGCCTCTCACCTTTCTCTCTGCCTGCCAGCCACTCCGACGCAGTTCTTGCGGCCTGGAGGCCACCTACACCGTTCTCCTCGCGGCCTGGAGGCCACCACCATCTCTGCTGCTGTCCGCGCGGCATGGAGCTGCTCTCAACCGTCTTTCCTGCGGCAGGAAGCCGCCTTCCTTCAGCTTGTGTGGCCCGGAGGCCGCATGCCGCCTGCCATACAGCCTGAGAGCCGCCGTTGTGGGACCTTCCCGTGGCAGGAATGCCACTATCGTTGCTCCTCTTCTGTGGCCAGGAGGCCGCCCTGGAGCTCCTCTTCATGCGGCCTGGAGGCTGCAATCGTCTTTTCTCTCCTGCGGCAGGAGCCACCTCTGATGCTTCAGGCCTGCTTTCTCTTCGCAGCATGGCTGCTGCTGTCCCTGGTCACTGCTATTACTGGCATCAGTAGTGTGGGATCTACTTAGCTTTTTGTTACTTGCTAGGTACTTGTAGTTTGGATTGGCCACTGTTGGAAACAGGATGCTGGGCTTGATGGTCCCTCGGTCTGACCCAGTATGGCAATTTCTTATTTTTCTTATTTTCTTATAAAGACGAGAGAGGACCTGGAAGGTGGGACTCGGAACAGAAACTGGAACAGAAGGAACTTGATTGAAGATTTAGAAAAAGTAACACCTGGAACAAGTGAAGACACAGAAGACTTGTATGAGGTGGAGACTCCAAAGACTAGAACAATGAACTGACGAGAGACCAGGAACATGGAACAGGAAACATGAAGGCTAGGAGCCTCCAATGAAGAACATGAAGACCATCAAGACAGAATCATGACCATACAAGACCTTGAAAGAAAAAGACACCATGGATGACAAAGAAGATCCTTGCGAAGGGCAACGAGGAACTGGCAGAGAAGCCCTTTTATAGGGCTGCAGGACTGATGAGGTGATGATGTCATCAAAAAGGGTCCTTTAAATGAAGAACATAGTCTCGTGCGCACATCTAGGGAGGGTGCTGTGTGGGAGGTGCATTGGCGGCAGCGATCCAGGCCGTGAAGATCATCAGTGTCAGCGGCACCCCAGCTGAGAAGAAGATAGCAAGAACAGCAGCAGGAAAGACCGACTCAGTGGTGGCCAGCGGCAGCAGCGACCAGGCCTCACTGATACCGGCGATGGGAGGGAACAGAGCCGGTGTCCAGATGGCAGGGAAGGTGATAGGCTGCTTGCGGGCTTGTCCCGTGGCGGCATCACAACAAAAACTTCCAGCTGCTTAATGGTCCATTAGCCAAAGACTTGCAGCTCCCCTCCTGCTCACTGGGCTGCACACTGGGTCTCTAAGTCTGGAAAAAACACTCGTAATGGCCCATTTATCAAAGGTAAACCTTCTTGGGTACCCTCTAAAAACTTCTAGCTTTCCGCAGCAGAGAATCCCAGTAGCAGCAACTCCTGGCGAAAGCCATGGTGAGGGCTTCTAGCAGCAGTGGCTCCCAGCAGTAGAAGCTCTTGGAGACATTTCTGGCAGTGGTTCTTGTGGTCACACGAGGAGGTTATTGCGTCTTTACTTCTCACATTTCTACCATATCGGTCCAAATATAAGGGGTTTGTCTTGCATTCAGGGTTACATTATAATCAGGCCAATACAATATAATCCCAGAAAACAATCTCTGGACACACAATTATAAAATCAGTTGGAAACCACTTTCAATGTAATACAAGGGGGATGGACAGACGAACTCACCAAGAGAGTACAAAACTTGCCACAGTAATTATAAAAGACCATTCAAGTTAAAATGAACTAATAAAAAAAGGTTTCTAAAGACAGCCAAACCCACTCCAGAACATTCTTCCCGTATATTAATGTAACCCTGTCTTGGGGTAACAGTTAAATACCAACGGGGCCATAAAAGAATTTGTAGTTCTTGGGGCTGGCTCCACTTCCACTGCCTCTCTCACAAGGCTCTTCCCCAGGGCCTGGGTCCTTTTCTGGTGGGGGCCTGAGTGGCAGGAGTGACGCTTTACCTCTTTTTACCTGGGAAAGGTGTAAATAATTATGGTCCACTGTGAGCGATGTGGGTGCCACTAACAATGCGGGAGACTCTGAAGGTGTTCTTAGATAAATGAATGGCAAACAGATAGCCTTTGTTGTTCAGTCTTTCCTCTGTCTGTGCAAGGCTCTGTTTCCACCAGGGCAGGGGACATACTCGCCCTCCAGGGCAGGGGTTCTCTTGTAGGGGCAGAATATCCCCTCCGCGCTGGCAGAAAAAAAAAAGGATAACGTAGTCTCTGCACAGAATTCTAATTTTCTCGTACTCCTAGCTCTCCAGATGTCCAGCCTCTCAGATCCTTCTATGGGAAAGGATCCACTCAGGAACACACAGCTGACCCATGTGCCTCCCAGGTCTTCCAACCCAACCTCTCTTCCCAAAAATGAATTCCAAAACCCACCAGAAGGTCATCACCATACCTCTGTCCTGTGCAAAGGGTCAGGATCTTCCCTATCCAGGGCCCCCCAGGGAGAGGTTCCCCCATGAACTCTCTCAAGGCAATACCCCAGGGTTTCACAAGGCTTCTTACAAATACAAATTCAGCAAAGGCCCAGAAGAACCCGGAATGCGAAGCCTACTAACCAGTGAGCGGGACTGGAGGGGCAAACCCCCCCAACCTCTCCCAGGGACACCAGGCTGGAGTGCCTGAGACCCAAAAGGAGGCCGAAAAATCCAAAACAATGGGTAAATGCCGCTGCACTTCCGCAAACCCCAAAATTTAGAATGCACTGCCCCGCTCTCTAAAGGGATAGAGCTGCCACACAGGGATGGCCATCCCAGCACCCTCAAAGGGAGAGGCTGTACCGTAACTACCGGCCCGAACTGTTCCAGGCTAAAGGGGTTACTAAGGGAAACTACTAGTAATGAACCCAAGGGGGTCACTACATTAATATCAAGGGTGAAGAGGACCAAAAGAAATCCTTAGAGGGATGTTTGCTTTGGAAGAAGCAGAGAACCCAACAGTGCCACTGAATCCAAATTTTAAACACGGGGAAGACAATGTTCAAAGGGATCTAGGAGGGTAAAGCAGTACATACCCATCGTGAATGCCCTAGCTGAATATTGTCCTCCTTCACAGCGGGTAAATGTGACCACCTTGTTTAGCCACGGGAGAAAGCTGCCACCCCGGGCGTGTGGTTAGGTCAGGTGAAGCAAATTCTGTGCGTGGATATTACAGGAAAGTATGTGGTAGTTGCATGTCTCCTGTGTTTAATATTTCAGTTATTGATTGTGGGTTTGGGGGTGGGAGGAGGATAATTTTCGAAAGGTCAGGCAGTATGGTCCGTGGATACTTTTGTACCCATGGATCTTCGAGCTGGTTTTCAATGAGGAGCCCACCCGCCACTGTGAGGGAAGGAGTCACAGTCCACACGCAGTGATGACATCTAGTGGCTGAGCTTTGGGTCCATGACTGCAGGATTCCTGAGGGAGCCCTGATGCGTGGCTCCCGATCGAGGACCCCTCACAGAAGCGACTGGACTCGATGAGTTGGGAGGGGATATGAGATAAAGGAAAGGCCCCTGGGTATTTGTGAATGAAGGCTCTTAGCACTTATCCTTAACTCCCAGTTAAGGATAAAGGCCCTGGCAGGGAAGCTCTCATTCTGTAGAGGAGCAATTCTGTAACAGATCGCTAACTCCTCCTTCTATGGGAATTGCCAGCAGCCAAATGTATAACAGATTGCTAACTCCTTAGCAGATCCCGAACAGATTGCTATCTCTGCCCTCCTGGCGGGGTGAGCGCTGACAATATGATAGAGATATTCAAATATCTCAAAAGTTTCCATAAACAGGAGGTGAGCCTCTTTCAACTGAAATGAGGCTCTAGATCGAGGGCTCATGCAATGTGGTTGAAAGGGAGTAGACCCAAGAGTAATCTTAGGAAATATTTCTTTACAGAGAGGGTGGTAGATGCGTGGAACAGCATCCCCATGGAGGTGGTGAAAACAAAAACCGTATCTGAATTCAAGAAAGCATGGGATAAATACAGGGGATCTCTAAGGAAGTGATGGAATTGTAATGCTAAATGAATTGGACTGATGGGCAGACTGGATGGGCCATATGGACTTTTTCTGCCATCAAGTTTCTATCCCTGGATCTCATGATTAGAAGAGTATTTTTGTAGGAGAAGACTTGAGTAGGTCCTCAAGGCCTAAACAAGTGAGGAAGCTTTTGAGATTAATAGCGTTGAGATTTTCAGAAAGGATGTTTGGAGAGGGAGAACCCTCTGGAGGAAAGGACTGGATCCCTGTTTTTGCATCTTGCACCCAGTAAAGGTAGAAGTCAGATTGCAGTTTTCTAGGATATATTGTAGTTTTCTGGAGTTTTTGAGCTTCTTGCAAGTTGTTTGAAGATTCAACCTATATTTAATCTGGGGAGAGTTTTTCCAGCATCCCTGGCGTATGTTGGAGTTGGAAGAGAATTTACGTTTATTTGGACCGGAGCACAGCTAAAAGCAGGATGGTCTTCAGAAGAGGCACCTTGAACAAACGTATTTTTCGTGATTTGTATTTTTTCTCTTCTTTCTTTCAATTTTTGGAATCATTGCCTGGATTTCATTTTTCATGCTTAGGTGATTCTTCTTATTATTTCAACACCAGCCTTGGACTCTGAACCTTTTTATTTCAAGAGTGCCTTGGGACCCTCAGACTCCTCCCCATGAGTATTGATAGAAGAGTGAGAACGACTGTGCTGCCTGATTACCCCACCACAACATCTAGGGCCCTGGAGACTTAGGTCTCCTCCCTGCCAGAGAACTCTGACCCCCCACTGCTGAAAGTTGATGTTTATGGGTCCGGGAGGGTGAAGACAGACTGGGACTTTGCTGTGACCCTTTGATTAGGTGTCCCATGAGGGTTACATGATGTTATCCACTCTCTTATTTACAACAACTTGGCCATGAGCTACACTACGCATCTACAAACCAGTAAGACAACTGAGATCACTATCAAAAAAAACCTTCCGGACATACCGTCTGTCAGACTAGCAAGACTTGACTTAACACGTAAAAGAGCCTTTTCTGTGGAGGGCCCTTCTCTCTGGAACTCCTTACCTGTACCTGACTCTCTCCGCCTCTTACCAAATACTCAGCAATTTAAGAAAGCTTTAAAAACGTATTTATTTCAATTAGCATTTCAACACCTCACCAGAAATCAATCATAAATTCTCCTCATTCACCTTCCGCTCTTTTAATACATTTTCTCTTTTTTCTCCCTCCTTACCCTCTCTTTCCCCCCCTTTCCTCCCCCCTTCTTCTTTTTCCTACCCAATCTCGAACAGCATTTGCCGGCATTTTTGGGCACTTATGTTAATTTATTTAATGTATAATTACTGTTAAGATTTTTAGTTATGTATTGTTGGACTGTTTTTTTTCTTTTAAACTTATTTATTGTTTTAATTTTTGCAGATTATGTTTGTTTCAGTTGTAAACCGTTTTGATTAAATCTTATTTTGTCAAAGCGGTATACAAACACTTTTAAATAAGTAAAATAAATAAAAGTGCCGAGTGTTTGCAGTTGTAACTCTGAATTTTGCAAAGCCGGATTGATCTGGATGCACAAGGTAAGGAACCACCGACTCCAGTCTCAACCTCAAAATCTTTGCTAAGCTCTTAACATCCATATTGATCAAGGAAATAGGTCTACATAAACCACCATCTGTCAGAAATGTATCCTTTTTAGGACTTGCGATGAGCTTAGCATCTAGTAAGTTGTCCATAGATAACAGGGGTCTTTATGCGATTAAAAAAGTTGAAAAGCAGAGGCGATAGCAATGGCAGAAAGTGTTTGTGTCACTCAATCAGGTACCCATTTGGACCTGGGCGTTTCCCCAAGGGAAGAGCCATTGCAGCTCTATATATCTCTTGATCACAAATTGGAGCCTCCAACCTCTCTGCCTCTGCTCTTCTGTTAGAGATGTACAAAAAAAAGCCTCATTGCTAGTTTGGCTAGAAGAGTGGTCTGGCAGGTATCAATTTTTATAAAACCTCTTGAAAGCCTCAGAAATTGCAGCGGGAGAGACCCATGCACATGACCCGAGACCGCTCGATCTTCTCAACAGAGACTCTCTGCTTTCTTTCTTTACATCAGCCGTGCAAAGAGTTTACCAGCTTTATTGCCTGGCACATACATTTCTGTTCCAAAGCTCGCAGTTCCATCCATCTGAAGCATTTGAAGTTCTTCTCGCACCGTGCTAAGTTCAGCCTATGCTTTTGCGGAACCCGTCTACTTGTGCTTCCTCTCTAGAGTTTCGATTTTGGCCTGTGAGTCTGCTTGTTCCTGCCCTCTGACTTTATTGATGTTAAATTCGCATATATAACATCCCAACCCCAGGCCACAGCTTTCCCAAATTAGAACAATCAGAGAATAATCAGAGAAAGTGATGAAGCAAAAGAATCAGACATTACTTCCTCCTTAAGAGAAATGAATCCCCTCTGGGTCCAAGTAATTTGGCATTAAGTCTCCAAGAACTACTGGGCGGAGCAACCTTTAATGGGGAGAACCTCAGAGAGGGGGAGGCTAACGATCAGAGATGGCACTGGGCAATATTTCACAAGAATGAATCCTATCAAGCGGAGACATGGAACTTAGAAACCATTTGGTTCTGCTATATTTTATTTTATTTTACTTCAAATAGACCGGTTAAAGACCGGTTAGAGCGGCCTATAAAGGAACCCTTCACGCTCCCCCCCCCCACCAAATCCACTCCTCACACATCCACCAGGGACCGTGCCTTCTCCGCAGCTGGGCCATCTCTGTGGAACGCCAAGCCTCCGGACCTACGTCAGGAACACTGCCCGCTGGCCTTTAAGAAAAAACTTAAGACCTGGCTATCCCTAACCTTGTAATCTGTAATGTTACATTCAGTATTGTATATTGTATATTTTTCATATGTATATTGTTGTTGTAACAAATTTCATTCATCTGTCCCCTTCCGCCGTTATTCGATATATAGTCTCCTACTCAAATGCTCCTCTCTCCTTACTCTCTTCCATCCTCCAAGTTCCAGTAACCCTCCTTCATTGCAACTCAGCCTCTTCTCTTAACTCCATCAGTACCTTCCTAGCTACGATTAAGTTAATGTTCATTTACCCTTGTTCCATGTGAACCGATGTGATATGACAGGCGTCTTGAACGTCGGTATAGAAAAGAATTAAATAAATAAATAAATATTTAGATTTATATTCCGCTTTTCACACTTTTTTCAGCGCTTCAAAGTGGATTACATTCAGGTAGTGTAAGTATATGATTGAAAGCTCGCTCAGTAACAGGTGTAATCCCCACCTAATGGGTTCTGTATCCTCCAGGGAGGGCCCATTCAGCAAGCTGGTGAGCAGACTCGTTCTCCGGGTAACATTAACCAGATAAAGTGTCCCAGATACTTGGGGGGGGGGGAGGTGGCATTTTAGTTTCTGCCCTGAGTGGGTCAGAACCAGTACAGAGATCCTGGCACCATGAGCCTTCAGTCACAACTCCCGGGGATCTTTATTTCCCCTCCCAACTTTATTTACTCCAGTCATTGCAGTGTCAGTCCTGGGCCATGCACCAGGGTTCCCTTCAGAAGCTTATAATCATGGGGCCCCCAATCCAACCACTAGGGGTCACCCCCTCCCCACATACATTTAAACATTCTGAATTTATAATACCAGATTTTCCATGAACAGGCACATTCTGAGGTAAATATATCACTTCCAACAATATGCATTGCTGTGGTGCCAACCAGAAAACCCTGCAAAAAAAAAAAAGTAAACATAACAAATTAATTTGGAGCCCAGATGGAATTAGGCCTATGGTAATGTGTTGGGTGTAGGCTTGGTCCTCAGAAAGCCACGAGTAAACGGAATTACAATATAATAATCCTCCTCTGCCATAACACTACTAACTACCAGCACTCAAACAGTAACAACCTACTTATGAAAAGACAACTCTGTAAATATTGCACCAGGCCCTAAAATACAAAAACCACCTCCTATTAGGAAAACAAAATAAGCCAGGCTGCTATAGATCTCTACACAGAAACTACACACTAGCATAACACAGCTAGACCCTCACCAAATACTGAATGAAGAGACCATATAGTGTAAATAGAAACCTGCAGACAAAAACTGAACTGGAAACTGCAACAAGCCAGGCTCTGTATGCAGTACAACTATGGAAAAACAGGAACATCACTATTACTCATAAAACATCCAACAAAATCAAGAAATATAAACCTTAACAGTAAATCCATACTAATAAAAATTCTAATATTTCACAAAACCTGACAAATGGAACACGCAGAAATGAAAAATTAATATGAAACTTTTCAACGTGATAATAAAATCTTTTAAACAGCTGATATATAATTATAACTAAGGATAAAATAAATCTCCTGCTGTCCATACCTGGGAAATTTTGATCCCGCGTCATCACCCCCGAGGAGGCCAAAAGCAGCCGCGCCTGAACGGAGCTTTCATCAGCGACCCAGCGACCGGTGAGCCATCCTGCTGCCTCGGCTGAAACCAGAACGTCGCTCTCCTCGTCCCAGACCTACCTCGCAGCTACAGACGGAATCCACGGTTGCCCTTCCTCCCTCGGCCGATGACGCTGATGCTAGCGTGACCGCGTCATCGACCCCGAGGAGGCCAAAAGCAGCCGCGCCTAGCCGTAGGTGCCATGCGCCGGGCGTTGCATGCTGAAGGAGCGCAACCAAGGGTCTGCCCCTTGGTTTTGCCCCTTAGTTTTTCCCCTCCTTCATCTTCACCCGAATATCCTTCACCTGAATATCCATGAGACGACCGACCTTCCATGCAAGCCCTCGCCCTACCTGCCTGCCTGCACCGCCGAGGACTGCCGACTGCTGAGGCCTGCATCTCTGCGGCCCTGCCGACGCTCCATGCGGCCGGCGTAGATCCATCGGGGTCAGGAGCTGCCGCAAACTGTGTCCGAGGACCGCCCCCTGAAGACCACCCTCGCTGCGCCAACATGACTTGGTGACCCGACGAATCTTAAGAGTCCAGCCGTCATATCGGGTGTCGCGCGCCTGAGGAGCGCCATCAAGGAGCCAACCCATTGGGCGCGCCCCCCAGCGCCGACCCTTACCATCACCCTTGAAACCTCTATCTCTCCAGCTGTTCTTCGAGCCCTGCACACCCGGCGCACACCCATCGGGGTAAAGGGCCTCTGGACCTCGCACTGACTGACTTGCGATCGCAGCCGGACACCGCTGACAAGACCGCCTTTCCTCTGGCCTCAGCGCCTCACTTATCTCGTTCCTTCTCCCCTATCTCTGTCCCTCCCTCCACTACTATCTCATCCCTCTCCTCTCTTATTCTTTTAATCTAAGTTACCTATCTCCCTCGGGCTCTGCTCCCCTGACTTCCTTCTCTCACCCTGCTCAGACAACTCTATTACGTCTCGCCCCCCCACTTATCTATTCAACCCACCTGTCAATACTACCTCACACCACAACGCCAGACCCACTCCACCACCACTCCTACCTGGTAGACAATATGTTGGTACACCCCATTCCCATCCTAAATAAGTGCACCCCCAAACTCACTAAATCCATCATAATTTCCACCACCCCCCCCCACCCCACCATCCAAGATCTCTATTGCCCATCATACTATCCCCCTTACACAATTCCTTGGGCTCACAGCCTTCTCCCTCTTACTCTTCAACGCGCAATCCATTATCAAAAAAACACCTATTCTCCATGATATTCTATGCGACTCCAATCCCGACATCTGTGCGATATCGGAAACCTGGCTCAAAGAATCAGATACAGACCCCCTAAACCAACTCCCCACTCACACTTATGATATTTTTTCACTCCCCAGGCCTAAAAAAAGAGGAGGAGGCCTCCTTCTCGCAGCCAAAAAAGAGCTAAAACTATCCCCACAGCCTGTCATCACTGCACCCAAACTTGAAATTGGGCTCTTCAAATCCCCACATCTCCAACTATGCCTTGTCTATGCCCCCCTTCCCTCCTTGAAAACAACCCTTCCCCTCTCATCGAATTTATCTCCGAGAATATAGATATTGATAATCCAGCGATTATTCTTGGTGATTTTAACCTCCATGTATACTCCATCCCCCTCTCCCCCACATGTGATGCCGTCCTATCCTCCCTCAATGCTATGGGTTTCAAGCAAATCGTCAACGCTCCTACGCACAGAGCAGGTCACTCCTTAGACCTAATTTTCACAAACTCCCATATCCTATCCACAGACACACCACACTGCACCCCTGTACCCTGGTCTGACCATGCCTTCATAAAAACCATCCTATCAGTAAAGATCAAACCCTCACCCAACCACACAAACAGCAGCACCATCCAATACATAAAATCATGCAGCAGAGAGAGCTAATCTCTTCCCTCACCAACACCCTAGATAAACTTGATCTCACCGATACTGAATCTGCACTCAGCTCCTGGAACAAGCTCACCTCCAACATAGCTGACTCCATCTGCCCCCTAACCACCAAAGTTCTTAACCCCAACAACAATACTAAAAAACCATGGTACTCACCCAAACTTAAGAAACTCAAACACAACCTAAGAACTCATGAAAAGAAATGGCGCAAAGACCCCTCCCCCACTCACCTTGCTATATCAAATCCTTGCTGCACAGCTACCGAACAACCATCCTCAAAACAAAGTGTGACTTCTATGCCCTTAGAATTCACAACCTACAATACAACGCCAAAGCCCTTTTCGCATACGTCTCTGACCTCAACAAATCTCCCACCCTCACCATTCCTGAGGATGTCTCCAAAACAAAATGTAATGACCTTGCCCAATTCTTCGACAACAAAATCTCTAAACTCATGCTGCGTTTTCCCCCCAACACCTCACCAACTAAACCAATCCCCAAGCACCCACACGATTCCTTGAACACATTCAAATCCACCTCCCCCTCCGAGATAGAATCACTATTAAAGAAAATGAAACCCGCTTTACACCCATCGGACACTATCCCTACAAAACTGCTATTATCCATCCCTGATACTATAGCACATCCTTTAGCCAATATAATCAATTGCTCCCTCTCCCAAGGAAATGTTCCAACCCCCCCTAAAACAAACTATTGTCAAACCCATCCTTATGAAGCCCAACCTAGACTCATCTGACCTCGCCAACTTTCAACCAATCTCAAACCTACCCTTCCTTGCAAAAATGCTTGAAAAAGTTGTAAACCTCCAACTGTCTGACTACCTGGAAAAACACAATATCCTCTCCCCATCCCAATTTGGTTTTCACAAATTCCACAGCACGGAAACCCTACTAATTTCCCTCACAGTCACCTTCCTAAAAGGACTAGACAAAGGACACTCTTACATCCTCGCCTTGCTGGATATATCACCTGCATTCAACACTATAAGCCACAACATCCTACTAAACCGTCTTACTGAAATTGGCATCTCAGGAGCATCCCTCAGATGGTTCAAATCATACCTCAACAACAGAAACTACAAAGTCAAAATAGGTAATAGAGGGAGGAAGTGACGTCACCCCTCATGCGAGCAGCTTAACTCTGCTGCTCCGTGAGCACTGCGGGCCAAATCGCTGTAACTGCGCGATTTTATCGATTTTTTTTCCCCTCAAACACGGGTGACTGTTAGTCGAAGGGCTTCTGACTTATAAGGCATGACGACGAAACGCAAAATTAGCGAGCTTAAAAAGTTCTCCTACACCAGGGAAGCCGGCGAAAACAGCGGCGAAAATTCCAAAATGGCGGCGGAGCACACGCTTTCGGAGGGCGAAGAGGGGGCCCCTGCACTGCCGACTCCGGAGATCACAGAACCATTCCGAGATGAAATTAGAGGTTGGTTCATAGAACTGAGGCAGGACATTAAAAATTATAAAGCAGAAATTACCACTTTAATTGCTGACTTGAAAGAAGACCATGCAGAGCTGGGCAGACGGGTGGATGAGGCTGAGCTCCGGCTAGACACTCAGGGGGAGGGCTGGACTCAGATGCAACTCTGCCACCAGAATTTGCAAGCGATCTGCCAAACTTTAGCAGAAAAAGTGGAAGATATGGAGAACCGGAGCCGGAGAAATAATCTTCGGATAAGGGGGGTACCGGAAACGGAGGAGTATGGGGACTGCTTTGTCGTGGTGAAAAGAATAGCAGCTTTTCTCTGGGAAAGTGACGAAACACTGAAGGACACCGCCATGCCTAATATTCTTCTGGATAGGGCGCATAGAGCGCTGGGACCGAAACTTGCCAATCGACCTAGAGATATAGTGGTTTGTTTCCACTCTTTTCCTTTAAAAGAACAGCTTTTTACTATTTCCAGAAGCAAGCGCACGTGGCGTTGGGAGGATCAGGATATTGCTATCTTTTCTGATTTATCATCAGCCACTTTAAAAAAGCGTCAGGAATTTCGCTGTGTTACTATTAAACTACAGGAGGCTAACATCCGGTACCGCTGGCTTTATCCTGGAGGAGTGTCCTTTATGATTCAGGGTACTACACACAGAGTCAAGACAGTCCTGGAGGCCAGCGCGATTTTGAAGGAGGCAGGTATCATTATTGCAGTACCACCCGTGGCGAAAGGAGCTGGTTCTACTCTGACCCAAATTGCGGCTACAATCAACTCACAGCCTCGCTGGCAGCGCGTGCCCAAGGGGCGAAGACGGCTACAGAGGAATACTTCTTTGACTGATCCTACGGCGGACACTGTGGACTAACTGAGTTTGGTTGAAATGCATGCTGGACCTTTGTTCTGCTCGTTGGTAGGGCAATAGGCGGTTACTTTAAGTTTAATTCGCTGCCCGTATAGGTGCCATGAGGAGTGACGACGATTTCCTCCATGTTCATTTGGAGCACAGGGTTTGTGCTTCTGGGTTTGCTGGAGGGGGGGGGGGGGGGTTGGGGTTCGGGGTAAAGGCTTCTGATAATGAAGGTGATAAGGTTGGTCTCTATAAGCAAATGGATTCTGGGTGGGGGTTCCCTGGAGGGAGGTGGCAGGATAGGGGGAAGGCTGTCCTCTAATGTTTACTCTGAACTTTTTTTCTCTTAACACTAAAGGACTGAATAGCCCAGGTAAGCGTAAATTATTGTTTAAGGAATTAGACCGGATGAAGGCCGCGGTGGTTTTCCTTCAGGAAACCCATCTCCGTAAACGATATCTGGGCCTTATGAAACACCCTAAATTCCCTCATCAATATTGGGCGGCTGCAACTCCCTCATCAAGATATTCGGGGGTGGGAATCTTATTACACAAAGATGTTCACTTTGAATTTAAGGATCTTATAGCAGACCCATCCGGCCGCATGGTTTTGGTAAAGCTTTCATTGGGGGGAGAAATCTTCTCTTTAGTCTCTGTATACGGGCCTACTACCCAAAAGGCAGATTTCTTTAGATCCCTGAATCACACTTTGGCCTCTCAAATAGAAGGCACTCTCATTATTGGTGGGGACTTTAATTTGACCCTGGACCCGGGTAAGGACACCTCTACGGGACACAGTGCGGACCCAAAGCTGGCTCGCCGGGCCCTTAAAGGTCTGATGGCCGATATGGGCCTTTTGGATATTTGGCGCACTCGCTTTCCAAAATCCAGAAACTATACATTTTACTCAACCCCACATAATAGTTATTCAAGGATTGACATGTTTCTGGGCAGCAGAAGCCTATTACCCCGGGTGATGAAAGTAGACATAGAGGCCATTGTGTGGTCAGATCATGCCCCCATTTGGTTTTCCTTACAACTTAAAGATTATGACCGAGGGGTACAATATTGGAAATTGAATGATTCTCTTCTCAATGATCCGGATTTTACTACACACATAGAACAAGAAATTCAAGATTATTTAGCATTTAATGATACTGGGGAGATGAGTGCTGGAACAATTTGGGACTGCTTAAAAGCAGTTTTACGTGGGAAATTTATAGCTAGAGCTTCTTATCTTAAACATCAAAGAATAGCAGAACGGGAGAGACTAGTACGACGATTGCAGGCGATAGAGAAAACTCATAAAAGGGACCCAACGAGAAAGGATGTTCTTGCGTCCCTTGAGGCTGTGCGCACGCGCATAGCGTCCCTGGATGCTGCTGCTATTGCGTTTCAGCTTGAACGGACTCAACAAAAATATTTTGAAGGCGGCAATAAAGCGGGGAAACTACTGGCTCGCAAATTAAAACGCCGACAGGAGCAGGCGACCATTGTTAAAATTAAAAGTCAAGCGGGTACCATGTTAACCACTGGTACGGAGATCAGGCAGCGCTTTCAGCAATTCTATTCCGAATTGTACTCTGCTGATGGTCAGATACCACAGAGTGCCATAGACGAATATCTGGAGAATATAGACCTGATTGCCTTAGAGCCTGCGCAGCGGTCTATCCTGGAAAAGGATATTTCTGAACTCGAGATTCAAAAGGTTATTCAAAACCTCAAACCTGGAAAATCACCTGGCCTGGATGGGTTTACGGGGCGGTTCTATAAGCAGTTTGCTCCACAACTTGCCCCTATCTTAGCTAAATTTTTCAAGTCCTTGAGGGAAGGGCAGTCACTCTCAGCATCGGCAAATACGGCCGGCATAACGATCTTGACTAAACCTGGTAGGGATCCCGCGGTATGCGGGTCTTATCGACCGATATCCCTCATTAATATTGATTTAAAGATCCTCGCCAAGATATTAGCAAACCGACTAAATGGGTTTTTGTCCCAGATAATTCATCCAGACCAGGCTGGCTTTATACCGGGCCGGCAGGCTAGTGATAATGTGCATAAGATATTGGATATGATCTGGTGGGTGAAACAACGTAGGATACCAGCCGTGGCTCTCTCGGTTGATGCCGAGAAAGCCTTTGATGTAGTTCATTGGCCCTATCTATTTACTTTATTAAGCCGCTTGAATTTCGGGCCAAACTTTTTGCAGTGGTTACATCAACTTTACCAGAATCCCTTGGCATGTGTAAAGGTTAATGGGGGGTATTCGCCCACCTTTCAGGTGCAGAGAGGCACACAACAGGGTTGCCCCTTGTCACCATTGTTATTCGCTATTTTTTTAGAACCACTGGCCAATATCATTCGGCAGCACCCAGGAATTTCTGGGGTACAGGTGGGCGCTTTCTCCACAAAGATATCACTTTTTGCGGATGATATTCTGCTTTTGGTTACTGAACCGGAGCACTCACTTCCACTAGTCTCCCAAATTCTTCAGGCTTTTGGCAAGGTTTCTGGATTTCGAATTAATTGGGAAAAATCAGAAATTCTTAATGTAAATGTTCCAGCTGACATGGAGCAGTCTTTGAGGGGGAAATTTAGATTTCGATGGGCATCCACTAGCTTTAAATATTTAGGGGTCTATATCAGTGCTTCCCAGGATATGACCACGCTTAACTATGATAAATTATGGGCTCAGATCACTAAAGATTTGGAAGAGTGGAATCGATACAGGATTTCTTGGTTTGGGCGGATAGCAGCTGTGAAAATGATGATCTTGCCCAAGTTTTTATATTTGTTTCAAACGCTTCCCTTAGCCATACCTAGGCAAAGCCTTACTATTTGGCAAAAACGCTTGTTATTCTACATTTGGGGGGGGCCGCAGACCTAGAGTGGCTCGTAAGGTTCTTTACAGAAATAAATCACAGGGTGGCTTGGGTGTACCAAATTTAGAAAGATATTATACGGCAGCTAGACTTAAGACGCTGGTAGATTGGCATAGGAGCTTCTTACAGAAGCCCTGGATAACATTCAGTCAACAATTACTGGCTTCAGTACCGTTGTGTAGTCTGCTCTGGCAGCCTAAAAAGACTTGGGTTCTCCAGCCCCGAGATATTCTACCACCCTCTATGCTGCTCCCTTTACAGCTATGGGAAGCTAATAAATCAGGGTTGGTAGGAAATCAGGAATTTCATCATAGCACATATTTGTATGCTAATTCTCTATTTACGCCAGGTTTCGAAAGTCTGGCCTTTCAGGGATGGGCTAAGAAGGGAATTCAACATTGGGGGCAGCTCTGGGGCACACAGAATTTATTAAGCTTCCGGGAGTTACAACAAAAATTTGATTTAGCGGCCTCTGATGTATATTTATATCTCCAGCTACGACATTTTGCTCAGTCTCACCAATTGCAGGGACATTTAGGGCAAGGGAAATCTGATTTTGAACGTTTGTGCTTAAATACTCAAACAACTAAATTACTTTCAAATATATATGCGTTTCTGGGCAGGGAAAACTTCCAGAAACCCACTTACGTTAAAGCCTGGGAAGCCGACCTACATCGCACCTTTGAGCAGGGGGCATGGGAGACGCTCTTTTCCCAAATGGGCAAAGGTTTAATTGCATCCCATATTGTTGAAAATGCTTGGAAGATGGTGTTGCGATGGTATTACCCTCCAGAGCGGTTACATCGCATGTATCCTTCATTTCCCCCACAATGTTGGAGGGGATGTTCGGCCATTGGTAGTTTTTTCCATATGTGGTGGGACTGTACAGCATTGCACCCATTGTGGTCTCAATTGGAAATTTGGTTGACCAAGATTTATCGGGTCCATGTGTGCCTCCTGCCTCAACAAGCCTTGCTGGGGTTTCCCTTGTCCCTGGGAAAGGACCAACCCGATACTATGGCTCATTTTATATTCTCGGCGACTAGAATAGAAATCGCCAGAAAATGGAAATTCCTGCTGGTTCCCACGCTAGGGGAGATTCAAAGCAAAGTGGAACAAATCTACAGGCTTGCAGAAATTACGGCTCATCTCCGCCACACAGTGGGCGTTTTTAGGCGGGTTTGGCATAAATACTCTGAGTGGAAGAAGGGGCTGGGAAGTCTAGATAACGTTTAAATGCTGTTGTGGGTACTGGCCAGTGACTATGATCTCTGCTGCTTCTTTATTTTCACCAATCACTCGGGAGGTTTAGCTTCATGTACCCTTTTTCTTGTTCTGGGACACCCTAGGATCTATTAGATGGAGGTTCCACAGCACCTATATCTTATCACCTATATCTTATTCGTTGACAGGGGGGAGGGGAGGGATTTAGGTCCCTATTTTGGTACTGAGTATTCCGGTGCTTAATACGGAGACCTTACACACACAATACAGTACTGATATTTGATGTTTTCATAAGTTTTTATTGCTGTACACATACCGGTGTTAAATGATGTTATTTACATACAATATGCGATGTCAACATATTATATATTTTGTATGGATGCAACATTGAGCAATAAAATATTTCAAACCAAAAAAAAAAAAAAAAAAAGGTAATAGAGAATCCTTTGCTATTAACCTATCCAGAGGTGTTCTCCAAGGCTCCTCGCTCTCCTCCACACTCTTTAACATCTACCTCCTCCCCCTCTGCCGACTCCTATCAGACCTAGGTCTCACCCATTTCATTTATGCGGATGATGTCCAAATACTCATCCCTATCACTAACTCACTACCAAACGCTCTCAAAACCTGGGAAAATGCTCTCTCCGCGATCAACAATCTTCTCTCTAATCTTAACCTCGCACTTATTTAACACATCCAAAACAGAACTCCTCATCATCTCATCCCAACATAATGCTATGACCACCTCTGACATAAAAGCATGCCCCACCGCAATACCCATCTTGCAACACGTACGTGACCTAGGAGTCACCATAGACAATCGCCTAAACCTTAAAAAATTCATCAGCTCAACCATGAAAGAGTGCTATTTCAAACTTAACACTCTCAAGGAACTTAGACCACTATTACCTTTCTACGATTTCTGCACAGTCCTACAAGCCACCATATTCTCTAAACTTGATTACTGTAATGCCCTACTATTAGACCTCCCCAAAGCTTCCACCAAACCCCTCCAAATTCTCCAAAACACCGCAGCCAGAATCCTAACCAACACTTGCAAGAGAGATCACATCACCCCCATCCTCAAAGACCTCCACTGGCTCCCAATCTCCTTCAGAATTCTCCACATAACCCCTACTATCATCCATAAAACCCTTCACAATCAGGACATACACTGGCTCAATGACTCTCTACAGTTCCATACCACCAGCAGACCCACCAGATCCACATTCAAAGGAACCCTGCGCACTCCATCTCCCAACCTCACTCATTTCATCTCAATGAAACGGGCAGTTTGAAAGGCGCCAAGCCAGCAGGCGCTTGTGATGGGGAGGGCTACCCACCAGTGCTGATCACCTTGTAACAGCTAACATCCAAGGTAAAAAGACAAAAAAAATTGAAAAAACTGCCTTTGAAACTGAGAAGAGATTTCTGTGGGGAAAGCCATGATTCTGAGACCCGCCCCCTCCCCTGACATCATCGCAAACAGATCCGGGCAGTTTGAAAGGCGCCAAGCCAGCAGGCGCCGCGCCGAAGGGGTGCGACAAAGGGGCACTCCCCTTGGTGTTATTTGTTTAATATGCTCCTTGTTATACCTTTTGCTTAATTGTTAAGAACTTTGATTTTGATGATTTTATTTTTATTTATTTATTTATTTCGAATTTTTCTATACCGACATTCTTGAACAAAGATATCAAATCATATCGGTTTACAATTGAACATAACTGTCGCGGCTATGGCGTTACATCGAACATAGAACATTGAGCAATAAACAATAAACATAGAACAGGTCAACAGTTCAACAATAATATATAGTGAAATGCTTCATCATAGAGTAACATAATATATATAAATTTTTGTAATCTCTTAGCCTCAGGTACAAAAATTTTAGATTGTAAGCCCTTTTAGGGGATAGTGAATTACCTATTGTACCTTATTGTAAACCGATGTGATATCTCTTTTTGAAATGAACATCGGTATATAAAAATCGTAAATAAATAAATAAAATGAAAGATCGTGCATTATCCGTTGCTGGGCCCTTGATCTGAAAGTCTATGCCCTCTGATCTGCCCCAAGAACATTGCACGCAGAAATTTAAAAAAAAAAGCTAAAGACCTGGCTAATCAAACAGACCTTCGCATAACTCCACCCTTTCCCCTCTCCCTGCATACCTTATGTCAATTTTCTCCCACTTCCACTGCCTCCCTCCCCTTTTTTGCCTGCCTCTCCCGTCGGCTACCTGCCCCCTCGAAAGTGTAAATAACTCAACCTTACCGCTTCCTGCAAAAACTGAAAATACTACAACCCTGTTTGAATTATATTTAATGCTGTTACCTATCTTAATCTTCCTGCCCGTTAACTCTACTGGTTCTATGTATCTCTTCTTTTTGTTAAACCGTTTCATGTAAACTGATATGATGTGAAAACGAATACCGGTATATAAAAACGTGAAATAAATAAATAAGTAAATATCCAGATGTCCTGAGATGGTCATGGATTAGCAGGGGGAGGAGAGAGGGTTATTGCGCGCATGTACACACACACACACACACACGCACACTCTCTCTCTCTCTCATTCGCTCTCATGCTCAATCATACATACAAGCTCAGTCACTCTCTCTCACATGCCCAATCATACACACATACACATACGCTCACTCGCACTCTCTAATATGCTCAGTTATACATACAAACAATACAGTCATTTGCTCTCTTGCTTGCTCAATAATACCCACTTGCTCATTCGCATTCTCTCACGTGCTCATATACACACACATGCTTGTTCACTTTCTCTCATATGCTCAATCATAAACATATACACTTGTTTGCTCTCTCTCACATGCTGAATCATATGTACACGCTCGCTTGCTCTCTCTCACATGCCCAGTCATAGACACATACACACATGCTCAGTCACACTCACTAATATGCTCAATTATACACACACACATACTTGTTCACTCTCTCGCACAAGCTCAGTCATAGGCATACACATTTGTTTGTTCTCTCTCAAATGCGCATTCATACACACACACATGCTCATACACTCTCCCATGTTCAATTATACACACACGTTCATATGCTCTCACATACTCAATCACATACACATTCATATGCTCTCTTTCACATGCTCAATTATACACATATACGCAGTCACTCTCTCTCATATGCTCAATGTGGCTAAACCACATGGGTTGGATATGCTAGAAAGAGAAGTTGACATTCAGCATTAATATCAGGGAGGTCAATATTCAAAACGCGTTCAGCACTATTTAGCCAGACAAGAGGAACTTATGCAGCTAAGAAGCAGCTGATGAATATGCGCTCACATCCTGCAGCTACCACCTATCCATATAAATTCCCTTATACGGATCAAAAGTTAGCCATATAAGTTGTGGGTGGGCGGATTGGGGCGGAATGAGTTAGCCGTACAACTTATGCGGCTAACTGTTGATATTTGGACTTAGCCGCATAAGTTGTACGACTAAGCTAGATGTGCCAGAGAACAAGTCTAAACTTAGCTAGTTAGACTTATCCGGTTAAGCACTCAGTTATACGGCTATATGCAGCGGCTTCGCCATGCCGCTAAATAGACTTCGTAACTTAGCCGGTTAAGTTCTAGCCGGCTAAGTTACATAACCTGCCAGTTTTGAATATTGACCCCAGTGTGTCCATAAGGTCAGGACCCTCTCCCCACCCCACACTCATTTTTATCCCTCTCCCATCCTTAGAACAGCAGAAGAGGGGTGGCCATGTGACTGAGAGACGTTGGTTTCTCCACCTCTTAATTCTTGGGGTTTGCCGAGTTCTTCCAGATGACCCGGGCTGGCCACTGTTGGAGACCCAGCATGGCACTTCTTATGCTCTAATGATATCATGAATAGTAGGAGGTCATTAGCTGTTTCTGAGTTTTCTTTTCATTCCTATCTGGGAGTTTGGCCTATTTTCTTTTTCAGTAAGATAATGAATCTCAAGTATTTCTTACAAAAGACTCAAGAAAGCAGGGTCAGCCAAGAACTTCCTTGTGTGACTGTCTGAGACAAGCCTCTTTTCTAATACATCTTGATAATGGTCAGACATGCACTGTTGGTGATAGCGCATCCTTGTACTGCCGAATAAATCAATAAGATAAAGGTCTCCGGAAATGATGTAAACTTCTTTGTTCTCCCATCTGGCCTCCTAGGTCCCCATGGCTTTGCTAGACAGTACCCGGCCAACACCAACCTGTCAGCATCAGTCTGCTTCGTTTCTGGGGACAGAGGAAAATTAAGTTATCTGAGAAGAAACGCTGAACTAAGTAACAAAAAAAACCCCAACCCTGTTGTGTTATGCTGACCCAGCTCCCTGGAGTGAACTCGCGTCCAACTGCATCCATAATCAGCTCTCGGCTGAAACTGCTCCAGAAGAATATCTGATGAGTAAGCATGTTTGCAAATGCTTCGGCCAGCTATTTGTGGAAGCATTATGCTATCATCGTTGTATATGCACCATAAACCCTGCTGCCTTCTAGGAACAGGCGGAAAACAAGGCTGTGGTGTTGACAGGCAAAAAAAAAAATCAGATAAAACACAGATTGAAGTTTAAATGGGAATTACAAGATGTCTCTGTAAGCCAGCACCACAACTTACAGGGAGTGCGTGACACCTCTGTGGAAGTTACCCCCCTTTGGCTGTCTGGACAGTCACTGCATTTTATTATGTGCGATGTGTAACCTTTTTCAGTGACCTGTAAAGAAGTTGCTATGCCCAATGGGAGTTACAGTCTAGGACTTTCTGCCGCTGCACCGCACACCTCTCTTCAACTTATCCCCTCGCAACAGGAGAGCGTCCAGGATACTGGAGAAGAAGAGATGCAACGCTGCAGCTCAAAAGGTGGGAACAAAGAGGAAGAGGAGAACCACGGGCCTGTTAGTTTGATAGCGATGGTGGGCAAAGTGACGGAAGCAGCGAAAGAGAGAATAGTGCAATTCCTTGAAGCCAGTGGGTTACAGGGTCCCAGGCAACACAGTTCCCTGACGGGAAGATCGTGCCCAGCAAACCTGATTTCATCCTTTGAAGTGACTTGTGCAGTACATTAGGGAAAGGGAGGGGGATGTAAATATGATCTGTCTGGATTTTAGTGAGGTTCTTTCTTAATGCTATGCGAGCAAGCTAGCCTCTCTGGAGGTTGAAGTAAAATGTATAAACTGATGGAAAAGTTGCTTAAGAACAGGTATCAGAGAGTGTCGTGATGGTCATTGGGATCCACCCTGGTGAAGGGAAGGGAATCAATGGGGTTTCATGCTAAGCTCAGCTCTTTTTTGTACAAGTAGCCTGGTTGGACAATTAAAAGGAAAAGTCTGCTTGTTTGTAGACGATATGAAAATCTCCAACAGAATAGACATGTCAGAGGAGATAAAGAATAAAAAATTGGAAGAATAGTCAAGGATTTGACAACTACAATTTAATTTAAAAAATACAAAGTCACGCCTTTTGGATGTTACAATTTCAGCTGCTTTGCAGCCTCCCTGTACCCTGACCTATGACACCCTCCCTACCAGCAGAGGCCTCCAGTGAGCCCCACTCAGAGCTTTCCTCACTATCTTATCCCTGGTCTCATGACTCAGTCTGACTTGCAGCTTCCCCTCCATTAGGGGACCACAACGAGCATACTCTCCAGGCTGGCCAAGCTTCTCCTCTCTGTTCTCACCATGCCCTAATCTCTGCCCTCTTTAATCCAGCCCTGCCATAAACACCTTTTGGTTCATGGAGTTACCTTTGCTCCTTGTCTTGGCCTCTGTCTTTCTTGCTACTTTTCCTCTAGACTTGCCTTGTGGCCTTCGGGCCTTTTGCTCCTTAACCAGGGTGGAACCAGACTGCTGGCGCTAACCTTTAAAAAGGAGATAGAGCAGCTTTTAAACTAGAACAAAGGGGAAAGCCGACAGTCGCTCAGCAGCGCATGGTTCGGAGAGATGTATCTTTAAAGGATACTAATGATGCATTAGAATTAGGGCATCCCGACAGTGAGGTTCCAATAATTAGAAAAGTAGTCCAAGTGCCTGTAACTAAAAACTCACCTGAGCTAAAAAATTCTAACTTATCCCTATCAATTAAAAAGCAGAATAAAAATACAATCAAAAAACAAACTTTGAAATGTTTGTATGCTAATGCCAGAAGTCTAAGAAGTAAGATGGGAGAATTAGAATGTATAGCAGTAAATGATGACATAGACTTAATTGGCATCTCAGAGACATGGTGGAAAGAGGATAACCAATGGGACAGTGCTATACCGGGGTACAAATTATATCGCAATGACAGAGAGGAGCAGTCGGGAGGAGGTGTGGCGCTTTATGTCCGGGATGGCATAGAGTCCAACAGGATAAACATCCTGCATGAGACTAAATACAAAATTG
The DNA here is from genome assembly GCF_901001135.1 of Rhinatrema bivittatum. Classification (NCBI taxonomy): domain Eukaryota; kingdom Metazoa; phylum Chordata; class Amphibia; order Gymnophiona; family Rhinatrematidae; genus Rhinatrema; species Rhinatrema bivittatum. Next base: position 23,843,858 of record NC_042619.1, read on the forward strand.
AATCTTTATGGATAGAAATCCCTTGTGTATCAGGGAAGACTACAGTGATAGGGGTATACTACCGTCCACCTGGTCAAGATGGTGAGATGGACAGTGAAATGCTAAGAGAAATTAGGGAAGCTAACCAAATTGGTAGTGCAGTAATAATGGGAGACTTCAATTACCCCAATATAGACTGGGTAAATGTATCATCGGGTCACGCTAGAGAGATAACGTTCCTGGATGGAATAAATGATAGCTTTATGGAGCAATTGGTTCAGGAACCGACGAGAGAGGGAGCAATTTTAGATCTAATTCTCAGTGGAGCACAGGACTTGGTGAGAGAGGTAACGGTGGTGGGGCGGCTTGGCAATAGTGATCATAATATGATCAAATTTGATTTAATGACTGGAAAAGGAACAGTGTACAAATCCAAGGCTCTCGTGCTAAACTTTCAAAAGGGAAACTTTGATAAAATGAGAAAAATTGTTAGAAAAAAACTGAAAGGAGCAGCTACAAAAGTAAAAAATGTCCAAGAGGCGTGGTCATTGTTAAAAAATACCATTCTAGAAGCACAGTCCAGATGTATTCCACACATTAAGAAAGGTGGAAAGAAGGCAAAACGATTACCGGCATGGTTAAAAGGGGAGGTGAAAGAAGCTATTTTAGCCAAAAGATCTTCATTCAAAAATTGGAAGAAGGATCCAACAGAAGAAAATAGGATAAAGCATAAACATTGGCAAGTTAAATGTAAGACATTGATAAGACAGGCTAAGAGAGAATTTGAAAAGAAGTTGGCTGTAGAGGCAAAAACTCACAGTAAAAACTTTTTAAAATATATCCGAAGCAGAAAGCCTGTGAGGGAGTCAGTTGGACCGTTAGATGATCGAGGGGTTAAAGGGGCACTTAGAGAAGATAAGGCCATCGCGGAAAGATTAAATGATTTCTTTGCTTCGGTGTTTACTGAAGAGGATGTTGGGGAGGTACCCGTAATAGAGAAGGTTTTCATGGGTAATGATTCAGATGGACTGAATCAAATCACGGTGAACCTAGAAGATGTGGTAGGCCTGATTGACAAACTGAAGAGTAGTAAATCACCTGGACCGGATGGTATACACCCCAGAGTTCTGAAGGAACTAAAAAATGAAATTTCAGACCTATTAGTAAAAATTTGTAACTTATCATTAAAATCATCCATTGTACCTGAAGACTGGAGGATAGCAAATGTAACCCCAATATTTAAAAAGGGCTCCAGGGGCGATCCGGGAAACTACAGACCGGTTAGCCTGACTTCAGTGCCAGGAAAAATAGTGGAAAGTGTTCTAAACATCAAAATCACAGAACATATAGAAAGACATGGTTTAATGGAACAAAGTCAGCATGGCTTTACCCAGGGCAAGTCTTGCCTCACAAATCTGCTTCACTTTTTTGAAGGAGTTAATAAACATGTGGATAAAGGTGAACCGGTAGATATAGTATACTTGGATTTTCAGAAGGCGTTTGACAAAGTTCCTCATGAGAGGCTTCTAGGAAAAGTAAAAAGTCATGGGATAGGTGGCGATGTCCTTTCGTGGATTGCAAACTGGCTAAAAGACAGGAAACAGAGAGTAGGATTAAATGGGCAATTTTCTCAGTGGAAGGCAGTGGACAGTGGAGTGCCTCAGGGATCTGTATTGGGACCCTTACTGTTTAATATATTTATAAATGATCTGGAAAGAAATACGACGAGTGAGATAATCAAATTTGCAGATGACACAAAATTGTGCAGAGTAGTTAAATCACAAGCAGATTGTGATAAATTGCAGGAAGACCTTGTGAGACTGGAAAATTGGGCATCCAAATGGCAGATGAAATTTAATGTGGATAAGTGCAAGGTGATGCATATAGGGAAAAATAACCCATGCTATAATTACACGATGTTGGGTTCCATATTAGGTGCTACAACCCAAGAAAGAGATCTAGGTGTCATAGTGGATAACACATTGAAATCGTCGGTTCAGTGTGCTGCGGCAGTCAAAAAAGCAAACAGAATGTTGGGAATTATTAGAAAAGGAATGATGAATAAAACGGAAAATGTCATAATGCCTCTGTATCGCTCCATGGTGAGACCGCACCTTGAATACTGTGTACAATTCTGGTCGCCGCATCTCAAAAAAGATATAATTGCGATGGAGAAGGTACAGAGAAGGGCTACCAAAATGATAAGGGGAATGGAACAACTCCCCTATGAGGAAAGACTAAAGAGGTTAGGACTTTTCAGCTTGGAGAAGAGACGACTGAGGGGGGATATGATAGAGGTGTTTAAAATAATGAGAGGTCTTGAACGGGTAGATGTGAATCGGTTATTTACTCTTTCGGATAGTAGAAGGACTAGGGGACACTCCATGAAGTTAGCATGGGGCACATTTAAAACTAATCGGAGAAAGTTCTTTTTTACTCAACGCACAATTAAACTCTGGAATTTGTTGCCAGAGAATGTGGTTCGTGCAGTTAGTATAGCTGTGTTTAAAAAAGGATTGGATAGGTTCTTGGAGGAGAAGTCCATTACCTGCTATTAAGTTCACTTAGAGAATAGCCACTGCCATTAGCAATGGTTACATGGAATAGACTTAGTTTTTGGGTACTTGCCAGGTTCTTATGGCCTGGATTGGCCACTGTTGGAAACAGGATGCTGGGCTTGATGGACCCTTGGTCTGACCCAGTATGGCATTTTCTTATGTTCTTATGTTCTTATGTTCTTGCCTTGTGGCCATCCGGCCTCTTCTCCTAGCCTTGCCTTGCCTTGTGACCATCCGGCCTTCTGCTCCTAGCCTTGCCTTGCCTTATGGCCATCTGGCCTTCTGCTTCTAGCTTTGTCTTGCGGTCATCTGGCCTTCTCGGTCCTTGCTTGCCTTGCTTTGTTGCTATCTGGCCTTCTTGTTCCTTGCCTTGTCCTGCCTTAAAGCCTTCAGGCCTTCTGCCCCTTGCCTTCTCTTTCTTGTGGCCTGTCTGGCCTTATTCTGTTATCTAATGGGCTACGGGCCTTCTGCCTAGCTGCCTTCAGGCATATTCATTCTGTGTTCTGGGTTGACTTGTTCAGCCCTTGTACGGTCTAGTCTTCTTCCAGTCCTGTCCTGTGTCAGTCCTTGTCCTATTCCTGCTCCTAGACCCCGCCTTGTTTCAGACCTTCTCCAGCCTGTCCACAGTTTCGTCTTCTCTGGTCTGTTTCCAGCTTCGCCATATCCAGCTTGTCCTCAAGCCTTGCCTAATCCAACCTGTCTACAGCTTTGCCACATCCAGCTTGCCTACAGCCTTGCCTGGTTCAGCCTGTCTACAGCCTTGCCTGGTTCAGCCTGTCTACTCTGTAAGCCAGACATAGAGAGATTTAAGGACTTACTGATGTATAATCTAGAAGGAAGACTGGAAGGGCAAGATACGACTAACTTACTGACATTCGGGCCGATACAGTAATGTCCGCGGGAGAGCGGGTGAACAGGCCACTCTCCTGTGCGCGCAATTCAGTATGCAAATTAGGCCTGGCAGTAAAAACAGGTAAAAGGAGACTAGCATATCCCTAGCGCCTCCTTTTGGACCGGAGTGGCGGCTGTCAGCGGGTTTGACAGCTGACGCTCAATTTTGCCGGCGTCGGTTCTCAAGCCCGCTGACAGCCACGGGTTCGGAAATCAGACACCGGCAAAATTGAGCATCCAGTTTTTGACCTGTGAGCCGCAGGTCGACTTCAAATTTTTTTTTTTTTTTACTTTTGGTAACTTTCGGGACCTCCAACTTAATATCGCCATGATATTAAGTCCGAGGGTGCACAGAAAATCAGTTTTTACTGCTTTTCTGTGCACTTTCCCAGTGCCCGAAGAAATTAGCGCCTACCTTTGGGTAGGCGCTAATTTCTGAAAGTAAAATGTGCGGCTTGGCTGCACATTTTCCTTTCTGAATCGTGCGGGAATAACTAATAAGGCCATCAACATGCATTTGCATGTTGCGGGCGCTATTAGGTTCTGGGGGGTTGGACGCGCGTTTTCGGCCCCTTACTGAATAAGGGGTAACACTAGCACATCGAAAACGCGCGTCCAATCGAGGGTTAACAGTGCGCTCCGTCGGAGCACACTGTACTGTATCAGCCCGATTGATAGCAGGCTTCAATAATATAGAAACATAGAAATGATGGCAGAAAAGGACCAAATGATCCACCAGCCTGCCCAGCAAGCTTATGCCAGTATCTTCTGCACTGTGCAGGTTACCCCCATTTATTTATTTATTTGTTTATTTATTTAATAATTTTTATATACCGATTTTTCATGCAAGCATATCAAATCGGTTTACAGTAGTTAGCAATTAATCATTTAAAATTATTTGCATTTCCAAAGAAGAAAGAAGTAAATACATTATTTCATAATATAATTAACATAGCAAACTAAATAGTATGCTAAATAATCAAAATTTAAACACTTAAAGCCTCATTTTCTAAAGTATCGCAGGCCTGGAATTTCATGACCCCTAGTTCTACTGCTTGTTTTATAACAGAAAAAAAATTTGAAGGATTGTGCATCATTAAAACGTTTCAGGTATCTGAAGGTCTGTATCTTATCTCCCCTGGGTTAGATGTTCAATGTTACCCCTCCAGGGAGTCTCAAAAGGACTGAAAAAAACCCTTTTCACTGAGAGAGTGGTGGACATCTGGAACAGATTTTCAGCAGAGATGGTAGCAACCAAAACAGTGACAGAATTGAAGCCTGCTTGGGACAGACATGAAGAGACCCTACTGGTAAGGGGGAGGAAGGGAGAACACCACAAACTGAGTAGAAGGTGGGTACTGGAGAGTGCGTAAACAGAAATCAGTAGACTGGGTGGATCAAGAGGTCCGCATCTGCTGTCATCTTCTATGTATCTAACTTCAAGGATGCTAGAAGGGAGTCTCATGGGCTTCTTGGTATTATTTATTTATTTAAAACAATATTCCATCTCATCCAACTTCAGTTGATCTAAGCGGATTCCAATTTATAGGATAAATATCAAATAAACATTTAACAATTAATAACAAAACTTCAACACAAAAGTATAATGCAAAATGAAATGACAACGTTTATTCCATTTTTCTAGAAGGGGGAATTAGGAGGACAGTATCTGAACAGTTGTCGTAGCCCTTTCTTATATTTTTTTTTCTTGGATTTCTCAACAAGCCAGGTTGTAGACCCCTTTGAGTTCTGGGCGTTGTCCCCACTGGGGATCAGTTGGATCTGTCTTCTCCGGGAACTGTACGGACATTTGGAGAAGACTGATCCCAGCAATTTCCTTGTTGTGCCATTGAGTTATTCATGGTAACATACAGAGTGACTGATGGCAGATAAAGACCGATTGGCCTGTGAGGAGGCTGCCCCAATAATGCTTTTGGATTCACCTTTTTAATCCCACAGTGGTTCAGGCCAAATTTCTCTTGCCTACTGGTTCCCTTCCATTCAGATGGGGTTCTGTGTACAGTCTCCTCTCTCCCTATTTCACCTTCTACCTTCCATGTGTCCTTTGCTCTACGTCCACTTCTGAGGTTCCTCTCCTTTTGCAGCTCCCGTTGGCCTCACCTTCCAAACCCCTGGCTTTTATACCCCTTTGGGACTGATTCTTGGGACCTTTCTCTTTCCAAGTTCCGTTCCTGGATTCCCTTGTGTGCTTTATGTTTCTCCTGTTTCTCTTTTGCCAAACCTTATTGTCCCATGGCAGCCAGATTGTCTGTCTTCTTGATCATTCCAGTTCTATATTCTGTATTCCCCTTCACATGGCCCATCCAGTCTGCCCAGCCTCGCTGCTAAGGATATATCCCATTTGCCATTTGTAGAAACTTGAGAATTTGTAGTTGTTGCGTCCGTCGGTCTCAGATGGCTTCGACCTCTGCCTCACCTTTCTTCCTTCTCTCTCCTCAAGCCTTGGGAAGATGGCTGCTGCCGCATCTTCATGCTGCTCTCTCCAGTGTCCCCGGATCGGCAACGGCGACGGTGTTCGCGATGATTTTCCTGAGGGTCTCCTAGGGTGTGCATGTGCACGCTACCCACGTCTTTGTTCACGTCATGGCGGGAACCTCGGGGGCGTTCCCTCCGAGTGACGTCAGCACATCCGGGTATTTAGCCTGCCCTTCGTTTGCTAACAAACTGAGTTAGCAAGGATTGGATACGCCTCCGGTCTAAGCTGCTCTGCCGCTTCCCAGCTGCCGCAGGAAGCTCTCTCTGCCCTTCGGGGTATTTCTTCACTAACCTGGGTACCCGCTCCTCGGGGGCCCTTCTGCTCTATTTCAGGTACCTCTCTTGGGATACTGGGTACTCGCTCCTCGAGGGCCTGCTCTCCCTAATCTGGTGCCTGCCACTGAACAACTTCTGCCTGCCAGGACCTTCAACAATACAGCTTTCTGCTTCAGTGAGTACTAACCCTTTCAGTCTGTCTCACCTTCAGCTTCAGCGCTCTGTGTCTACATCCGGGACCTGTCCCTGCTACACCGCGCTGCTATCACCTACTCGAGTGTGAGACTGGTCTCCTCTGCCGAGGACCCCTGGACTGCTTCTACTGAGTTACCTTCACTGCTCTCCACCCCGGGCAGTACCATCAAGCTGTATAATAAATACAAATTCTCTGTGTCTGTGTGTATAGAGTCTAGCCTAGTACTGCGGTTCCTCACGGGGCTCCTCCCCGTGGGAGTGGCCATCACCGCAGTACCCAAGAATCCACTCCAACACCTCATACCATAACAGTAGGGATAGCGGTCCTCATCCAAATCAATTTTTGTCGTCTTCCTTTTTGGTTCTCTTTCCTCTTGTGCAGATGAGTATATGAGCTCCCATGCTTAATCCAACACCCAGGCCCCTGCCTTCATGTGTTTTGTTTTGATATTAATTTAAGATCAAGTTGTTCCTGATGGTCTCAAGTATGAAAAGGAAGTGTTCCCAAAAGGAGTGTGACCACTCTGAATACCACAGCATAGTTTCCAGAATATTTAGTTGATTTCCTTTAAGGAAGCAGAGAGGGAGCTGTTGAAATAATGGTAGGAACCCAGTGTCCCAGGAGCAGATGCATGGCTGTGGGTTTTGGAGATGACACCAAGAGAAGCATGAGATAAGCAGCAGCCATCTACGGACATCATGGTCGCACAGGCTGTTCCACATCTTGCTTTCCTGGGAGTGCATTCATCACAAGAAATACTATAGCCTCAGAAAAACTGCTGAAACCAACATGGAGGAGCAGAAAATATACCAGATAAAGCCTCCTGGGAAGCTCGTATTCATAGGAAATTCTGCAGAGACGTGGAATTTGCATTGCACTGTACCACATGAGGAGCAGATGATAAAAATGACAGGTGACATTCAGCACTATTTGTTCATGTAACAGGTGAAGACACAAGAGAAATACTTAATACTTTTCAGTTTGCCAACAATGGAGATAAAAAAAACAAAGTTTTGCTTATTAATTTTGAAGCATTCTGCATGCCCACGAGAAACCTCACACATGAGTGGCATAAATTCTTCACTAGGATTCGGAGAGAAAGAGCTTGCAGTGGCACCGTGTAACCGACTTAAAGCTGTGGGCACAGACTTGTGAATTTTGGGGACCCGTGTGAATTGCTTAAAGACAGACTGAGAGCCAGATTACTGAGAGACAGACACTGATCTAACCCCTGGCGCATGCAGCTGATGTTTGCAGAGCAGAGAAGGTGGCTGCAAAGCAACTGAGATGACCGAGGGGTGTGGGGCGGGGGAGGGGAGTTAGGGCAGGAGAAAATAAAATGGACGCCCTACAGAGCCAAAGTACTTGTAAAGCAGCGAGTCCACAGCCAGGACTAGGGTGGGGCAGCTGTCCCGAGTGTCAAGCCCAAAGGGGCATCATCGGCAAGGCTAATTTTACCTTTGGGTATAAGCACTCAAGGCTCTGCCCTGATGACTCTATTGGCCAGTGCCCAAAATCACAGCCAGCAGAGATCAGCCCTTCCACTCCCCTCCCAGACAGCATGCAAGGAACCGGACGGGGGTGGATGGGAACCTGGAGTGGGCAGAGAACAGTGCAAAGCATAGAACCCCCCCTAATCCAGGCTGTTTTGGAGAGGGTCTGTGTTCCATAGGTGTGACGGAGGTGAAGCGTTCTGCTAGCGTGCAGTTTCTGTGTAGGGATATGTAGTGGTCCAGCTTGGGGAGTTTTGTTCCTCACTAGGAGGTGTATTGGTGTTTTAGGTCCAGGAGGAATATTCATACTGTTGCCTTTTCATGCAGGGCTCTTGCTGCTTGAGTTCCGGGAGTTAATGCTGTCTTGATATAACAGGTTTGCTTTATTTATTTATCTATCTATTTATTTATTTATCTAAAAAATGTATATGTCACATCATCTGAAATTCTGGGCGTCTCACAATAAAACCTACATATTCATTTAAAACTTACAATAAGTACAAAATGAAAACAGAATAAAAATGATAAAAATAAAGTGAAAAAATAATAAAAACAATTACAAAGAATTAAAATTAACTGTGATAAAATAAAAAGCACTGGTATCTGCCATCACTGCATTCTTAAAAGATTGTTAAAAGAACACCAGCTCAAATAAATAAGCTTTAAGCTGCTTTTTAAAAGCCTTGGTACATTCCAGCCTATTCCATAACTCAGCTCCTGCAACAGAGACTAGTTTATCCCTGGAATCTGCGAGCCGTATTGTTTTAAGGTTGAGAATATCAAGGAGACATTGACCCTCAGATCTAAGGTTTCTGATGGGATGATGAATTTTTAACAAGGTATTTAGACAAAGAGGAGCATCATGTCTTAGAGCGTTATGTATTAAAACTAAAACATTGTGATGCACTCTGTAATCAACTGGTAACTGATGTTGTGACTTTAGAACTGGTGAAATGCGATCGAACCTTGAAGTACCAGCTAAAATCCGTGCAGCTGAGTCCTGGATCATCTGCAAGGATCGTAGGGTATGTAGAGGTTCTGAGTAACCTTTTGCTGGATTTTGTGTCACATCACAAAGTGCCTGGTAATGGAGGGACTTTGTGTCACTGTAACTGAAGTGACAACATAATTTGAATGTTTTCCCTACGACAAGTAGTGAAGGGAAAAAAATTCCAGTTCAGCCCGGCCAACCATTTCAGAGATTACCTTCAGCCAATGCAGTACAAATATCTTTTAATTGATACATTTTTAGGTATTTCTTGGGATTTTTTTTTTTTTACAGCCTGTTTCAAAAAAATCACAGACCATATTCATCAGACACTGAGACATAATTTCTGAAACATATTTTGCAAAACACAGTTTAATATTTAAAAGTATGATGGCTAGTTATGTGATTTTATAGGATTCTTCTAGGAAGGGTGGTGGTGGGGACATAATGATAGCTGAGTTTAATTATAAAAACTCGGAGTGAGCCTATGAGCCTGAAAATTAATTGAGGATGGTGTGCAAGGCTGAAGGACCTAGGGACGGTTCCCAAATCTGTCCTGGGGAGCCACCAGCCTCTCATATTTTCAGGATATTGTAATGAATAAGCTTGTGTAGGAGCAGGGGCAGATTACAGGAAAGTATGAGCCCAGGGGAATTTTTCCAAAACCGGCCCACCGGGCGTTTGACTTGCGCATGCATTGTGCAACGTGCTTCAATAGCTTCCAAAAACACACTATTGAGCGGCATCATCACATCACCTGGAGCCTGGCAGAACTGATACAAATCAATCCCCCAACATAAATTTCATGTTTTCCTAAACAATTAAGCAGAGCAGACCAGGGGTGAATAAACTGAGCTGCAGGCCCACTTCTCCCCATGCAATCAGTCAGTCCCTCCTCTCCACACAAGTTTGGTTACATCTCATATATATATCAATATCCTGGATTCCTGGTCTGGAGTTAGTCTTCTGCCATCCAATCAGTTCAGGAAATGAGACAAGTATACCAGCAGCAGGGAGCCCAGACGCACACAATCAGACAGAGACAAAGGCACACAAATGCATTTGCTGTTGTGCTTCTGCTCGTGTGCTTATTCAGGGGTAGATTTTAAAAGGTGCGCAAGCTTCCCAGCGCACACACACACGGACGCAACGATTTTATCCATGCACGCGCCGGCACGTGCATGTTATAAAATCCCATGGCCGCGCGCACATATGCGCCGGATTTTATAATCCGCGCACGGAGGAGGGCCCAGTTTTGTAAGATTATGCGCGGTGACGCAATCGGGCCTCCCCAAGTTCCCTCCCCCCCTCCCCATACTCCCTCCCTCCTCCCCTCTCCTCCCCACCACCCTTTTGCCTACCTTTCTTTCTTTTTTTTGTTTTATTGCTTGCCGCTCCGTTGGAGCAGAAGGAACTTGCGCACACCGGCCAACTGCCATCACGCGCTTCCCCGGCACAGCAGCAAATGGCCCCTGTACTGGTTACTAACGCGGCCAGGCCCCTTTGAAAATGTGTGTGGCGTGCGCAAGGCCTGGCCATGCACATAACCCTTGTTTTTTTGGTTTTTTTACGCGCATGGCCGTTTTAAAATTCGGCCGTCGGTGAGTCTCCCTTCCTCAGCGCTACCGCATCGTTGTGTAAACGTTTACGCTTGTTGCCAGTCCTTCCTGAACCTCCCTTTCCCATTCTCATCCCTTCTAGGCGTCCTCACTGGTTCCACAGCCAGCTGCCCAGGTCAGAGCTCAGCCAACTACAAGGATAAAGGGAACCAAAATATATATTCAAGAAGGAACGGGTCAACCAAAATAGAACAAGCATCAAGATAAGCTGTCAGCAAGCCTGACGGCGTGTTCAGAAGATACGAACCTCCCGGACATTTCAATCGTCCACCTTATAACAAATGTGTTCATGTGCGACCATTGTGGAAATTTAAAAAAAAGCACATTTTTTGAATTTTATATCCACTCCAAACTTATAAATCCTGATGACCAAAATCTGAGAGAAAAGCCCAACATGACCGGTGTTTCACCTAGCAAGCCTCATCAGGGGTAAACCAAAATCCAAAGTGTGATGACATCAAGACGTCAATTGGGACCAACAGGTCTCTGTGTTTCAGAAGGATGTGATGAGACGGCTCAGACATGAGCCTCACTAACCCTGCACAAGCACCTCCTTCTGGCTCACCCCCTCTTGTCCTATGACGGTAGGATGTCTCCGCTTCTCAGGGCCTCCCCCACTCCAGCACATTTTCACCGACTGTGCCACCCAGAGTCCGCCGCTTTTATGGTTCCTTAGGTCCGTGTTTCCCAATTTTTTCACACCTAAAGCAAACCTGCATTAACAAAAATGTTGTGTGGCCCACCAACCTCCACGGAGCCGACATTGCAGACACGGAAAGGACTTGTATGGCCAAAAGGGCTAGGGAACCACTGAAAGCCCACCAGTCTCTCTTCCAAAACAGAAGAGAGGGGGCAAAGAGACGCACGAGGCTGTCAAAGTGCATCAGCTCACAAGGAAGAAGGGAGAAAATGGTGGCCAAATGTGGCTGACAGAGCTTCTTTGCTGCTGCTCCCAGCACTCAAAATGAGTCACATCCAGGGTAAGACAGAGGCTTCAAGGACTCACACAGGAAGATGAGGAGGGGCCGTGTGCTGCACAAAGTGGATGCCAATTATCTCTGCCCGGCATGCTGCCCATTCATTTCCAAACTCCAGGGCTCATGCTGTAGCTAGAGGAGGCATGCATGATTAGACATGCTCTCAGAAAGGAGTTCCCATCAGTTTAAGAGCCATCGGTGGTATCTCTTGTTCCTGCAAGGTGCTGAGAGCAGAGCCCAGGTGGTGTCCTGGATCAGAGCATTAGGTGGTGGTGACTTTTCCAGGGCACTCCTGATCGGGTCTGGAGTCACACTGTTTGGGAAACTGTGCCATAGGCCCTGCTCTGCCTACCTACCCCTGGGGAACAGGAGTACCACATGTGATCCATACTTCCGGCTTCCTCCAGGGCTTAAGAAGAAGGAAAATTAAGCCCTGGCCAAAATTATATGTATCACTACTGGGCAGAGCCTGGCCTATGAGAGCACAACTCCAGACGGCATTTTGTTTTCTCAAGTGGAGCCAGTGCAGCCAAGGCATCAGGCAGCCTAGGAAAACCTTACAGCCTTGCCCCAGTCCTACCCTCCACATACCCAATTAAAAATTATGCATTTTTAATAAGATTTTACATGAAAATATACATTCATAGAACAGTCTTCTGAAGTAAAAATATTACATCTACTATATTTACATGCACTGCTGTAGTGCCAACCAGAAAACCCTGCAATAAAAGTAAACAGATGCTTGGAACTTAAATGGTATTAAGCCTATTATAATACACATTGAGTGTGGGCTTGACACTAGAAAGTAATGAGTAAATTAAATTCCAATTCCAATATACTAAACCTCCCACTCAAATAGTATCAACTCTACTTACGAAAAGGCAAAACTAGTACACCAGACCTTAAAACGTCAATACACCTCCTATTAGGGAAAAACAGAACAGGCTATGCTGCTATAGATCCCAACCCAGAAACTACACCCTAACAGAATACCTCATCTCTGTCTGACACAGGTAGAACATAGACAGACCCTCATCAAATACAGAATAAAGGCAATAAAATCGAAATAGAACTGAAAACCGCAACAAGCCATATTCTGTAGGCAGTGCAACAATTGATAAATAGAAACATCACCATTCCTTATAAAACATCAAACAATAAAATCGAGAAATATAAACTTTAATAGTAAAAAAGAAATGAACAAATATTTCATGACATCCAATAAATAAAAACTCATTGGGGAATTTTAAAAATATTTCACCAACACCAATAAAATATTTCAAAACAATAGACTCGACAAATAACTAATAAGGATAACAATATCAACTACCTGGGAACTTCTGATTCTAGTCACCATAAAATATAACTAGAAATGTGCAGACAAAAACTGAACTGGAAAGTACAACAAGCTAGACACTGTATATGAAAAACAGAAAGATTTTCCTATCATTCCTCACAAAACTTCAAATATTAAAACCAAGAAATATAAAATGTAATAGCAAAACCGTTGCCATTGCCGATCCGGGGACACTGTATTATACACTATGATGCCTAGATCTTTTTCCTGGGTGGTAACTCCTAACATGGAACTAAACATCGTGTAACTACAGCAAGGGTTATTTTTCCCTATGTGCAACAATTTGCATTTGTCCACATTAAATTTCAACTGCCATTTGGATGCCCAATCTTCCAGTCTTGCAAGGTCCTCCTGTAATGTATCACAGTCTGCTTGTGATTTAACTACTCTGAATAATTTTGTATCATCTGCAAATTTGATTACCTCACTCGTCGTATTCCTTTCCAGATCATTTATAAATATATTGAAAAGCACAGGTTCTAGTACAGATCCATGAGGCACTCCATTGCCCACTCCCTTCCACTGAGAAAATTGCCCATTTAATCCTACTCTCTCTTTCCTATCTCTTAACCAGTTTGTGATCCACGAAAGGACATCGCCACCTATCCCATGACTTTTTACTTTTCCTAGAAGCCTCTCATGAGGAACTTTGTCAAACGCCTTCTGAAAATCCAAGTATACTATATCTACCGGTTCACCTTTATCCGCATGTTTATTAACTCCTTCAAAAAAGTGAAGCAGATTTGTGAGGCAAGACTTGCCCTGGGTAAAGCCATGCTGACTTTGTTCCATTAAACCATGTCTTTCTATGGGTTCTGTGATTTTGATGTTTAGAACACTTTCCACTATTTTTCCTGGCACTGAAGTCAGGCTAACCGGTCTGTAGTTTCCCGGATCGCCCCTGGAGCCCTTTTTAAATATTGGGGTTACATTTGCTATCCTCCAGTCTTCAGGTACAATGGATGATTCTCCCAGCTGTTACTTATCCATCTTCACAGGGGCCCACCTAAGACCAGCCGGCCCCCGCACCCAAAGGCTCAACCCGCAGGGAACGGGTTTGGTGTAGGCGAAGCTCTTGCTGGCCCCTGCACCAGCCCGGCCTCGCCTACCGACGGTGGGGACCTGCGGGGGTTCACCTTCTCAGGTTGCATCAACTCCACCTCGGGCAAGAGGTCCACACTCTCATCCGTCATCTCAACATAACGTCACTCTAGGGGGGCTCTCCAACCACCCTTGGAAGATTAACAAACCTCAGATTAAGATGGCGTGATCTCTTTTCCACAACTTAAAAAACTGATGTTCCACATGGACTGACCGATGATTATATATAAGGTGGAGTGATCATGGCTGTTAAACCACACAATGATACCTAGTATGATGGTCAAAATATAACTGCTCAATAGCGTCAAAAAGTTGTGCATGAATCAGGAAGTGGGTCAATAGTAGCATTTTGTGTATTAATCGTGACCTCTCCGAACTTGATTCGATCTTGCTAAGCATTGTTTTTGAGTTACGTGATCTCTTTTCCAACATTTCCAACCTTCTTTGAAAACTTTCCGTTCCTTAATAAATGAGGTCTGAATGTTCTTAACCGCAATAACTTCCTGCTCCAAAAGCAATATTCTCTCTTGAGACTGATTTTGAACAGTATGGCAAGCAGATATGAGTATTAAGATGAGAGGAAACATATTCAGCTTTATCCATACATTTAGTATAGGTTTGGCCAATGGAGGTCACTAGGTCCCACAAAGTGTCCACAGTCGCTACCACCGGTTTTGGGGGACTGTGAAAGAGGAAATAATATTGGAAGCCTGATCTGATTCACCATCGGGTGAAACAATAGGTCCGCCCGACAGAGAATCTTGCACCATAGCAGCAAACACTCCAGCACCAGAATCTCTCCTTGAAGCAGCGATAGCTGTGACAAAAAAAATATTCGAGGACGCTGTTGCATCCGGGATCTTGTCGCGCTGTGCCAGTGGGAGGCGAATTTCGAGAGGGCTGAGGGAAACCTCATCCTTAGCTGAACCTGGCTCTCCCAGATCTGGTCTGGCAAGAGGAAAACCCACCTCAGTAGCCGCAGAGTCCACAAAATCCATGATTATATGTTGCCCAGCAGGTAAGACTGATTCCAAGGGGAACACTTTGGTCTTGCCTTTGGGTTTAGGAGGCATTCGGACAAGAAGGTAATGCAAAAAAAAAAAAAAAGAGAAGGAAACAATCCGTGGACACTTCATGCCGCCTTGTCCCTCTTCTTTGAATGTGTGGGGGCCATGCAGTCAGCCGGGTCTGCATGTTCAGATGTCAGATTGAAGCTGGCAGAATGAGGCACAGAGAGGTGAAAAGCGCTGCTCCCCTCCTGCTGGCGGAAGGGGAAGGAAGGTGAGAATCGTGCGGAATTTGGTTTACCACCGGGATTGAGCAAACTTGAAAAGTGTGTCTTGAAATTAAAAAAAAAGGTTGGGAAGCACCATTACTTTATTTCTGTTTTAAGTTGGTAGTGTCCTACCTGGGGGAGGGGGCAACACCTCCAACAGTGCCTAGGGGGTGACAAAAACCTAAATCCATCCTTGGAACCAAGAAAGAGACGGATGCCGTGCAATGGATTCGGGGGGAGGGGGCTGAAAGAGAGGAGTGGCTGCTGCTGCTGCTGGGCACAGAGTGGAGTCAGGGTAGAGGGGGGGATACAGGGGAAGAGAAGGAGGGGGCATGAGGGGAGCTTTACTGGAGCTGCCACCACTATAAGGACAGCTGGGCCTCTGCTGCTAAAGCAGAAACATAGAAACATAGAAATGACGGCAGAAGAAGACCAAACGGCCCATCCAGTCTGCCCAGCAAGCTTCACACATTTTTTCTCATACTTATCTGTTTCTCTTAGCTCTTTGGTTCTATTTCCCTTCCACCCCCACCATTAATGTAGAGAGCAGTGATGGAGCGGCATCCAAGTGAAATATCTAGTTTGATTAGTTAGGGGTAGTAGGGGAAGTAACCGCCGCAATAAGCAAGCTACACCCATGCTTATTTGTTTTACCCAGACTATGTAATTCAGTCCTTATTGGTTGTTTTTCTTCTCCCCTGCCGTTGAAACAGGGAGCTATGCTGGATATGCGTGAAGTATCAGTTTTTCTTCTCCCCTGCCGTTGAAGCAGGGAGCTATGCTGGATATGCGTGAAGTATCAGTTTTTCTTCTCCCCTGCCGTTGTGTCAGGGCAGACACTGAGAAGTGAAAGGGGAGGGGGGGACCCAGTTCTGTGCATCTGCCCCAGGCACAGAAAAAGCTGGTCTCGGCTCTGAGCAAGTCAGCCTCACACTAATAAAAACTTCAAAACCCGAGCACAGCCCTGGAAAGATGCAGGCTTGGGAAAGGTCTGCTGGAAGTAGAGCATCAATCACGGCATGCATTTCTGTCTGCCTTACAAGAAAATGTGGCAAATGTAATCATTTCACTACAGTGTGTCAAAAGGAGGACAGGGAATCGCACAGCAAAGATACATTGATGCTGACAGAAGCAGAGGAACACGGATTTTTTTTTTTTTCCATTAATAGACTGAAACCTTCGACTCAGGAGAGAGACTGCTGTGCGGATCTTCTTATAAATGGTCACACAAATGTGAATTTTCAACGTGACCCGGAGCGCAAGCTAACACCACGGTTTTAAACACTGGCAAGGCCTTGCAAATCGAACCACTTCAGGCAGTGGAAGACTAGATCAGTAACAAAGTCTGGGAGAAGGGATCTGTGCTGGATCTGAGCTATTCAACGTGTCCATTAATGATCTGCAAAAGGAGGGAGCAATTTGCAAATGATACAAAATTATTCAGAGTCGATCAGCAGTGAGTGGCTTGTGATGAACTGTAGAAGGACTTTGCAAGATTAAGGGTCTGGGCATCTGAATGGCAGATGATTGATTTTTTTTTTTTTTTTTTTTTTTACTTTTTATTTATGCATTTCACAATATGATTTTCAAGAAATACACTTGGAAAAAGAAAACTAGAATATAGCTATTACAAAAAAAAAAGGTAACTTACAAAAAGAATACAGGAAAATTAACATATCTACGTCCTCAGAAAGAAGGATCCAAGACATAGGGAGTTATTTTGTAAGCCTATCACACGCGAAAAGTCCCTTTTCGCGTGCGATAGGTTGCCGGGGGGGGGGGGGGGGGGGGGGGGGCGGAGTCGGGGCTGGAAGGGGAGGCGTCGTGGCGGCGAGGAGGCAGACGCGGCAATAACTTCGCTGGCGGCAATAAGGTAAGACCCATTATCACCACCGGTGGCGCTATTGGGTGCGAAAGCCGGCAGCGATAACACCGCGGTGGTGCGATCGCTGCCGGCTTTCCCAGGCCCGCCCCCCTCTTCACCCCCCTTTTCCGTGGGATTCACTAAGCTGTGCGACATAGGAAAATCCAGGCCATAGTCAAGGAGAACTAGAGCTTCAGAAAAGAATTGAATAAAATACAAAGCTGCCAGAGAGATCAATACAATCTGATACAGAACCATATTACCTGCTTAACAAGAAAATCATGAAAGTGTAGGAACAACAGAAGTATCTGCATGTAAATTCTTGGCCCTGAGAAAATGAGTCAGCTGAGAAGGCTGAAAAAAGTGTAAGATACATCTTTATATTTTATATGACATTTACATGGGTATTTTAGAAAGAGAGATGCAGCCAATTATAAAACTCTGGGCCTCATAATAAAATCTTGTTTCCTCTTCTTCTGTGTCTGTCTGGAAACATCAGGAAAAAACTTTTAACTTTAAAACCCCGAAAGACCTCAGTATGACGGCGAATAAATAACCTCAATTCCTAGTCTCTTTCCGGCTCGAGAATAAAGGAAATTAAGTGACGTTAAAGGCAACTTGGGGAAATGAATAAATTTAAGATTTTTCCCCCTCAAAGAATTCTCCAAATCTTCCACTTTATTGGATAATAGCAAATTTTTCTTCTTTAAAGAATCTTGTAAAATTACAACAGCTTATCAATTTGTTGTCCCATATCATTCTTGGAGAACT
Organism: Rhinatrema bivittatum; assembly: GCF_901001135.1. NCBI lineage: Eukaryota > Metazoa > Chordata > Amphibia > Gymnophiona > Rhinatrematidae > Rhinatrema > Rhinatrema bivittatum. The sequence goes on from NC_042619.1 coordinate 23,861,700, forward strand.
CCAAAGATTGTACGCGACTTTCAAAATCAGAAAATTGTGAAGCCATAGGATTAAGCTGTGCGGTGATACAGAATCCAAGGCCTCCTATAGTCTCCCAAATAGATTCATATGTTAGCAGGTCTTACCTGAGAAAACTGTTCCGAGGAAATCAAAACTCCTGCCACCGTTTGAACAATTGGGGTAGAAATTTCTTCCATAGCATTCCTGCTTCTCACAGTGGAAAACCCTCCAGCTGCCCCGGAGATGATACATCCCGAAGGCGCACCCATTCCAGCCGGCTCAGTGCTCCCTGCCCGTAACACCGTCGTCTCACCATCGTCGCCTTGCGACGTGTCCAGCCTCCGAGTCAGTTCCTGAGCTCCTGCGGGATTAGCAGGAGGCGTTCTGTCTATCGGGGGGGGGGGGGGGGGGGGGAAGATATCACAGAGTCTGGGGAGGAGATAAGTAATACTCCTTCCTGCCCACTCCCAATGATTGCTCACCCGATACTGCGATCTCCCCCCGCACACCGTGTATGTCCGTCGGCAAGAGGGTATTCCGAAGTGGCCGCAGAGAAAGCCCCCTCTCCTTAGCTTCTCCTCTTCCAGCTGGCATGAGGCATATTCTAAGGTAAACAAGAAACCAAAAAAGACCACTTCACGCTGTAGCAGCTATGGTGTCATCTTGGATCTCAGGTTAGGTCTCCTCAGCTTGAAAAGGAGACGGCTCTGGCAGACGAAATTTAATATGGATAACTGCAAAGTGATGCCCATAAGGAATTAGGAATCACCCCCCAGGAAAAGGATCTCGGAATCCTGGTGGATAATACTTTCAAACTCTCCTCTTAATTGTGGCAGCGGTTAAGTAGAATGTTAGGAATTATTTGGAGAAGAATGGAGAATAAAACGGAGAATATCATAATGCCTCTGTATTGCTCCATGGGGCGACTGCACCTTGAGTATTTGTGTGCAGTTCTGGCCGCCCCATCTCAAAAAAAAGACACAGTGGAACTAGAAAAGGTGCAGAGAAGGGCAACAAAAGATGATAAAGGGATGGAACAGCTCCCTTTTGAAGAAAGGCTGCACAGGTTAGGGACCTTCAGCTTGGAAAAGAGACAATTGAGAGAGTAGATGATAGAGGTTTACAAAGCCATGAGTAGGATGGAATGGGTAAACAGGGTGAAACAAGGATTCGTTTATTAATAAGTGATCAAATAGCCCAACTCTGGCCGAGTTTTGCTCATTTGAATGAGCTTTCAGGGGCTATAATATTTTAAAATAGAAAACAAATAAATTAACATGAATAAATACTTAAAAAATGACTGACATAAATTAATTAAAATCATATTAACTTAAAAACATATATATGCACACATATATTAATAAAAAAACACTGAATTCTATTGAGAAATTAACAAATAATAAACAATAAAATAAATGTACACGCACCAAAACACAATCACTGAAACAACAGGACTTTGAGAATACAAGCTTTCTTTAGAGACAGGCGCATTGCAACATAAGATTCTCTATTATATGTACCTGCAAACGTTCTGACGTTTTCTTTATGGTATAACCACTCTTCTAGATACAATGTTCATGTGCATCTACAATGTTTAAATGAATTGAATGGAATCATTGTGTCAATATTTTCATATAATGTTTTTTGAATAATTCTAATCATTGAACGGATGGACCAAAACGCAGTTGTGTCTTAATTGGTTACATATAGGAGAATATCTATTGTGGTGAACTGTAAATATGTTAACTGATGATTTTGTGCTTTTCAGTTTTTTACCTAATGAAATCAATCTTTTTAAACACTAGCTCTATTCAGGTTAAAGGGCTGCATGCATTATTTTTTATATATTATAGTAAAAGTACCTTACATAATTTCGGGTTGATTTTATAAAGTTGCGTGCGTGCGTCCATGTGCGCGCGCTACCCAGAGCTGCGCACATGGACACTCGATTTTATAACATGAGTGCATGTTATAAAATCAGGGGTCGCGCGCGCGCAGGGTGCACAATTGTGCACCCTGCGCGCGCCGACACCCGTGGCATTGCCCAGTTCCCTCCCAGGCCGCTCCAATTTCAGAGCGGCCTGGGAGGGAACGTCCCAACCCCCTACCCTAACCTCCCTTCCCCTTACCAACCCACTCCCGACCTCCTGGATGCCACCGGTGAGCTTCGCGGCTTGAACACCGCTGACGTCCTCCTGCACCTGATGTCCTCCTCTCAATTCAAAGGGCCACTGGCGGGAAAAGCCCCATGGCCCTTTTTGATGATGTCCTGCCTCATCAGCCAGTCAGCCCTATAATAGGGCTCCTTGTTTGCTTTCTGATGGCCTTAACAAGGGGTTCTTCTTGGTCATCCATAGTGTCTTCGTTCTGCAAGGTCTTCCATGGTCATGCTTCTGTCTTGATGGTCTTCATGTTCCTCGTTGGATGTCCCTGGTCTCCACGTTCTTCATGTTCTGGTCTCCTTGTTCTTCGTGGTAGCTCCTCCATGTTATATGTTCCATGTTTCTGGTCTCTTGTCAGGTCCTTGTTCAAGTCTTCTGAGTCTTCACCTTGTCCAAATCTTCTGAATCTTTACCTCGTCCAAGTCTTCAATCAAATTCCTGATGTTCCTGACTTGTTTCAAGTTCTGCTCTCCAGATGCTCTCTCGTCCTTCCTCCAGGCAAGTCAGCATTATGGTCTGTGACCAGCCCATGGGGGGCTGTGTAGGGTGCTTCCAGGCACTAGGCCTGTCTTCAAGTCAGTCTTTGCTGGATGAAGTCCTCTGAGTCCATCCTTGTTTTTAGAGTTCAAGTTCCAAGTTAAGGAATTCCTAGTCATGTTCCTAATTCCAGTTCATGTGGAACTTGTCCAATCAAAAGATCTCCTTGTTCCACTGGACAAAGCAGATAGGACAAGGCAAGGCTGGACAAGGGAGGCTGGAGAAGACAAGGTAGGATGAGGCAAGGCTGGAGAAGACAAGGATGGAGGACAAGGCTGGATTCAGGAATGCAGGGCAACAGGAAGCAGGATCACCAAGCAACACGTACTTGTAGGCCGGGGACCCATTGCTGAGGCAAGGTAATGCTGCAGGGCCATGGCTTAAATAGCCTGGTTGGGCTGATGTCATCAGAAGGTGATTGTCAGTGTTTTCCGCCGCAGGACCTATATTATGTCCACACATGTGTGTGTGTGTGTGTGTGTGCACCCCTAAGGGAAGGTGGCGGCCTGCTGGGGTCAGCAGCAGTCATCAGCGTGCGTGGACGGCAGAGTTCCACCGCAACAGGAAGCCTCTGTAGCATTGGTCAGTGGAGAGGGTGAGTGCAGCGACTCACAGGGCAGACCTACAAGCTGCCAAATGTGTCATAGGTGATAGAAGACAGACATTACATTAATAAGATGAGCCAATCAGCAACGCAAGAATAACTGCATAAACCTTTCTGTATACTGATTGCTCCCACATAAAGTCGGTCTGGATCAAACTCTCCTGAGGTTTACCGCCTCAGAGACCAACACTGGGGATTTAGGGAATCAGACTGGCCATCGTTTCCTTTACAGTTTCAAAACCTTTGTGAGACGAGAAGTCTCCATGAGAGGGGCTTTTGGTTCCACTGATTACTAAGCGTTTATATGTGTGTGTTTAAAAAAAAAAAAAGCTAAATTCAGACTGAGCTGAAAGGGAACATTTATGTGCAGCTAAGTAGCTGACCCTGAGTCTCAGGACAAAGATGATCACTTTTCCGCCTAAAAGTAATCACAAGTTTTGCCACTATTATGAGAAAATGTGTCAGACTTCTCATAGAATATGCTAACATTTTAAACCCACTCCCAGCAGGTGTTAAATTGTAGGAGTTAGCGAGTGTGTGCTAAGTAGCAGTTGGAGAAGAGCACGGCTGTGCTGTTTAGTGTGTGGACCTGCTAAGGTCTAATTTTCCTTCGATGCAGTTCGTTTGCACGCGGGTCAGTCCTAATTTTAGTGCCTGCCCGCTATTGTATTCAGAGACCCGATTCTCGTGTGCCTGCATGCTAGGGCCTTTGTGCATTTAGCACACGATTCATTGTGTGCATGCAAAGCTTCAGTGCATAGCTCCAAAAGATTAATTTTAAATATTTGCTCTGCATTTTTTAAAATCTCTGTTAGGATAGTTCTTTGCCATAAAAACAAATAAGCACATAAATCCAATTGTATATATATATATATATATATATATATATGTGTGTGTGTGTGTGTGTATATATATATACATACATTATATAGTAATATAGTATGTGACAGCAGATAAAGACTGTCCTTAGTGTTGTATTCACTGCCTTTGCCCAAGGCAGTAAAAATCCACAGGAGGCAAGTTGGAGGTCAGCAAAAGTCACTATCAAAAAACGAGAACATCAGATTGCCTTTGGCTGTTCTATAGGACGTGCATCACATCCCTGTTCAGGTTATGGGTTACAGATGCCTACCCCCCCTCAAACAGCGGCCGCACAGCGAGCAAGGAAACGGATTAAAGCATTCAGGATAGGGTTCTGACACGATGATCCTCCTATTTTATGATAAAAGCCAGCTCTTGAAGTAATCACTCCCTGCTGTACAATGCATTATAATGGCTTATAACTGGATGGGGGGGAGGGGATCTTCAGCGTTGCAGAAATGCTGCCAGTGCTCCTGCCATAGCACAAAACATGATATTGGATGCCCCGTGAGACCCTCCTGTCAGCTGATGATGAGAAATGCTCACGGGCCCTTTCCTCAGAAAAAGGCAGGTGACTAGCCCCGTGGTTTTACTTGGCTGGGCTGAGGGTAAAGTCTCTTGACCACTGGGTCTGGTGAGTGTGATGATAGTGCTGAGAGGACCGGTGGGGGGGGGGGGGGAGAAGGCCCGGGGGAAAAGGTGGATGCTCACACAACTCGGCAAGAAAGAGCCCTGGCTTTTTTTTTTTTCATGATGTTTTAACGAAATGCAATTTGACTAAAACTGGTGCTCAGACGTAGGCAGCTGCTGCTTTAAGACAAGGGGCCTGCGAATTGTATCTCATTCGGCTGCAGTCCCAGGATGGAGCTGTTCCGTTCTTTAAAAGGCTTTTCTGTCTTTGGGTCGGCCCTCTTTTCTCAGGGAAGGTCTGAAATATTTCCTTTTGCAGCACTGGAGTCTTTTGCTCCATCTGAACAATACATCCGGCCAGAGGCCACCAGTACTGCTAGTAACCCTGTACCCTCGTGCACATGCGGCTGACATATCATTGGGGGGGGGGGGGGGGCCCAGAAGGACTGCACATCAGACAGGAGGCAAAATGTTTTCAGAAAGTGGATCCCGAGGAGGTTACAGCCTGAGGGACAGGACACAGAGAGGGCAGCAGAAAAAGGGAATGCGGAGAGGACAAACTGGACATTTCCTGACTCCCGGTGCTGGCTTGGATAGTCTGACTCTGCCTCAGTCAGGCACCCGCCCCATCTGAACTCGTGCACTGAGGAAAGGGATTCGGGAGGGAGGACGTCAGTAGCTGCCTCATCATTCTCCATTTTTTCTTGGGTTGAGGCATCTGGACAGAAAGGTAATGTGCACTTTGCTCTTGCTATAGACAGACTGGACAATGCAATTAATGCGCCATGTAATTTGATGTCACTGTTATTATTATTACACTGAACCATGTGCTGTATCGGCCTGTAAATTTATTTATTTATTTATTTAGTGTTTTTTTTTATACCGACATTCATGATACAGATCATATCATATGATCAAGGAACAAGGGGGAAATAACGTTAACATAAAGAAAGATAGTGAAAAGTTACAATAAAACAGGGGTACTCGAACTGGGAAGAAGAGGAGTCAGTGGCAGAGGTAACTCGGAACTAAACAATATCAAATCATGTATAATATCGGAATAAATCAGGTTGATAAAGAAGTAGCACAGTTACAGGTTTAAATAGTAGAGTCAGCTAGGCCTTGGGTTGTCTGCCCAGCTGATTTTGCACCTTTAAACTTATCCCAATGCTTGGACTATTTTGCAGTGACCACTGAACTGGCAGATGCTGACCACAGGACGCTGAACTTCAGTCCTGCCCCTCTGGATTACGGTTTGATTCTGAAGCTGTAGCTCTCCTCGTGTACTCTTCTTCTTGAATAATTTACAGTCACCTAACAACTGGTTTTCCTTCCACTGTTTTTGTGGAAGGGGGAAGCTTGCTTTGTGTACACGACTCGTCCCAGCATTCGGTCTGTAACACATCTAATACCTACCTGACATCATTCTGGTCACTGCGGTCCGAATTCTCCGATATTAAAATAAGAAAGCCCGGAAGAACAAGAAGCAAAGTGCGCCGAGAGGGAAATCAGAAAACAAAGGTTGAAGCAAAACCCCCTCCTCGTGCGTGGGAAGGTTGGTGACATTGCAAATGTGGAATGGTGCGACAGAAAGACCTAAAGGCAAACAGGGAGGTGCACAGGAAAGGACAGAAGAGAAAAAAAACCTATCCTCTTTGCTGTTCACGCTATTATCCCTTACTGAATAAGGGGTAAAACTAGCGCGTCAAAAACGCGCGTTCAACCCCCCCCCCAAACATGCAAATGCATGTTGATGGCCCTATTAGTTATTCCCGCGCGATACAGAAGGAAAAATGTGCAGCCAAGCCGCACATTTTACTTTCAGAAATTAATGCCCGCCCAAAGGTAGGCGCTAGTTTCTGCCGGCGCCGGGGAAGTGCACAGAAAAGCAGTAAAAAAAAAAAAGTAAAATCAGCCCGCAGCTCGTGGGTTGGAAGACGGACGCTCAATTTTGCCGGCGTCCGGTTTCCGAACCCGTGGCTTTCAGCGGGTTTGAGAACCGACGCCGGCAAAATTGAGCGTCGCCTGTCAAACTCGCTGACAGCCGCCGCTCCTGTCCAAAAAGAGGCGCTAGGGACGCGCTAGTGTCCCTAGCACCCCTTTTTACCGCAGGCCCTCATTTAAATACTGAATCGCGCGCACAGGAGAGTGGCCTGTGCGCTCGCCTGCTCTCCTGCGACTTTTACTGAATCGGCCTGAAAGGGAGCTCTCAGTTGCTATGTGTGCACTGCAGCCCCAAAACTTTCATTTCTGGGGGGGAGGGGGCAGTTTCAGGAGTATGTTTGACATTTCTTTTATTACTGGGACTTTTTTGCTTCTTTTTCTGTATTCAGTTTAGCACCTACTATTTGTGAATAGGATGCACTAAAAAGAAAACCAAAATGAAACGACCCTTATTTTTGTACCCATGGGCAGTAACAAAGCAAGATACATGCGGTCCTGCCAAGCTAAGGTCCTGATGTTGTTCCTGCTTCCGGGTTCAATTTCATCTCTGAGCACTTTCTTGAACGGCTGGGACCTTTAAAAGTCTCCTCAGCTTGGTGCATAAATGACGACGCTCAATTTGTCTGCGTCCCGAAACGAATCCTTGACTGTAAGCAAGAGGAAAAGTGTCTCCTCTCAAGTGCTGCTTGCCCAGTTGGAAAGTCCTGAGCAGAGCCGGGTTTCACTCATTGCAGACCTAAGTGTTGTTAGGACAGAACTGCAGACTGCAGAAAGGGACCGGAAGCCGCTGCATTCTCCCAGTGCCAGCTCCTGCGCAGTCTTTCCTGGGGACCTCTTTCAAAGGAAGGCACCACAAAGTAGTTTTGCTTCTATTTCACATACCTTGCATAACCTCTAAAATAGATCTCTGTAGCCTCCCCCCTCCCCCCATTCCTCTTGCCGTCTCCTTCCCCATCCTAGGCATTCTTCCATTATGCTGCTCTGTATTGATCTGTTTTCATTATCTCCATGTCAGGAGGGTTCCTGCTAAATCCCCAGAGCACTGTGGGTAATTAACTCGCTTTGATGAGGTCAAGCTGCTTGAGGAGTTTGGCACTGCTGCCATTGCTGACTTAACTGTTGTCTGCTCATTAGGGTTTAATACTCCAGAATACGCTTCACTGGTCAAATTAGCAGAAGTGTTGTTTTGTTTTTTCCTCCTTTCCTCTGCATCTCATGAGCCAGACCCGATGTCTCTATCAGTTGGTATCACCATCTTAGCGAGTAAGGCTTGCATTGACAAGGAGGAGAGGAGGGAGAGGAGCAGAGGAGAAGGGTGCCGGCTTCTCATCATGGTGGTGCAAAGGGCCCCGGGTGATGACCTTACTAGTCTGACTGGACCGAGCTATCGTGCCTTAGTGCCATTTCCCTTTCCTAACACCTCTTGAGCTCTCCATCCCCTCTTCCCGCCTAGGAGAGCTGGGATTGGTTACTCAGGCCCTGTATAACCAGCCATTTTGTGATTTTTGAGGTGTGGCTGGAGTCAGTGCAGAGCAGGCACCAGAGAAACAGTGTCCCTTTTTGGAGGGGGATTCACTGTTCACAACCTACCAGTGACTTCTAGATATTTAGTTGGCCTGAATCCTTTTGGACTTTGCACTCTCTGACCTAAAGATTAATATACGAGAGTACAGTATATCCCATATATGGATATTCTATTAGTCATATAAATGGAATTTCCAATCCACGATCCAGATAATGTATATTATTTGAATCATGTAACCGAAAATTTATTGGCACCTACTAGCTAATTTATAAACCAAACCAGACTTATTTATGTGCCTATCTGTAAACCGTTGTGATGGTATACCACTAAACGACGGTATAGAAAAGGTTTTAAATAAATAAATAAATAAATAAATAAGACCAGTGAAGCCCGTTCGCCCCCCGAGTGAGGCAGGCGCCTGAGACGGGCTTCGCTGCGTGAGGCGCGTGAAGGCTGGAAGAGCTCTAGCGCAGAAGGGACCGCTGGCTGGATTCAGAGTGCAGAGGCTGAAGACCAGTGAGCCCGTTCTCCCCATGAATGAGGCAAGCACCTGTGACAGCGGAAGTTCAGTCTAGAAAGTTTTTTTTTTGCAGAAGAAACTCTTTAGTTGTGAGGAGGTTTCTTGGCCACCTCTCTTCACTGGGAACTTGGCTGAGTCAGCAGGTCCCCACCCGACTGCCCACGCAAACAACAGAAGCAGAGGCTGCAGATGCTTTTAGCTCTTTGAGAGGAGGAGGACGCAGTGCCCTCCAGCAGACCCCATCCTATTGGTGGCTGAAAAAAAGGCCTAGGCACTATGGGTTTGTGTGAGCGACTGCCTGTGTGTGTGTGTGTGTATGTGCAGGTGGGTGACTGCCTGCCTGGGTAGATGAGTGACTGTGTGTGTATTGGAGAAGGGTGAGAGCCCGTGAGTGTAGGTGAGAGGCTGTGTGGGTCTGGGAGACGTGTGTGTGTGTGTGTGTGTGTGTATGTGTATGCCTGTGTGTGTGTGTATGTGCGGGTGGGTGACTGCCTGCCTGGGTAGATGAGTGACTGTGTGTGTATTGGAGAAGGGTGAGAGCCCATGAGTGTAGGTGAGAGGGTCTGGGTCTGGGAGACGTGTGTGTGTGTGTGTGTGTGTATGCCTGTGTGTGTGTGTGTATGTGCGGGTGGGTGACTGCCTGCCTGGGTAGATGAGTGACTGTGTGTGTATTGGAGGAGGGTGAGAGCCCGTGAGTGTAGGTGAGAGGCTGTGTGGGTCTGGGAGACGTGTGTGTGTGTGTATGTATGTATGTGTATGCCTGTGTGTGTGTATGTGCGGGTGGGTGACTGCCTGCCTGGGTAGATGAGTGACTGTGTGTGTATTGGAGGAGGGTGAGAGCCTGTGAGTGTAGGTGAGAGGCTGTGTGGGTCTGGGAGACGTGTGTGTGTGTGGGTGGAATGTGAGAGCCTTTGTGTGGGTGTGCATGTGTAACTGCTTGGGTATGGGTGGGTGACTGTATGGGTGCCTGCCTGGGGTGTGTATGAGAAAATGAATTGGTGCCTGCCTAGGGGTCTGTGTGTGTGTGTGTGTGAGAATGAATGTGTGCATGCCTGGGGGGTGGGGGGCAGCGGTGTGAGAATGAAAGGGAGCTTGCCTGGGGGTGTGGGTGTGTATGTGTGTATGTGAGAGAGCCAGTGAAAGTGAAAGCATGTGTGAATGAGAGAATCGAGGGGAGTAAGAGCTTGCATGTGGGGGGAAAGAAAGGGTCTTAGAGCCTGAGAGTGTGTCAGTGTCTGTGAGAGAGCGAGAGAGAGAGGTTGTGGGTGTGCATAAGAGTATGTATGTAACGAAGTGCAACCCAGCCAGAGGCATAAAAAATGGAGTTATAGTACGAAAAAGGTAACCCAGACCCCGGTTAAACAGCAGAGGGCGCTGAAGGGGTCAAGGGGAACTACAACTCCCAGGTTTCCAGAGACACAACTGGACCCATGGGCCAGGGAAGAGGTGGAACAGGTGACTGAATCAGACACAGCTGTATCCATGGCCATAGAGGAGGAGGACGAGCCCGAATGGTGGCGGTGCTCTGAAAAGCCCAGCTCCTCAGAACAGGAGGGGCAGGACAGGGAGGTAGACTCCCTGACGGAGGAATCCTCAGATTCTGCCATGGAGACAGAGTGAGTGACCTGGTTGGGGGATGGGTTATCTAATGTAGTATAAAAGAATGCTTTTGCCTTTAAGTTAAAACCCTATTGTGTTTATGCTGGTTTGGTTTGGGAAGGCCGCTGACTGCTGCACAACAGAGGGGAGAGTTGTGCATCTCCTAAGCAGGACGGTTACCGCTGACTTAGAAGCCCAGTGGGTATTTTTGTGTTCCTGAGAACGGGAGATGTTTTGAGAACCCATGTGTCTGACTGTGGGGATTGGAAAAAGAACTATTGTGTTTCAGTACAGACTGTTTGTATAAGCTGCATTCTTGTGCTGTTTTGGGGAGCTCAGCTGGCTTCACTACCAGCTCCACTTGAAGGTGTGCACAAGCCAAGCTAGGGCAGCTGAGGCCCGGGAGTTTAAAGGCTGCTGGACATTGCAAGGGGGACCAGTGGCCAGACACAGAGGTAACCTGGATCGCGAGGAGTGCCGGACCTGCACAGCCGTGGCGTCTGTCCTTTTACAATGTGTATGTATGTGACAGTGAATGCGTGAGAGAGAATGGACATGCGAGTCTGTGTGAGAGAGAAGATAAAGTTTGTGCACCCCCCAATCCACAACTATTTTAGGGTAACTGGAAAGCAAACGATATCAGGTGGAAAGAGGGAAATGTTTTAAATTCTTATTAGATTTAACTGATGAATGTTATTTGATGTGTCTTGTTTTGAAATATTTTATTTATTTTTTAGAACATTTAAAAATCAGTTTTGATCTCCTGTTCATCAGCCATTTTTATTAGTATAGTTTGACTATTATGATTAATGTTATATTTCTTGATTTATTATTGTTTTATGAGGAATGATTGTGTTTCTGTTTTTCTATTTGTGCACTGCATACAGGTCTGGATTCATGCAGTTTCCAGTTTGGTTTTTGTCTGCACATTTCTGTTTCTATTTTATTCTATATTTGCTGTCGAACCATTGGAGAGCCTTTAAAAAAAATCATAAGAGATTATGGTTACAGCAAAAAACAGCTGTAAATAAGGCAAAAAACACAAGCAGTCCTTAAATCCCTCTTACATCAAAGAAGAAGAGCCTTCTGGTTTGGGAATAAGACAGAGCGGCTAATGACAAATTTAGTCAAAATATCCTCTGGTTCCAAATTCATTCCAACTCTACGTAAGCAGGAGATTGAGAAGATACTGAATACATTTGAGACTTATTACAAAGAATTATATTCCATGGAGGGCTCAGATCGCACCAAGTGTTTACAATTTTTACAATCCTCTAATGTAAAGGTATTTGATAGAAAGCACTTGATTGGCTGAATAGACCAATTACTAATGAGATTATGATGGGGATCCAACAAGCGAAGTTATTTTAGAGGTTATGCAAGGTATGTGACTGGATGGGTTCAATGCAGAATTCTACAAAACTTTCATCAGGTTATTGAATTTCAATTCGAACCTAATAAAGCATTAATTACAGTCATATCCAAAACAGGAAAGGATTCTTTGCTGCCAGCTTCATACCGTCCAATCTCCTTGCTAAATTTTGACCCATAAATTACTAGCAAAAATTATGGCTGATTGTTTGGCGGTGGTGATACCAGACTTTATCTCGGAGGGGCAAGTGGGATTCAGTAAGGAAGAGAATTGCGCTAAAGAACATGTGGGTGATACTTGCAGCACTATCAATATGTCAGAAGAGAGAGGAGCCTTCATTAGTTGTTAACTTTGATGCCAAAAAGGCATATCTATTTTGTGTGTTGGAAAAAATGGGCTTGGAGGGTTTTTTTTAGATGTGATAAAATAACTTTATAAAAACGGGGTGGGCTGCGATTGCCGCACATGGGGAATACTCCTCCAATTTTGAGATCCAGACCCCGGGGAAAGAGAATGTAAAGAGAGCTAGCCAGGAGTGGTTCCAGCCCCAAAGAGACATTAAATACTTTCATGGCCCCATCGGGGTGCAGGCCGCACCCGTCTCTCTCTCTGTGTATGTGCCCCTGGTGCAGGGCTCCTTGGATATAGCTTACCCTCCATAAGTGTCCCAGGTGGGTAGGGTATCCCAAGTGTGAACGGGCGCCCCTTTCCCCATAAACCTCGTCCCTGAAGTCCAAGAGAGTCCAGGTCTTCAAAAGCCTGGTCAGTGTCCTGTGTCCCATGGGAGAAGACCCCAGCGGTGGGTCTTCATAAGAACATAAGAAATTTCCTTACTGGATCAGACCAAGGGTCCATCAAGCCCAGCATCCTGTTTCCAACAGTTTAAAATATCTGTATATAATTATTGACTGTTCTGTTCATCAATTTTGAAATATTTATTTTTATGATGTTTCACTGTTATGATGTTTTATATTTCTGGATTTTGTTGTTTGATGTTTCATGAGAAATGGTAATAGTTCTGTTTTTCCACTGTTGCACTGCATACAGAGTCTGTCTTATTGTACTTTATGGCCATATTATTCTGTATTTGGTGTGGATTTGTGTTCTTCGTGCGTGGCTTTTTCTGTTTTCCTTGTAGGAGGTGTGTTGGTGTTTTAGGGCCAAGTGTAATATTTACAGTGTTGCCATTTTATAGGTAGGGCTGCTCCTGTTTGAGTGATGGAGTTACTATTATTTTGGTATAGGAGGTTTACCATATTGTAATTGTAATTCAGTTTACTCATGGCTTTCAGGACCAAGCCTACATCCAACATATGTTAAAACAGTCCTGACACCATATGGGTTCCAAGTGTCCTTTTCACACTACAGTATTGCATGTAAATATTATATACATGATATAAGTGCTATTTTTACCTCAGAATGCCCTTTTTCATTTACAGGCTTAAAACTGGGTTTTACACGTATAAATGCACCTTACCCATGTAAGTGGGCTTTTGAAAATTGCTACAACATGTGCCATTGAATTGTCCAGAGGATATTCACGTGTGAGTAACCTTGCTACGAGAGTATGTTACATTGACACGTGTAACTCCTTTTAAAATCGCTTCCTTATTGTACGTGCATAATTTTAAATTCTCTGTGGGAGGATTTTAGGGGGGGAGGGAGGGGAGAGGTATAAGGCTGTAAGGTTTGCCTAGGGCGCCCAATGCCCTTGCACCGGCCCCTGGGGGCTCCGTGACTGATCACTGCATCCCTATCCAAAGAAATGATGGGACTTTCTCCCCTGCTCTCTGAGTCCTCTTTGCACCCAAAATAGCTATTTCTCCCTTTCTCCCCTGGCTTCCAGAATCTTTGTCAGCGGGAGGCGTTAGCGGGCAAAGAATTTGGGAGCCTCAGGAGGGAGGGGGTGAGGGAGAAATCGGAGACTGGGGGGGGGGGCTGGAGAAACATGGTGCTTGCAGGTGAGAAGATCTGGGGGAAGGTTCCAAGAACAGGACCTCCATCCTGTGTTAAGTATCAGCAAGCTGCCATGGTAACACTTACCATCAGCTTCCAGGAGGCATTAAACTCACCAGGGCCAGAAAGCTATGGTAAACTTAGTGATCCTTAGTGAATAGGGTGATGAGATCTCATGAGCTCATTATCACTCTAGTTGAATAATTAGCAACCTCATAGGATTGCCAGCTGGCTCCAGATTTTCAGGACAGGTTGATCTGGTCCTGGATATACCCCCCCCCCCCCCCCCCCGTTACATGCACTGACTTGTAGCTTTGACTGCTCTATTGCAGTTCCTTAGAAAAGCAAAACTGCAAGTCCCTGCATGCAATGGAGTAAAACCAGGACCGGATCAACCTGTCCTGATAACCTGGAGCCAGTTGGCTCCCCCAGGTCCGCTCAAAGAGACTGATCCGGTCCTGGTTTTGCTTCGTTGTACGTGTGGAAATGCAGTCCTGTATTTCTTAGGGAAATCAGAATTATATCTCCATGTACGAAGTGGGGCAAACCCAGGCTGCCGGACCAACCTTTTTTGGCATCACCAGCTCTGTGCAGGGCAGATTTTTTTCCCCCCATCAGCGAAACCCAGGGCAGAGCACTAGGAAAACACAGTGTCATCTGTTTTACTTGCTGAAAGGCAGATTGTCTGTTTCCAGGCTGTTTTGGAAGTAGTTTATTTTCAACGTCCAGCTTGATGGGAACCATATGCGGGTGTGGCTGCCAGTGGCCGGAGGTCGGCCTTGCTCATGTTCGTGCTTTACGCTGCCTTTTCGCTGACACGGCCGTCCCTTTGGGATGTTCTTTATTAAGACCCTAGGAGTCCATTTTAAACAAAAAAAAAAACAAACAGTCCACCCATGGTAATATTTAAAAAAAATAAATAAAAGAAATGTAAATATCCCATTATGCGCACGTGAGTTATTTTATTTTCCTAGATCGCAATCATTTTGGCAAAATATAATTGGCCTAAACTAAGCTCTGGAATTTCCAGCTTTGCAGGAGTTTCTCTGTGCCAGGCATGATCTCAGTTAAAAGCAGCTGACAGTTTTCTTGTGGCCCTGCCGATCCTAATCTAACCTACAGGCCGATACAGTACAGTGCGTCCCGGTGGAGCGCACTGTTAAGCCGCGTTTGGACGCGCGTTTTCATCGCGCTAGCTTTACTCCTTATTCAGTAAGGGGTAATAGCACGTCGAAAACGTGCGTCCAACCCGCCGAACCTAATAGCGCCCGCAACATGCAAATGCATGTTGATGGCCCTATTAGCTATTCCCGCTTGATTCACTAAGTAAAATGTGCAGCCAAGCTGCACATTTTACTTTCAGAAATTAGCGCCTACCCAAAGGTAGGCGTTAATTTCTCTCGGCACCGGGAAAGTGCACAGAAAAGCAGTCAAAACTGCTTTTCTGTACACCCTCTGACTTAATATCATGGCGATATTAAGTCGGAGGTCCCAAAAGTTAAAAATAATCCAAAAAAAAAAATTTAAAATTGGCCCGCGGCTCGCGGGTGGAAAACCGGACGCTCAATTTTGCCAGCGTTCGGTTTCCGAACCCGTGGCTGTCAGCGGGCTCGAGAAACGACGCCGGCAAAATTGAGCGTCGGCTGTCAAACCCGCTGACAGCCGCCGCTCCTGCCCAAAAAGAGGCGCTAGGGACGCGCTAGTGTCCCTAGCGCCTCTTTCTACCACGGGACCTAATTTGAATAATTTTTTTTTTCTGAATCGCGCGCACAGGAGACCGCGATTTTTACTGTATCGGCCCGCTAATGAGTGATACCGCAGGGCATTAATGGGTTAATGGCCAGGGCCTATCCAGAGTGCACTCAGGGCTGTCACGAACGGCTTCTTCATTTCTGCTGCTCCGTCTGCTCTTACGGTAGGGCTGACAAAACGAGATTTTGTTTGTGGGAAATATTTGTAACCTCGTACTTCTACTGTTGTTTACCAAGGGCCTGATTGATAGTAACATAGGACATGATGGCCAAAATGACCCGGCTAGTCTGCTCGGCAGCGGCTTGAAGAGCATTTATCCAAAGGAGATCAAATTCCCATATGGAAACCCCAGTCCCGCTGAGTCCCCTTTTAGGGTTGCAACTAACGATCCATGCAGGTTTTCCCCACGCCTTCCAGTGCAGCCCCTATCACTGCTGTCTGTGCCATGTTCCCCGGGTCTCGCCTCTCTTCTAGGATATACAGATTAAGTTCTTTCAGTCTGAACCCATAGGGCTTTTAGCACAAAGCCTGCACCATTCTGGTTGCCATTCTCTGGACCTTCTCTAGCCTCTCTGTATTCTTTCTGTGATGAGGCCTCCATGTGAGACCTCACCGACGACATTGTAAAAAGGGACCATTGCCTTTCCTTTTCTACTGCTCACGCCTCTCCCCATGCATCCATCATCCTCCCAGCTCTGGCCGCCACCTTATCGCACTGTTTCATTACCTTGAGATCATCTGGCACTATCACACACCAAGGTCCCCTCTCCTGGTCAGTGCCCATCAGCTCCTCACCGCCTACTACATTCCACGCCTGTTGGTTTCTTCACCCCAAATGCATGAGTCTGTACCCTTTGGCACTGAATCTTAACTGCAAAGTATTAGAGCACTCCTCAGGCTTTCTTAGATCACTTTTCATTCTGTGTACATCCTTCAGGGATGTCCCCTCTGTTGCAGATCTTAATATTATCTTCAAAAAGGCAAACTTTCCCCACTAATTTTTCTGCAGTATCGCTAAAAAAAATATTGAACTGAACCGTCCCTCGGACCAATCCCTGGGGCACTCCACTTAGAGTGACTTCCATTTACCATTACCTTCTGTTGCCTATCATTCAATCAGTTTCTAATCTAGGCTACTACCTTGGGATGCACCACCAGGCTGCTCAGTTTATCAGTGAGCCTCCTATAGCAGGACAATATCACAAACTCATGAAAACTTTTCTTCCATTCTGTGCTGATGGGAAAAGAGAAATTAGGTGATGCTATATTATGTACGGTACATGTCTGACGTCGTGCTACATGGTACAGGGTGGATGAACATGAGAGGCATCAAAAAACAGGTTGTTGAAATGTTCCCCAAGTGAACGGATGCTTCTTTCTTAACTCCTTTCCCATAGAAAACAATGAAAGCCATCTAAGCTCCTCGTAGTTTTCCTCAGTATAACTAGACATCAACATTGCCAACATGAGGGTATGAAGCTTTACTCAACGTGGGCAGTTATACCTCTGAAAAACGCTCCTGCTCTTTGCCAGAATGAATATGGCACCGATCCTAGACGTGTTCCCTGCACTTCCAGCCTCACTGGGGTGGAATGAGCAAGTTTATCCAGCTGCCATCACGCAGGAAATTAGGTCAGGCACTGCCGCAAGCTTACATAAATCACTGCCTGTTTAGAAGAACTGGGCAGTGCTCATTCAGTGCAGTCCTGTCAGTGACACAAGGGAACTGGTTAACCCTCTGCAGAACAAAATCAGAAAGAGAACTCATCGAAAGATTACTGCTGGCAAAAAATGACAAGACAAGGCGGGTGATCAAGAAAACAGACGTGGGAGATGTAAACTTCATACACTGGCTGCCAGAAAGATTTGAATGTGCGGACACGGTTGTTTATTGGAAATGTCTTTCCCTCTCTCCCTTTGGCGAGACCAGCTCTCAGGGCCCCCACGGGGCATGTTTAACCTGGAACTGGCTTTCTCAAATATCTCACTTTCCTCATGAGAGGTGGGAAGGTCAGAATATTTGATTGGGGGAGCCGCTTTGAGAAGTCCCTCAAAGAGCTAACCCAGAGCCAAATTAAGTTAAGTAGCACAGACAAACAAAGGATTTGCAAAAATAGTTTGGGATGCTTAGTTTCCTTCTTGAATACAGAAATTTATATGTGGTTATTTATTTGTTCATTATTTTATTTATGACATTGTATATTGCGATTTTAACCAAGAATGGCCTCAAGGTGGGTTACAGCAAATTAAAAAACCGACATATTAGTTCCATATTAGGAGCTACCACCCAGG
Source organism: Rhinatrema bivittatum (assembly GCF_901001135.1). Classification (NCBI taxonomy): domain Eukaryota; kingdom Metazoa; phylum Chordata; class Amphibia; order Gymnophiona; family Rhinatrematidae; genus Rhinatrema; species Rhinatrema bivittatum. The sequence continues at coordinate 23,879,454 of NC_042619.1, forward strand.
AAAAAGATCTAGGCATCCTAGTGGATAATACTTTAAAATCGATGGCTCAGTGTGCTGCAGCAGTCAAAAAAGCAAACAGGATGTTAGGAATTATTAGGAAGGGAATGGTTAATAAAACGGAAAATGTCATAATGCCTCTGTATCGCTCCATGGTGAGACCGCACCTTGAATACTGTGTACAATTCTGGTCGCCGCATCTCAAAAAAGATATAGTTGCAATGGAGAAGGTACAGAGAAGGGCAACCAAAATGATAAAGGGGATGGAACAGCTTCCCTATGAGGAAAGGCTGAAGAGGTTAGGGCTGTTCAGCTTGGAGAAGAGACAGCTGACGGGGGATATGATAGAGGTCTTTAAGATCATGAAAGGTCTTGAACAAGTAGATGTGAAGTGGTTATTTATACTTTCGAATAATAGAAGGACTAGGGGGCATTCCATGAAGTTAGCAAGTAGCACATTTAAGACTAATCGGAGAAAATTCTTTTTCACTCAACGCACAATAAAGCTCTGGAATTTGTTGCCAGAGGATGTGGTTAGTGCAGTTAGTGTAGCTGGGTTCAAAAAAGGTTTGGATAAGTTCTTGGAGGAGAAGTCCATTAACTGCTATTAATCAAGTTTACTTAGGGAATAGTCACTGTTATTAATTGCATCAGTGGCATGGGATCTTCTTAGTGTTTGGGTAATTGCCAGGTTCTTGTGGCCTGGTTTGGCCTCTGTTGGAAACAGGATGCTGGGCTTGATGGACCTTTGGTCTGACCCAGCATGGCAATTTCTTATGTTCTTATGATAATACCATTTGAATTACTATACAGTCAGTATCAAGATCACTGTTGGTTTAGCAGTAAGAATCCAATGGTATTTAACTTGTGGCCTTCATGATAGGTAGTCAGGTGGTTCAGGTGATGTCTACTTCCCCTCCCCCTTCCTAGTCGACCTCCCCAGGCTATTTTCCTGTCTTCCCTCTTTCTCATCTTCCTCATGTTGCGATCCCCGCTCGCAGGACAGGCGCGCGAGCGGCTCACTCACCTCCCAGTGCAGCCTCGTGCCGCCGCTCTCCACGGCAGTGGTGCCGCTGTCGCTGCCTTGCCTTTCTGCGCGGCCAGAGCGCCGCTTCACCCGATGACGCCTCAGCCTTGCTGCCGCACCCCGCGGCAGGAGAGACGCCACTGGCTCCTGATGCTTGCTGGACGCTGCCTCTGCCATCCATGCGGCAGAGGCAGCGTCGACGACGGTGCCATGATCTCTGCAGCCTGTGGGCCGCTGGCTTCCATTCCTGCTCCCGCATGCCGGTTTCTCCTTAGGCAAGCGTGAGCACCATAGCCCCGGTTTTAAAGGACCTGCGGCGCCTCCCGTTTGTCATCTCCTGCCAGCCCTATAAAAGGGCTCTTCAGTCTTTGCTCCTGGCCTTCACAAAGGTCTGCTAGTGCTTTCAAGGTCCTCCGAGTTTGCTTTTTCATGTTCCTGGTCTCTTGGTTCCTGTGGTCTCTTTGCCTTGTTCCTGAATCCAAGACCTTGCCTTGTTCCTGGTTCCAAGCCTTCGTCAGAGTCTTCGTTTGCTGGTCAAAGTCTTCGGAAGCCCTTCCTTGGTTTTAAAGTTCGAGTTCCTAGTCTGAGCTCCATCCCCGGTCTTCGGAGTTCTTGTTCCAGCTTCTGCCTAGTTCCAAGTCTGAGACCGGTGCTGGCGCTGCTATTGGCAGGGTCCGCAGCCAGCCCTGGAGTTGTGTCGGGCACCCAGTGGCACCAGACTTTCTCAGAGAGCCTTCGTATTGTTCCAAGTCCTCAGCCTTAGTCTGTCCTCACGTTCAAACCACTTCCCAAGTGGCAGCCTGAAAGGGCTTTCGAGTGGCCGGAGGGCTACCCCCAGAGACCACCATGGGTTGCTGGTCCTCGGGTCCTGGAGCGCGTTGGATGTCCGGTTCTTGTTTCCAAGCTAGAGAATTTCCTGTCTTCAGCCAGCCCATGCCTGGATGCGTTCTCCTGCCAGCAGCATGGATTTACAGCCAGCCCTAGGGTTGCGTCAGTCGTGTCGTGGCGCAGGGGCTCACACTCTCGAGCGCCCAACCGCACCTGCAACACCCCAGCCTGTGTACCTCCTTCCTTTTCCCTCTCCCAAAGCCTTGCTTCCTTTTAACACCTCTTCCACACGTCCATCCCCCAACCTCCCACACCGTGCAGCTCAGCTGAATAAGGCTGAGGTGCGTGGCACCTGCGTAGCCGCACTGCTCTCAAGGTGCTGGGTGTCCTTGCCCGGCTGAGGAGAACAGGGCAAGGAAAGAGAGCAGCAGCAGTGGCACAGTGAGAGAAAAGGGACAGACACGTGGTAGTAATGGCTCTTGGGAACAGGGAACGCTACCTCTCATGGTTTGGAGGCCAGTGGGGTAACGGTAAAAACTCTGGATGCCAATTTTTCTGGGGTTGTAGTTAGGGTGATGAACTTGTGATTTTTTTTTTTATTGACAGTCTGCAAGATTTTACTGACAACCCTTTATGCAGCAAGCTGTAATCCCTAACTCTGGAATACTGCACCCTTGCAGAACCTAAGCCTAAAGCACCAGAGACCCAGGCCTCCTTATTCATGATATTTTTATGGATATGAAATTATTTCACGGACATGTAATGTCTTGTTCTATTTTTTTTTTTTACGCGACTGTCAGTAAAGCTGGAGGACTGGTAACTCGATGGTACACCATCTGGGGGGGCTTGGGAAGTTTAAAAGTGTGTGCCTGTTCCCACGAAAACAGAAAATTGTTCCAAATCTGCATATCGAATAATGTTTATTTTTCAGTTTCTCGCTTCCAAGCAATTATAGTCCCTCAACATGGCTGTGTTTTGCGCCGTGAGGGCTGCGTCAGGAGGGACCCAAAGAAGCATACTTACATCTATGTAAAGAACAAAAATGTGTAAATAAAACAATGGCAGAAGACAGCAGCTTGACGAATACGCGCAAAATGAAAGGTACATGCCAAGTTGTGGTGCATAATATAATTGTAGAGATCAGGAAAGTCGGAGCATCCTATGGACAAAAGAAAACCAATAAATTTACTGTACAAAAATTGTCCAGACATAGAGAAAACATGAACAAGGTAAGGACATAAATACATACTCAAAAGGAAGGTTTAGAGCAGTGGTCCTCAACCTTTTTTTTGGCCGGGACACACCTGACAGATGGTTTTCACATGCGTGACACACTGAACATGTGACCGTCACGGGGCAAAATGTAATCATGCACTCTGCTTCCACAGGAATCCCCTCAACCCCCAGCAATGAGTGCAGAGCAGATCTAGGGCATTACCCTGTACAAATCGCCATACAAAAAAGATATTCTGGTTCTGATGACATCCCAGTAAAAGCAAAACAAACTCCTTTTACTACCAGGCACAATAGCCTTCCTTATGAAAAGACAGTAATTTACCACTAATGCATATCCTATTGAGAAAACACAACAAATAAGATTGATACAAATGCCTACAGGCTAGTAAAATACCTCACCTCGGTCACACACTCTTCACCAGGTACAGAAAAACCACAAATTATAAATATGGAGACAGAAACTGGAATGGAAAACCAAAAAAGCCACTCTGCATGCAGTGCGAACCTGGAGAAATGGAAAGAGAAATATAGCACCTAACAGACTCAGGATTTGCAATAATGCACACAAACTAACCCGCACAAAGTTACACCTGTATTATGGAACACACTCAAATAGTAACAACTGATCTAAGAAATACAACTATTAAACCAGGCCCTAAATAAACACTAATACATTTCCTATTGGGAAAACAGAATAAGCCAAGCTGCTATAGAGCCCCACACAGAAATAATTGTAAAGCTATACTAAAAATGTTACAAAACAGCTGCTGAACAGAATATCATCCAACAATTAAAAACTCATAAACATTATTAAAACATGTCCAAATATCAATAAAATATTTCAAAACAGCAGATTGCATAATACCCAATAATTAAAATGGCAGTCAATCAAGAAAAATAAATTAAAAAAGCCACCTTTTCTTACCCTCTCCAGCAACTCTCCTACTCCTTTCCCTTCCAGGCCAATAGCACTCACCAAAGCAGCAAGGGTTGCTGAAGCTCTGTCCTCACAGACCTCTTCCTTAGCTCCCACAACCAGTCACTCACACACATACCTCCAATTAGACCCCACGACCAGTCTCGGTCTCTCTCACACCAGTCATCTTCCTGACCAGTCTCTCTCTCTCACACAGAAACACATCACCTCCCTGACCAGTCTCTCTCCCAATCACACTCATGCTGTCTTATATGCAAGCTCTCAATCATACATAAATGCTATTGCACCTATTCACACTAGCTCTTATCCAGGCTTCCATTCACACCCACACACACAAGTTCTCACTCAAGCACCCATTCACACCAAATCTCACCCAGGCTTCCATTCACACCCACACACAAGCTCTCACCCAGGCACCCATTCACACCCACACACACAAGTTCTCACCCAAGCACCCATTCACACCAGCTCTCACCCAGGCTTCCATTCACACCCACACACACAAGATCTCACCCATTCACACCCACAAGCTCTCACCCATGCATCCATTCACACCCACAGACATGAGTTCTCACTTAGGCACCCATTCACACCCACAAACACAAGCTCTCACCCATGCATCCATTCACATCCACAAACACAAGCTCTCACCCAGGCATCCATTCACACCCACACACAGAAAATCTCACCAAAACCCTCTTCTTCCTTCACTGCAGGGATGGGCTCCAGTTCCACTGTGGCTTTACTCCAGCAGGCCTTCTTTTTCTCCACCATGAGGATGGAATCCCGTGGTGGCCTCGGTCGGGGTCGGGTTTCCTCTTCGTCGCCACAGGTATGGGCTCCCATGGTGGCCTCGGTCGGGGTCAGGTTTCCTCTTCACTGCCAAAGGGATGAGCTCCCATGGCGGCCTTGCTTCGTTGGAGTTCAACACTGACATTCCTCCCACCCTACACCCGGGCTATGCCATGCCTGCCTCACCGGCCAAAGGCTTCCTCCCTTCTTCCTACTCCCACTAGCAGATAAAAGGGAGGAGGCTTCCGATTGGCCTGAGAGAGGGCAGGCAGAATGAAGGAGGATTCCCATTGGGCAGTGGGGATAGGAAGAAAGGAGGCTTCCAATTGGCCTGCAGGGGCTGGAAAAGGGAGAAGGAAAGTACAATGGGGCAGTGGGACACCAGGAGACACTACACACCTGCCGGTGTTTGGTGACACACTGATGTGTCACGACACACCGGTTGAGAATTGCTGGTTTAGAGGACTGAGTCTGTTGCAAGCGCGGAGATGTGGTTGCTTTCTCAAGGGAGATTGTGAGCCCTTTGATCATGGCGTGGCTCAGAGAGGAGCCCCAAGACATACTGTGAGAGGTGAGCGAGTACTAGCACGGGCGGAGCAGGAACAAGGCTGGACTGAAGACAAGGCAAGGAATGTCTGGAACTGGAACAAGGTAGGCTCAGCCCTCCATTGGGCCTACACGCATCAATGAGACCCAGCAACGCAATGCTGGTCTCGGGAGCAGCCCTCCAGCCACTCGATAGCCCTTCCAGACCTGCTGCTTGGGAACGACAAGTGCATGAGGCCAGATGGAGGCTGAGGGCATAAACAGGATGAGACAGGAACTAGATGACTCAGACGTAGACTCAGGATAGTCGAAGGACTCAGATGTAGACTCAGGATACTTGGAGGTCTCAGGCAAGGATTCAGGAGAAAGTACTGGGTGAGTGCTACAATGCAGTGCGCCCTATTCAGCCATCCATGGCTGGTTGCAGACCACGCTGTAGGCGAAGCAGACTCCAGATGAAGCAGTGGAACTTGAAGCTAGGACATGACGAAGATTCAGGAGAGACCTGCACTGAGGCGCATCCTACACAGCCGCCAGTGGCTGGTCGCGGACCACACTTAAGCGGAGCAGGTTCTGGGAGAGTCTTGGGCATGGACAGAAGCTGGCACAAGGAACTCCAAAGACCGGGACAGGATTCAAGACTCAGGATTCTCGTCATTAAAAACAGGAGCCTTCCGTAGGCTTCCGCTACAGGCAAGGAGTGCCCTACACAGCCCCCCATGGGCTGGTCACGGACCACAATGGTGGCACGCCAGGAAAGGTGAACAGACAAGGAACCAGGGAGCTGGACGAAGAGCTGGAGATGAGGAAGATGGAAACAGGACTGGAACATCGGACATCTGGACGCCGGGACATCTGGACACCTGGAACAAGGAACAAGTGACGAGGGAGCTCCAATGAGAAACGAGACCAGGAACTTCAGGACAAAGGAGACCAGGAACATGGAGAACATGGAATGAAGAGCCATCAAGACAGGAAGACCACAGAGGACCAGGACCGGAAGGAAGAGCACAGACCATTGTGAAGACTAGATCCGAAGACCCTGAGGGAATGAAGCAGAGCCCTTTTATAGGGCTGATCCAGGCGAAGGCTGATGACATCATCGATGGGGACCGCGGGGCTTTTCCCACCGCTGGCCCTTTAAATCCGCTGAAGAGGCGCACGCCCGTGCCTAGAGAAGGCAGGCTGCATCAGTGGCGTCCCTGCTGCGTGGAAAAGGGAGCAGGCTGCGGCGGCTTCCAGGCCGCAGAAAAGGATGTCCCAGCGGCGGCACTATGCCGCGAAGATCCGAGAGCAGCGGCCCCTCCTGCCACAAGAGTGGCAAAGGGTTGTGAAGCCGCACAGCGGCAGCAGCCAACCAAGGCGGCAGGATGGTCCGGGGGTGGCCTAGGCTGCGAAGAAGGATCCTGCAGCGTCAGGCCGGTGAGGAGCTCAGACAACGGAACGGCGGTAAGTGGAGGGCCTGTCCACTGGATGGGGTCCACGGGCAGGTTCGTAATGGAGTCACACTGCATAAAAGGAAGCCCTCTGTATGTCCGGACAGTTTTAAAGAGGTATTATTCAAAAAAATGCGGCAAAACACGTTAAGAGACTAACCAATCCAGTGTGAGCAAGGTAAGGCCACGTCTGACAGAGTAAAGAATAAAAAATTTGAATGGAGCAAGCAATCAAGGCATGAGCAGAGAAAAGAGGGCCTGAAAGAGTGAACTATTCTCTTTGAGTAAGCTAATTATGCATGTCTAACAGTATGACTTTTATTTATTTCTTTTCAGAATAATTTGAAAACAGGCTTTGTAGTATGCATTTTTGCTTTTATCTCATTCATGTTTTCTCTGACTGAGGGCTTGATTCATCAAACTATTGCATGTGATAGGAAGAGGGGTGTGTTTTATGGTAATAGCCTATTTATTGCAATGTGTGCTATCTTAGCACTTCCTAACTTTTTTGCACTTTGTAGTAATATCACAATTATTGTATTTCCTACCTGCAACCACTGGGAGAGGAGAGCGAGAGACTATCTAGAAGACCCTTCTAGTAGTTAGCTATTTATATCTCTATAGGAGGCCCGCCTAGTAACTCCAGGTGAGGTTTAGGTAGTAGTGTAGGGGTTAGGGGCCATTTTGACATGCAGAGTGAGGTGTACGAACAGAACAGTACACTCTTGTGAAGATTTGATGACCTTCAGAGTGAGCAAACTCACACAAGGATGAGATTTGTACAGTGTTCTCTCAACCTAACTTGATGGACTCTCTACCTGAGGAACATCAAGCTAGGTTGAGAGAACTTTGCACAAATTTCATCCTTGTGTGAGTTTCCTCACTCCGAAGGACATCAAATATTCACAAGCGTGCACTGTTCTGTTTGTACGTTTCACTCTGCATGTCAAAGCGGCCCCTAACCCCTACACTACTACCTAAACCTCACTTCGAGTTACTTGGTGGGCCTCCTAAAGTAGTATAAATAGCTGCTTACTATGATGCCACCCCCAGAGTCGCTCTCTCTCTCCTCTCCTCTCCCCTCCCCTTCCCTCTTTCTTCTCCTTCCCTCCCACCTCTCATCTCAGGGCTCTTCCACAATCTTCCCGCAGCCTAAAAATGCACAAAGCACAATTTGCAAAAAAACCCACAAATTGCATTATGGACATATCGCTGTTCTGGATTTGCTAGGGAGTTAGCAATCTGTTCCGGATCTGATGCTTGATGGGAGGAGCAATCAGATAGTAGTTAGCAATCCGTTCGGGATTTGTAGTTATATATGAGAGTTGAGGGTGGATCCTTGGACCAGTGGCAGATGACCACGCCCCCGGGGAATGATCCCGAGAGGGAACACCGGTCAGGCTCAGAGTTAGGAGACAGACACACACTAGTTCTTTTATTAGACAGTATACTGAACCACCAGAGGTGGCAATAGTGAGCTGGTAAGCCCGGCTGGGCTGTAGTCCCTTAGATACTGGAACAGTGATCCCTGGAGGCTGAGGTGAAGAGAGACTGAGATATAGTGAGTAAGCAGGGTATGCAGATGGTAACACTCACACAATGTCCCAATGAAGCCCAGGAGCTGGAAAGTATAGGCCCTCGAGGAGCGAGTACCTGGTTCCAGGGAAAGCTCAGAGAGAATGATGGTAACTCACTGATGTAGCTGATATAGTTGGTAGTGAAGACCTACAGGCAGAGGAGTATATGAAGCAAGTCTGGGATCAGGGCCCTCGAGGAGCGAGTACCGGTTCCAGACAGACACCTGAAAAAACAAGGAGAGAGCGAGGCCCCCGAGGAACGGGTACCTCTGGTAAGTCCGAGGAGGCAGAGTTGCTTAGGTAGCGAATCCCTTGCTAACTCGATGTGTTAGCAAAATCCAAGACCTTAAATATTCATCGCGGGTGACATCATCTTTGGGGGACGCCCCCGAGGTTCGTGCCAATGCCGGTACTTCAATTGGGGCCGTGCTGCGCGCATGCGAGCGCCCCTAAGCCTCCAGGAAACATGACGGTTGCAGCGTTGAGCCGGTCCGGGAACGCCCGAGGACAAGTGGCAAAAGAACTCCGTGGTAGCCAGTCTTCCCGTGGACGGAGAGGGAGGCGCCAGAGAGGTAAGGAGGGCGGAGAGAGGGCATCGGGCACCGACGGACACAACAATCGCACAGCTTAACGCCAATGAAAAAGGTGTAATTATTTTCAACATTAAAACTGTGCAATATGGCTTCGCAAAGCCAGCCCACTTTTCCAAAAATCCCACCCCCAATTCCTCCCCTTTTAAAAATTAGCATCGCACCATGCGTTATGGTGCTTTTCGCATGTGTTAAGGCGTTTTTCGCACGCAAAAACGCCATAACGCGACTTGGAAAATAACCCCCTGAGTTGGTAGTGGCCATTTATGGCTACTTGGTGGCCTGTGTAAAATGAGTTGATGGTCCTGGCCTAAGCCGCTGGGGGTCAAATGTCCACATTACTTTAGGGTCAATTGTGAAGGTAGTTTTGTTTTTTTAATTGGCATTTTTGTCCCTTCATCCCCTGGTAAGCTCATCAGATAGATTCTAACTTATTTCCCATTATTTTGAAAATGTTTCTAATTTATGTGCAGTTGGGAATGTTGATAAATGTCGAAAAGTCCAAATGAAATTATTAAAGCAAGCAAGCTGGGAAATTGCATGAACTGTGGAGGTTTCTTTATGAATTTCCCTGTTGGCGCAATAATCTCCAGTGGAAAAGGGCATTCAGTGATGAAGCCGTTTAAAAACTTCGTCGTCTGCTCCTCAGGCTTTCACAGATCCTAACTTTTTGAGTCCCTTTTCCCTGATTTTTTTCCCCTTTGTTTCACTGCCACATTGTCGTAGTCCTGAATAAGTTTTCCAATCAAAGCACCTCGGACCACCACGCATGAAATGGGTCTTCGGTTCTACTGGGCCAGCAGTCCTCCTGCAACCTGATTCCCTATTTGAAATCTTGGCATGCAGAAATAGTATTAGAGCTGTACAGAGAACACTCGCTGGGAAGGAGAAATAGGTGGCACAGGAGAATCATCTAGAAAGTAACAAAGATCAATAAGCCAAGGGGTTTCTTGAAGTACGTTTCTTGAGCAGAGCAATTGATGTCCACAATTGCTAAACTTCTGCCCTCTGGGGACAGACAAACGAATGGATGGACAGACCGACAGATGACCAGGTGCCCACAGCAAAGCGAATAGCACTTTTCAAATGTCTGAAACTTTCTAAACAAAAAGGCAAAAGTGGGCTAAGGGAGCAAGGTGAATTCAGAAATGCAAGATAAAAATGTGTCTGTGGCCTTTCAAAAATGTGCAAAAGTTGTCCTTTAGAGTTCCGTGTTTTGCTTAATGTCATATCTTCTTTTCCCTTTATCTGTTCTACTGAGTGAGTCAGAAAATGCTTTGTGGGTGGAAAGCCGTTACTTGCCCATGGGCATGGGAAACAAGTGTAGAAAATCATGTGGGTTCCATTTTATAGGGGGAAACAGAGAGGATATTATTTCGGGTTTAGTTGAGATGGTGGGAGGCTAGGATAGTGATCTTTTAAAGTAGACAAACCCCTGCCACCATCTTCGGTTGTGGATTTTTAAGTGATTCCTTTTGGGGGCAGCATATCCTTATGCTGCTCCTGTTTTTGGGTTGTTTTTTCTTAGGAGAGGACCCTTGGGTGTCTAGGGTTGAGGCTTGGGTGAAGTGAAGAAGAGGAGGTGGCTTCTGCCTAATTTATCATGTCTTTTTTTGAAACCTTGGGGGGGGGGGGGGGGGGTTCGATATTCAAAAGTTGGCCATTTATCTAAGTTAGTTGGATAGGCATATCCGGCTAACTTAGATGGGATATTCGCTACTTAGATGGTTAAGTATTATCCGTCTAAATTTAGACCTGCTGTTGAGCAGGTTTAACATAGGCGGATAAGTTATCCATCTAAGGCTGAAGATTGCTGCTGAGCCGGATAACTTATCTGACTAAATAGGGCCACCCCGATCCACCCATTGCCCAGACACAAACTGACTGGCTAAAAGTTAGCCGGATAAGTCCTCCATATCCAGCTATCTGCCGGCTGAGCACTGGCCCCTTTGTGTTTAGAGTCGGAAGCCCTTCCATCCTTCCTGCCTCTGGTTTTGGTTTACCCTTTTTCTGAAGAATTGGTTTTATTTTTCTGATTATCCTAGTGCCCTTGGACTCTGTTTCTTATCGTCCTGAGGAAGTGGCGGAGTTCCTTGTGGGAGGAACGAGTTCTCCTTCATTGCTGGGGAGAAGGAGCAAGAGGAATTGGAAGAGGACCGGCAGCCCCGATCAGGTGCATCCACTCTGATCAAGAGAACCAAGGAAGAGAAGAGCATCCAAGTGCAAATAGGGGTGGGGGTGAGGAGAATATAAGAAGTAATTGGACTGAAGGTATAGCAAATCAAGATTTGGCACTAACACATCTAAACTGGGTTATCTGCCTGTTCATCAGCCATTGGAAGGAAGCTTAAAAACTACTTTAATGAATGGACAAGAATAGGACTGCAATAAGTATTTGGCTTTAACCTTCAAATAACTTGATTGGACATTAAAAGTCCAAAATTAATTGGAAGATCTAAAATGTAAATTGGAATTGTAAATATCAAGGACTGTAAAGGAGCATTTTAATCAATCAATTTCCATCAGTAAAAGTTATGTTGGAAACCATCCCTTGCTTCCAGCATGAATATTTCTTCTGTTTTCAAGAAACTTTAAGGTTGAATTAAACGTTAAACTATGATCAGGGCCCAGGAAGTAATCTCCCTCCATCCTCCAAAAGGGATTGGCTTATCATCGGTTTAAGACCTATCTGAGATGTGGTCGCTGCACCGTTAGCTCAGGGGTTATACACGATTAACACAGACCCTGAAGGCAGACAACTAAGGCCCATCTCATCTGCCCATGCTCCCTTCATGTTGCAATAATACAGACCCTGGTTTTCAGCGCTAGGGCTGAAAATGAAGAGGTTAGCGTTGGGAGGAGGCTGCTGCTGCTGCAGCGAGTTCCCGGGGTGGGGGTGGGGGAGAGAGAGAGTGAATGAGCGAGCAAGCAAGCTGTGTTTGCTTGCTCATTCACTCTCTCTCTCCCCCACCACGGGAACTCGCAGCAGCAGCAGCCTCCTCCCAACGCTAACCTCTTCATTTTCAGCCCTCGCGGAGGCGGAGTCCCATCGGCCGCGGTTGAAGCTCTTCATTTTCCTCCGAGCCGCGCTGCAGTCTTCTTTTCTTCGGCCGATGCCGAGCTCACTAGCGTGGCCTCTTCTTGCCGCGCAGGCACCCGATACTCTCCACTTCCTCTTCCGGGCCGCGGGGGGGGGGGGGGGGGGGGGGGGAAGAAGAGAGCTCGTCGGTGCCGCTGACTCCAGCTGTCCTGCCTCATTCCGCCCGGGCTGACAGCATTTTAAGCCCGGGCGGAGGAGGACCGGGGAGCAGCTGGGTCAGCGGGAAAGTGTGGCGACTGTCTGCGAGCCAGATGCAGCCCTCAAAAGAGCCATATCTGGCTCGCGAGCCATGGGTTCCCGACCCCTGTTCTAGCTAGAGAGTCCTTGAATCTTTATTAGAGAAGTAGAGTAACACTGCCCGCAGAGCGGGGAGTGTGGGAGAAAGACACACAGGTGCTGGGGTGCCCCCAGGGTCTGTGAAGTGGGGTGCAGCCACGGAGTAGTCCTCTGTAGATGATGGTACGGCAATGGTCTGCAGAGCGGGGTACACCGATGAGGGTTCTTCAGTAGCAAAGGTACGGCAATGGTCCGCAGAGGCGGGGTACTCACTGTAGCAGAGTGAAAGTTCCAGAGAAGGCCCCGGGGAACGGAGCAGGCAGACGTCCCAGGCGGAAGGCCCTCTGAGGAGCGGCTAGCCAGAGACAGGAAAGGCCCCCGAGGAGTGGGTACCGGGAGCATCTCACGCCACGAAAGCAGGAGCTGGAACAAGAGTCTGTAGCGAGTGAAGCGGATTCAGCAATGAGGGAACTCATTGCCAAGTCAATGAGTTGACTTGAGGAATGACATCATCCGAGGGGGACGCCCCCGAGGTTCCCGCCATGACGTGCTTAAGACTGGCCAGGTAGCACGCGCGCCTGCCTAAGGGACTCCAAGGGCAAGATGGCGGTCGGCCGTGTCCACGCCATCCAGGGGAACCCGGGCACCAAGGCATGTAGGTTGGTGATAGCTGGCAGAGGCTGCGAGTCGACCCAGAGGAGTCAGTGTAGTCAAGCAAGAGGTGAGCAACAGCGGTCATAGCCATCTGTGACCGATGGACGTAACATACAGGATGTCTGGAAAATAGTTGGTGGAATTAACTTTATTTGACTGATTTTATAGTCATAACCTTGTAGTTTTGAGTATCCAATGCTCAATGTGAGCTAATTGACAAAAAGAAGGATTGTTAAACACAGTTCCCAGATGCTTTTGATCTGTTATAACTTTAAAAAGACAACTACATAGATATAACTGGAAATGAGAACATGCTCAAACCGTTGCAAATCCTTTTTGAGTTTGAGAGTATTTTGGTTCAGTTGGTATCAACGTCTTGCTGTATAAAGAAACAGTATGGACTTGATCCCATCTATTCACCTGTGAGAGAACAACTCCTAAACCAAAAGGACTTGCATCCAAATGCTTAATCTTCTTGCTAGGTTTGAAAGTAAACCATGACAGCATCACTGGCAAAAGATTCTTCTACCTCAGAAAAACGTTTGATTTTGTCCATTCCCCCACCTGCTCTTTTTCGGTGAGATTCTGAAGAGGCTGTGCAATTGTAGCCAGCAGTTGGCAAGCCCCAACAGACTCTGTACCTCTGTTGGATTTGCGGACATAGAAGCACTTTGGATGCCTGACATTTTCTTGGGGTTTGCAGAAAACCCCCATCCTTGTTCAGTGTGAGAATCTGTCTCTGAAGTCATTGTAAGAATGCAGTGAGTGAAGTGTTGTAGTCTTCAGATGTGGCTCTGCACATTAACATGTCATCACTTACATTAAAAAACTCCCCAGAGTCCAGCTAAAGCCTTCTGGATAGCATATGGAAAGATTTCTGCAGCTGAAGAAATGCCAAAACCGAGATATTTACATCAATGAGGATCCACATGAGTTGTAAAAGTAGTTGTAAATTCATTGCATGCTGCTGTGCACTGGTGAATCTGCAGGCTTCTGTAGAGTGGATGCTTTTCGCCACAGTCGTGATTGCCCTGCACAATCACCTTTTTTTGCAGACAGGAGCTCCCACTAATGTGGTATGCCAATAGTCATCATCTTGATGATTGGATGCTGACTTTTCTGAGGTTGAGTGCCACTTCGGAGATGGGATAATTGGTTCCAGGTAGAACATTTCTTGTGTTGTGCACGAGCAGACTCTGCACCTGTTGATGCACTGCTGTGCTCTATTTTCTGAGCCTGATATTCTGATGTTTCATTCGCCTAAAGCAGTGGGAGCCTCTGAGACGTTTTCTCCTCCCATTTCATTTGCAGACCGCCACGATCTTGCTAAGTGGCGTAGAATCATAGTCATCCTCCACGTATTTCCTCTCCGGCTGGTGTACTTGCCTGAATGTGCACTATTCAAAATCCATGTTTTGATAGGGCTTAAAATAATTTGTGAGGGCTGTTTTTGTTTGTCATAGTCTTTTTTTTTTTTTTTCCCTCTGTAGTGTCTGGTAGGATTTTGGAAATATGATGCCCTTCACTTTCTAAAAAAATGTAGCAACATTGTCCACTTGGTAATGGCATAATTTCCCTTCGCTGCATGAAACAGATTTTTCCAAAATTACAAGTTCCCACCTCAGTACTGAAGTGCCGTGAAATTCATGAATAGGAAATTCTGTGAAATATGGGAACATGTTTGAAGTAAAAAAGATTTAAAAAAATCACAGGGCTGTTCAGGATCTTATGAAGATTCGCTGATTCCCTCCATTCTATAATGTGGGGAACTGCAGACAGTTTTTACTAAAGGATCCTCTCAATACCAAGAGTGTTTCAAGAACAAAAACAAAACCATAGCTTACATAATATGCAGCCACAGCCCCAGTCTCTGAGAGGGGAGAGAGTTCTGAGCTACTTTGCTTAACAGCATAAATGCATGGCTGATTACCTTTCCTTATGTAAAAACAGAAATTGTCACCATGGGCATGTCCCTCCTTGGCTTGCCAAATCAGTCGGGGTTACTTCCAGCTTCTGGGCGTGGCCCTCCCACTCCGGCACCCCTTTCCTCAACTCTTCCAAGTAATTGCAACCTCCTGCAATTACATGGAAGTCCTGCCTCACCCTCTGCAAGGGATTCCCCACACCCAGCCCAGGAACCCGATTCTGCTTCTGGATGCAATTGGTTCCCTTAATCCAATTTCCCTGGGGTTGGTTTGTATCTTTTCCTTAGCCCTCGCCTATCGTGAGGGGACTACATTTCCCAGCAGCCTCTGGCTAACATACCTGCCACCAAGGGACACTCCTACACTTCCCTCTTCTCAGCTCATCACTGCGGGGTTTGGTGTTGCAAGCTGGGACATAGTACTTCCTGGATAATTCATCTGTGTTGCCATTTTCCCTTCCTGCCTGTTCTCTTATTCTGTATTTCAAAGCTCGAAGTATCAAGAACCCCTGAGTAGCTCTTGTGTTCCTTTCCTTTTTTTCTGGTGCATAAATTGGAGGGTTTGGGTTCCATTTCCAAGATGAATTCCCTACACAATGGGTAGACTTCAAAGTTACTTTCAAACTTTGCTTTTATTATTATTATATTGTCAACATCAATATTGTACAATTATCTAACTTTAGGACTTCAAAGTTCTAAGGCCCATTTTACAGCAACTATTCAACTGCTGCATATGTTTGTTCCTGCTGAGGTAAACTATGCGGTATACTTTCCATTGTCTGGTCTTTGATAGCACAGCCCCAAGCTGTTAGTACTATGAATAAACTCTTAAAATCAGTTGTGGCCAGCATGGGGTTGTTGCAGAGAGCTGTTTGCAAGTCCCTGAAGGCTTCTTCAGCATCTTTAGTCCATTACATGGCATCGCCTTGGATAATTCTATAACTTAGATTGCGTAGCAGCATATATAGTTCATGACAGCAGATAAAGACCAAACGATCCATCTGGTCTGCCCAGGAAGCTGCTTTTAGTAGTAACTGATAGGGATGGGCATTCAGGAGAAACAAAATAGGAAATGAGAAGACCATGGGCTGTCCCTCCTTGGCTTGCCAAATCAGTTGGGTTACTTCCAGCTTCTGGGCGTGGCTTTCCCATGAGAAGACATTTCCTATTTTGTTTAGGGTCGTTTTCAAAACAGAAAGAGATAAATTCCAACAAAATTTTGTTGGAATCTTGTTTCATTTTGAAAATGGATTAAAAAAAAAAAAGTCACTACTCAAGCCTAGGCCTGGCCTAAGGAATAGGCCAAGACCCAAAGCAGGTGCCCTGACCTATGCCCGAGTGCAACTCTGGTGCCTCGGTCTAGGCCTTGCCTAGGCATAGGCTGTGGCCCAATGAAGGCCATGGCCTATGCCCAAGCGCAACACCAAGTTCTCGGCCTAGGCCGTGGTCCAACCTGGAGGCTGAGTCCCGACACGGGGCCTTGGCATTGGGCCTGGGTTCGGGCCGTGGCCGAGGCCCAGGCTTCGGGACTCAGCTTCCGGGTTGGGCTCTGGCATCAGACCTGGCCTTGGGTTGGACCCCAGTGTCAGGCCTGGGTCCGGACCAAGGCCCAGGCATAAGGACCTGGTCTCCAGACCGGGACCTGTCATCAGGCCTGGGCCTTGCATAGGACTTAGGCCAAGGTTGCAGCAACCTATCTTGGCAAAGGCCTACACAAGGCCGAGGCTTCGGCCTGGGCATCGGATTCTCCCCCAGACTGGGTAAGGCGGGGGGGGGGGGGGGGGGGGGCCTAGGGAGGATCCTGGCCTTGGCATTATTTTGGGTGGAAGAGATGGGTGAAGGGGATAGGAGGCCATGAGAGGCCCCATATCCTTATTTTTTTAAATGTTTATTTCATTTTTTTTAAACAAAATACTCATTAAATGAAACAAAATTCCTGAGGAACCCCCCAAAAATGAAAAAAAAAAAAATCAAAACTAAATGTTTACTCCTTCCCATCCCTAGTAACTCACGTTCCGTGCAGGTAACCCCCATGCCTTCTATTAAAGGTGGTAGCGACTGCCGCTCCGGGCAGGTTATCCCCTTACCTTCTTTTAAGGGTGGTAGTAACTGATGCTCTGTGGAGTTTACCCCCTGCAGAAGTGTTACACCTGAAGTTAACATAGGTTATTCTATTTTTATTTATTTATTCATTTTATATCATTACAAACATCCAAAATAGTTTATAACATGAAATCTTTACATTCCAGTATAAACCTTTCTTCTGTAATACTGTTAAGAAACATTTGAGGACCCTTATAATTTCATTAGAGCATTAAAGTAATTTCTAATTTAATAAGGAAATTTACAGAATTTCTCTTTCTACATAAACCTCAATCCGGTTGGATGTCACCTACCTCGATCTTACATTTATCTAGAAAAGCTCTTAAATGTGCTGGTTCATAGTAAACATACTTATTGTTCTTATACATAAATGTACATTTACAAGGATACTTGATAACCGCTTGAATACCCAATGCCTTAGCTTCTGACCAACATCTCTACACATTTTTTCCTTCTGGTTTGAGTATCCTTTGTAAGATCGGGGTAGATCCATATTTTTTGACCAAAAAATTTTTTGTCACGATTTTGAAGAAATGTTCTCAAAATCATGTCTCTATCCCTTTCATTTACAAAGGTTACTAACAGTGTCCCTCTAAATTCAATTTGCTCCTCAGAAGGTGCCTCAAGAAAGGCTGTCAATTCTGTTTCTAAATTAACCTCTAATATCCTGGGTTCATTTCTGACTCCTATATTAGGTACAAAGTAGATTTTTGAGATATCTGGCAATTTGTCTTGTGTTATTAATAAGACATTCATCAAATATTTTTTGAATTGCTCTTTAGGTGAGATCAGTTTCAAACTTGGGAAATTTAGTATTCTCAGGTTTAAATATCTCATCCTATTTTCAATTTTTTCATAGTTTCTTTTCATTAATTCGTCTGATTTAATCAGATTAACTTGAACTTCTTTCATAGATGATAATTGTACAGATATCTCATTAATCTTAGATTCATGTATTTTAACCACAGGTTCTATTACATTCACTTTATTTTGGGATGCATTTATGGATTTAGTTACTAATGATATTGAATTATCTAAAGTCATTAGGGCTTTCCATATGGAGTCCAACGTGATAACCTCCGGTTGTACAATTTTCTGAATATTAAGGTTTGGTAACATCTCACCTTCCTGACATACCTCTGAAATCTTTTGGATTTCTGTAGCCAGGTTTTCTTCACATCGTTCTGATGTTATATTTACCCCTATAGGTCCACCTTCCAATTCCTCCTCTGAGATCATGGGTTTACTTCCTGCAAGCTGTTTCCCATGTTCTGAATTTGTAAAGGGTCCCGGGGTTGGATGTGCGGGAGTATGAGGTGCTCCGGGGCTTAGAGAAGTTTGAATGTCCAGGAAGGTAAGGTTTTGCTCTAAACCTATACCCTCAACGGACTCTGCACCCGGTGTTGAGACTGCGACTGGTGTGAAGAAACCTTCTATTGCTTGCTGCATAAGGGTAGGTTGCGCAGGCACAGAGGAAACCATGCGCAATTGACCCTTGCGTTTAGTATGTGGCATAATAGAGTAGACAAAATATAAAGTTCCTACCACACCGGATTTCCTTTCCACAAATTCCTTGGTCCTCAGGAGGGATTAGGAGAGTCCAAAAGCAAATATAATAAAGTTATTATTTCTGCGCCATCTCCAGCCGTCGAAAGCAAGTCGAAAATAAGTCGCGCGCGGCTTAGACGACGCGCTGGTGGATGCTACGTGCCGCGGCAGCGGCATCTTTGTAGCGGAAGACTGGTCGCAGCAAAGTGACGTCAAATGGGCGGAGGAGGGTATCGCAGGGCCGGGAACCTCACCCCACTTCAGGCAGGTCTTTTCTCCTTTCCTTTCTCAGTTTTAATGCCGCGGCAGCGGCGGCTTTGTAGTGGAAGACTGGTCGCGGCAAAGTGACGTCAAATGGGCGGAGGAGGGTATCGCAGGGCCGGGAACCTCACCCCACTTCAGGCAGGTCTTTTCTCCTCTCCTTCCTCCTATTTTATTTTTTAATTCCTATCCTCTAGCCTGTAGGAATCTCATGCTTTTTGAATTCCATCCCCATTCTCGTCTTCACTACCTCTTCCAGGATGGCGTTCCAAGCATCCACCACACTCCGTGAAGAAATGTTTCCTGATGTTGGTTTCGAGTCATGTCATCCCCCCTGGAGTTTCCTTTCCAGCAGATAAGGTTTGTTGTTTGTGCATGATTAATATCTTTCAGATATTTGAAGGACTGTATCGTATCTCCCCTGCACCTCCTCTCCTTAGGGATTTCAGTCTCATCTCATATGGCTTTTTTGATTCAGATCCCACACCATTGTGGTCTTCTTTCTTCGGCCCATTTCCATTATGTCTTTATCTTTTTCAAAAAAAAATGAATGTGAGGCTTCACCAAAAACTTGTACAAGGAAATTATCACCTCCTCATTGTGCATTTTATACCTGTGTCCCGGAGCGGAGACAACACAGTGAGCAAGGAAGCTTTTATTCCTCTACGGTTGACAAGTAACTTTTGAAAATTATAATCTTTATGCAACGAACTCAAAGTCTCCCTAATAACACCATTGTTAGAAGGAAAAGTGATTACTTCAGCAATTTTTGAACACTTTTGACATTTTGGATGTTCATTTCAACATTTGGTCTCTTGATTATAACATTAATGACATTTGATTTTCCTGATTTCCTTTGTCAACGGATATAAGTTAAGTGCATTTTTCCCTCTACATTTTTGGGACAATAAGTTGAACTTCTTATTCGTTGCCTTGGTTGAAGGGCATTCTCTTTTCCAAAGATTGTTACTATAAGGGTTGCTATTTATTTTAGAAGACTGGGGATTGTGTGAAATGATTTGTATGAGTGCTGGGTACTTTAAATTTCATCTAGCATTATGAATCTAATAGATTTGTTTGCTGAAATTGAGTAAGCTATGATATAATTAAATAAGTTGTGATATAATAATAAAAGATTTAAAGATAACATTTTACATTTTCATGAGATTATATTATAATAGGTCTCAGTTTATAAATTCCAGAATTCCAACAGTTCTGCAGCATACAGATTTATATTCCATTCCTTGCAGAAAAAAAAAAAACCCAGACCAGTAAGACCAGTCCAATTGAAAATATGGGAGCACAAACTAGACCAGATCTTTCATATGAAGGTGGGGAACTCCAAGTTTATAGTGATGGGAGTTCCATTCCCAACAAAAATGTAATTGACAGGTTACATGAGGAAGCTGTAAGCCACCATATTTTTGGATCTCATGAGAGAGACTTAGTTTAATCTAGGTACCTTTCCCCTCCACGTAAAATGTGTAACCACCTTTCGTAATTGTTTCACATCTTTTTGTGTCATCCAAATAGGAAGCATCTGTAGCTTATAAAGCAATTTTTGCCAAAGAATCATTTTAAACAACGTGCTGAGACAGATCACGAGGTATCCATACCCCCAGATACTTATGAATGTTTTTTTTTAATTGTGAGACAGAGTTTGGCACCAGGTGACTAATAAATTATTTGTGAGCACGGAGTGAAGGTCCTTTTAAATAAATAAATCTGCATTCCCTTGGGATGGTTTGTTACCTTTCGTTAGGAATATAAATCTCCCAGGAGCCTCTGGCTGGACTCTCCTACTGTTCTTTAAAAGGCTGCGTGGATGCGCCAACCTCAAGACGGCTGCTTCTAGAGGCTGTAGCAGAATTACACGTGTGCCGCGCTCCGATGACTGCTGAGCAAGCAGCAAAACAGAATGTCCAGGACTGATCACTGAATAAAGGAAATCTGCTCCAAGCTGGCAACCTCAGCTTACGCAGCAGGAGAACTATGAGAATGTAAAACTACTATCATGCCAGTTGAAAGTAATTAAAAGCAAAAAACTTTATCAGCAATTAGAGGTAAGAGACACAAGAGACAAAATATCTGTTCTGGCTTGACCTGCTCTCATCTTCTTTCCTCTTTCACTGTGTCCATGATGTAGCCCCTCTTGTAGTGTTGGCAAGGCAGGTAGGGGTCAAGGGGTCACATTAAGTCCCAAGGCTTAGTCCTGACAAAGTCTCCCCAAACCCCAGCACGGATTCTCCAAATGGGAAGTCGGGGAGGGGGCGCAAAACAAACCAGGCTGGACCCTTGAATGGGGGTCGTCTACGCTAAAGGTTTACTGCGATACTTGGTCTGTTGTGATCAATTGATCAGTCACGGACATCAGTATCAAATTTAAGGTGGGTCAGTGGGTCCTCTGGTATTTGTTCCAGGGGTCCCCCTCTTCCAAGGAGGTGAAAAAATAAAGGTGGCCGGGGTCTTCTGGAATCTCCTACCTCTGGCGCTTCTCCCTTTCCAAAAATACCTACCATCTACTGCCTGACTTCACAGACTCTGTTCCCCTGGGGTGGAGACTCCTGCGAGGGTCTCCAGGCTCTCCCATAGATGGATTTAGGATTTGGGCGCCCTTAGGCACAGTTGGTGCTCTCGCTCCCCTGTCACCCCCCACCCCCCCTTCTCCCCTGAAGGACGACCAACAGGGAGCAGAAGGTCTAAAACACAAATCCCCCTAATTTTCTGTGGCCCAATATTGCAAAGCCCTGAAACAAAAACATTTTCTCTCTTTTATATTACATTGTAAAATAAATGTGTTTTACAGCCTATGCGTTCATATAATTAGTCAGCGTCATTTTATTTTATTTGAATTGGTGAAGAGAAATAATTGCAAGTCTCAGTACAGAGAGGAGGCCTCAGGCATGGGGCGAGGAAGGGAGAAAGACCAGGAACGGTGCGAGGTGTGCGAGAAGGAAAGGCGACCGAGGATGGGAGGCGGGGAAGATTAGGAAACTGGGCTTGGAGAAGAAAAGGGCGGAAAGAGGCAGGGTCCTTGGATTGAGGAAGGGCACATGAAGGGTCGGAGAGTGGGTTCCAGGATGTGGGGAGGGGTTGGAATCCAAGAACAAGGAAGGGAGGGTTTGAATCGCAGTGGATGGGAAGGGAGGAGGGAGGTGACCTTTTTACCATGCTCTGGTTCTGCTCCTTGCATCCCACCCACAGACACCGGGCAGCAATCCTTTTTCTCTCACGCGCACGAACACTGCCCCCCCCCCACCCTTGTTTCCCCCCTCCCCTCTCTATCACACAGAGACGTGGGCTCCCTGGCCGATCCTGCTTTCACGCCCCGGGCTTTCTTACCACCCTCCAGTTATCTCTAGTCAGAATAAAAACTAAATCACTGAGATACTCTCCACCAGTTCCAGGGGTGGACCAGCAGCGTAGTAGCCTCACTTCCTACCCTACTGAACCAGAGGTTTGGGTCTCAGCTGAATTAGGAATAGGGGACCCAACAAAAACCAGACCTCTGTATTTTCACACCCAAATGCCACTGATCCCAGGCATCACCCACCACCACCTGAGCTGTACCCCCCACTCCTGCTTCACTTGCACGTCCTAGCCCCAGGGCCAGTTATCAGTGCACATCCCCCTGGGGGTCTCCACATTCGCTTCGTTTGTTATTGTGTTGTTTTTAACCTTCTTTTTTTGCATTTTTTTTTTTTTAATGTTTCATGCTGAGATTCTTGGGTTCTCTTGTTGCCAGCGCTGTGTGTACCTATTTCCAGGGTGCATTTTGCAGATTTCACACAAAGGCAGCAGAAAATTGTGATTCCAAGCACAGCGCTTTATTCTCCAGGGCTTGCTCAGTTACACAGAAGAATCTTGGATGAAATAGTTCGGCTACCATGTTAGTCCAATTTGAATGCAGCAGATATAAAAGGCTAATAAATTTAAAAAAAAAAAAAAAAACCAAGAAAAAAAAATATAAGGCGATACCTTTCTATTGGATTAACCTAATACATTTCTCGAATTGCTTTCAAGAGCTAATGCTCTCTATCAGCTGCCCGCCGCCTGCAGCCTAGCTTTTCAATCTTCCCCCAAAACATAAGATGGATCACACTGGCTATCCTGGCAGTAAAGATCACATTAAAGTACCTGGCCAGGATCCTGGCAAGATTTCATTTAAACACTCCACCTTTCAAAAACTTTGTATGCTACTATCTGTCCAAGAATTAAATGAAATGTGGGAATCAGAATGCTTTTAAGTATCAAATAAATTATCTGCAAGAAAATACTCTTGCCATTGCGGTTTTTAATGCCAACAAGGAGAGCAGCACACAATGAAAAATCTTTGATGAGGCTTTTTTTTCATTTCTGTTAAAATGAGGAAAGATCAATCAGATTTGGCAAGTCTACCTTGAAGCTGATGTCCTTGCCTTAACCAATTTGCAACCAGCCATGTAAATGCTCTTGCTTGCCCTTCTCTGGATGGGTCGAACATTGCACTGGAGGAGCAGCACACAGCTTCAAACCTATGCACCCGGGACCCCAGCAGGACACAATCCTCTGAGATCAATATTGAAAGCTGGACTTTTAAGTAACTTTTAGCAGGATATAACTTATCCGACTAGGTTACGATGGCAAAGTCGCTGAATATACATCACTTCGCCAGATAAACTTAGACCTGTTCTATGGTGCATCCAACCTTAGATGTATACTTATATGGCTAACTCCAAATATCGGTAGTTAGGCGTACAAATTATACGTCTAACTCGCTCTGCCTCTGATCCGCCCAATGCATGCCCACTTTTTTTTTGTGCGCACATTTTAGGCATATAAGGGATCTTGTACAGCTAAGCGGCAGCCACTAATGACCTCCCTAACTGTTGGTTGCAATGCTTGGATGCCCTGCGTAGTAACTGGGAATACTGCAGCACACTATTAGCACGGTAAGGGAAGGACTGAATGTTTAGGCAACTTTTTAACAGATCTTCCTCTATTTCAGGCAAAAAAATGTATGAGCTACAGGAGAGAAAAACATGTAATTAAAGTATGTTTTGTCATTACTTTCTCTTTGGCTAATACAGCTCAAACTGTAGGGTTGCCACTTGACCCAGGTCTGATCTAGTAAGGATGTGCTGTCGTTTTAAAAAGACACGAAAAAAGGAATGACATTTGTTAAATCATTTTGTGATGTCTCCCATGGAACACAAAAAACCCCTAATAAAATATTGTTTATGACATTTATGTTGTTTCAGCAAGTGCTGTTTGCAAAATTTAGTAAAACAGATGCAATGAAACCAATGGGGAAGCAATTTTTCTCTCTTGCGGAGAGGAACCAGAAATAGGGTGGACAAAAAGTATGCGCGTTGTAAAGATATAGCACATACTGAACTAAACAGAGGACGCCAACGATATTCATGGGTAAAAGGAATGATATAAACGTAAATGCAACAAAAATAACACGAACGAGATTTTTTTTTAGCCAAGCACACCCTATGATCCAGGTCCAATTTTGTCCCATCACATCATTTGCCCCACTCTCTCATTCCCTTTGATCTCCAGATTTTATGACCCCCCTTTATCAATCTCTGCCTTTTCTTTAAGCTGCCCTTCTCTCTCACTCCTCCCCTGGATCTCTAATGTATGCAAATGTATTTCATGCAAAGTGATGCATGCTACCCAACTTAATTTATTAGGGTGTATTTAATTATTGCACAGTTTTGTTTTGTAGTAAACCACTTTGGGTGAACTTTTGTTCGAGGAAGGCGGTCTATAAGTCTAACATAACATAATGTATCATGACTTGTAGTTCCCGTTTCTCTAAATGCAGCCTATCAGAACTGACCTGGGTCAAGTGGTGACCCTACTGGTGTCTTCCAAAATAGGCAGCATTACCACACAGCATACCTCTCTTCTATAAAAGTCAGTTTCAGCTGGTCCTAGGTTTTAAACTCCCATCTCTTGGTATTCTAGGGGGGAGGGAGGACTTCATCCTGCTTTGTCAATACAAAATGCAGGACTACAAATCAACATTCTTAACACGCTATGCACATTATTTGAGAGTTAGGCTGCATAGCGTTGTGTGCTCTAAACTGAATACTGCATACCTTAGAACAGCAATTCTCAACCTGGTTGTTGGGGGCAACCCAGCCAGTCTGGTTTTCAGGATGAATGAAATATGCACAAAATGTATTTCCCTGCACCACATCCCCTGATTGAAAACGCATGCATATTCATTGTTGATATCCTGAATACCAGACTGACCAAGGATCAGGCTCAGAATCACTGACTTAGACGGAGTCTGAATGCATCATTCAGAGGGTTGTCAAGTACCTTCTCTCAAGAAAACATCTGTGTATATAAATATATCATATTTTTGCCTTATTTAGCACCTGTCCAAAAGATGGCTGCAGCAGATTAACAATAAATAAATATCTTTCATATATATATTTGTATTTATGCAATTTCATATATATATACATTAAGGTAACCTTGAGAAAGAAAATAACAAGTTGATACCAAAAAGAAATATGAACCAATAAATGAACAAGAGAAAATATAAGTTTCAGCTAAAGATCAAGTCCATAATAGCGGACAATGCAAGATCTCAAATTTAAGGTCACAAAAGAAAGAAAACCTTCAATCTCATAACAGGGGGGAAAAAGGCAAGCAGACGACCAAACTCACAGGGCACTCATAAATGAGAACTTATACAGCGTATTCATCAAGGTAGGAACATCAGATGAAAAGGGACAACTTTATCAACCAAAAAGAGAGAGTTGATTAGGTTTTTAAAAATTACATACATACTATTCCTACATTTGACACAACATTTGCAAGGAAATTTGAGAAAAACTTGAGCCCCCAGTTACAAAATTCTAGGTCTCATTAAAAGGAATTGCTTCCTTTTGTGTTGTTTTTGCCACATCCGGGATGAACACTGAAGAAAAGTACCATCACGGTGCCTTACGTATATTCTAAGGAGCCCATCTCTGTCAGAGTCCAAAGCCGGAGAAACCAAAAGAGTAGACATTTTTGCTAATACAGTATCAGAGGTCTCCAATAAGGCTGTAATGTCCAAAGAACTGTCCAAAATTGAGGAGAGTTCCTGTTTTTTTGTACAGAGCCAAGTAATATTTTAGAAATAGTTATTTCCCACTTGCTACCCTTCCCTTGCTCTTGCAGTTCACCAGCCTTAATTCTTTCTGCCTATCTTGTTATACACTATGGGGTAGATTTTAAAAGAAGCGCGATCAGCCTACTTTTGCTTGCGCATCAGACTCAAGCAAAAGTACGCTGGATTTTAGTAGATACGCGCGGAGCCGCGCGTATCCACTAAAATCCTGGATCGGCGCGCGCAAGGCTATCGATTTTGTATAGCCTGCGCGCGCCAAGCCGCACTGCCTCCCCCCGTTCCCTCCAAGGCCGCTCCGAAATCGGAGCGGCCTCGGAGGGAACTTTCCTTTGCCCTCCCCTCACCTTACCCTCCCTTCCCCTACCTAACCCACCCACCCGGCCCTGTCTACACCTGTCTACACCCCCCCTTACCTTTGTCGGGGGATTTACGCCTCCCGGAGGGAGACGTAAATCCCCGCGCGCCAGCGGGCCTGCTGCGCGCCGGGCCGCGACCTGGGGGCGGGTACGGAGGGCCCGCGGCCACGCCCCCGGGCCGTAGCCACGCCCCCATACCCGCCCCCAAAACGCTGCCGACACGCCCCCGGAACGCCGCGACGACCGGGCCCGCCCCCGACACGCCCTCGACACGCCCCCCTCCGAGAACCCCGGGACTTACGCGAGTCCCGGGGCTCTGCGCGCGCCAGGAGGCCTATGTAAAATAGGCTTCCCGGCGCGCAGGGCCCTGCTCGCGTAAATCCGCCCGGTTTTGGGCGGATTTACGCGAGCAGGGCTCTGACAATCCGCCCCTAAGGGGTAGATTTTAAAAGAAGCGCGATCAGCCTACTTTTGCTTGCGCATCAGACTCAAGCAAAAGTACGCTGGATTTTAGTAGATACGCGCGGAGCCGCGCGTATCCACTAAAATCCCGGATCGGCGCGCGCAAGGCTATCGATTTTGTATAGCCTGCGCGCGCCGAGCCGCGCTGCCTCCCCCCGTTCCCTCCAAGGCCGCTCCGAAATCGGAGCGGCCTCGGAGGGAACTTTCCTTTGCCCTCCCCTCACCTTACCCTCCCTTCCCCTACCTAACCCACCCACCCGGCCCTGTCTACACCCCCCCTTACCTTTGTCGGGGGATTTACGCCTCCCGGAGGGAGACGTAAATCCCCGCGCGCCAGCGGGCCTGCTGCGCGCCGGGCCGCGACCTGGGGGCGGGTACGGAGGGCGCGGCCACGCCCCCGGGCCGTAGCCACGCCCCCGTACCCGCCCCCAAAACGCTGCCGACAGCCCCCGGAACGCCACGACGACCGGGCCCGCCCCCCGACACGCCCCCGACACGCCCCCCTCCGAAAACCCCGGGACGTACGCGAGTCCCGGGGTCTGCGCGCGCCGGTAGGCCTATGTAAAATAGGCTTCCCGGCGCGCAGGGCCCTGCTCGCGTAAATCCGCCCGGTTTTGGGCGGATTTAGGCGAGCAGGGCCCTGCGCGCCGGTAAGCCTATTTTACATAGGCCTACCGGCGAGCGCAGACCCCGGGACTCGCGTACGTCCCGGGGTTTTCGGAGGGGGGCGTGTCGGGGGCGTGTCGGGGGCGGGCCCGGTCGACGCGGCGTTTCGGGGGCGTGTCGGCCGCGTTTTGGGGGCGGGTACGGGGCGTGGCTACGGCCTGGGGGCGTGGCCGCGCCCTCCATACCCGCCCCCAAGTCGCGGCCCGGCGCGCAGCAGGCCCGCTGGCGCGCGGGGATTTACGTCTCCCTCCGGGAGGCGTAAATCCCCGACAACGGTAAGGGGGGGGTGTAGACAGGGCCGGGTGGGTGGGTTAGGTAGGGGAAGGGAGGGTAAGGTGAGGGGAGGGCAAAGGAAAGTTCCCTCCGAGGCCGCTCCGATTTCGGAGCGGCCTTGGAGGGAACGGGGGGAGGCAGCGCGGCTCGGCGCGCGCAGGCTATACAAAATCGAGAGCCTTGCGCGCGCCGATCCAGGATTTTAGTGGATACGCGCGGCTCCGCGCGTATCTACTAAAATCCAGCGTACTTTTGCTTGAGTCTGATGCGCAAGCAAAAGTAGGCTGTTCGCGCGCCTCTTAAAATCTACCCCTAAATTTAAATGTAAAGCCAGTTGCTGAATTTTTTGCTGTTATACTGTAAACCGATCAGATGTTCCAAACGATGAGCGGTATATAAAAAACCATAAATAAATAAATAAATATATTCTGGCAATAGGAGGGAGAGCATTTTCAGGAATTTTCCAAATCTCCAACAAAAACTTTAAGCATATCCCTTGGGGAGATCATAAGGACACATAGAAAATTAACAAAGCACAAATGTTTACGCCTTAAAGTATTTTCCAATTTGTTGGCGACTACAATATTATCTTTATCAAGACTTTCTTGTATAGACTTAATTTGAGACAAAGCAGTTTTAACATCGGATAACTGCTGAATCGCGTCTTCATTTGCCTTTTCGAAGACCACCACTTGAGATTCCAAGGAATGAACCTTGCTTTGCAGAGTCCCAACTTAAGCAGAATTCATTTTACCCAAACTCTCTGTGGCCTCCCAGATGGTCTCAAGAGTGAATGCAGCTGGCCTCATAAGAGAAAAGGGCTTTTGCGAGAAGGACTCACAAATGGGGAAATAATGGAAGTAGTATCTCGGCCTGTCTCCTCCTGTAACACAACCAGGTCCCCATGTAGATGAAACTCTGCCAATGAGATGGAACCCACGGTTGATCTCCATTCCTCTGTGTTCCCTGCTCCCAGAGGAGTTGTTGCAACATCATCCTTCAGTGACTCATCCAACCGTATTGAAAGGAGCTTGATACTGGATCGGCAGATGTCAGGTGAAAGGGGGAGGCAAGCTTTCCCCTCCCGATATCGCCAATATCTGTTCAGTCAATGGCAGTCGACCCTGGAAGATGTGAGCATCAATCAGTCCATGGGGAGTAGAAGCAGGGATAGCCGTAAACCTGCCTTTCCTCTTGTGGCCCAAAGAGGTAAATAATAACAAAGAAAATACAAATGAAAGCGGAGCTCAGCTTGCTAGCTGCCTGTCATCACCATCTCTGATCCCACTGTACATCCGAAAATACATATATATCTGTATATCTAATAATTATATAACACACACCTCTCTCTTTCTCTGTATATTCATACACACAGATAGCTGCAGGGCTGGATTTATTATGATACCCATAGGCAGAGGGCCAGGGGTGGGAGATTTTGCCCCAGAAATCTGACAGCAGCAGAGGGAGTCCCAGTTATTTGGGCATCTTCAGAATTTGGCACCTGTATTGCCTATGCCTAAATCCGGCCCTGTAAAAATGCAAGCCTTTGTTTGACAGGTGTGATGTCTAGCAACAGAAGTAGTAAGCTTTTCTTACTCGCCGATAAATACATGCACTCTGCAGCTCTTCTCTGTCCCTTAACTCCATTCATCAGGGCAGGTTGCTCTTATATGGGCTCTTCTCCTCCACTGCCAACTCCTGATTCAATGCTTTCCATCTTACTGTGTGTTCTCCCTGAAATAGACTTCCGGAGTTGATGCATCATGCTCCCTTTAAATCCAATTTAAAATCTCACCTTTTTAAAATTTCTTTTAAGTCCTAAGCACTTCTGTACAATAAATATACTTTTCATAGCCTCTTGTTGTCATGTAAACCGACATGATGTTTTTTTTTTTTTACGAATGCCGGTATATAAAAGTTATAAATAAATAAATAAATAAATGTATGTTTGTCTTGACTAGATTGCAAGCTCCATGGAATAGGGACGGTCTCTTATGTGTTTGTACAGCACTTTGTGTCTAGGATCAATCTGATGGATTGCAGCACTGGTCCTCACTAGCTCACAAAACTCTTACCTATGGCTCCAAGGACCTGTTTGTGCATGGAGGTGGCCACACCCTGGGACACTGCATTGGCTCATAGGCGAAACTGGGTTGAGTAGCCCTAGGACAGATGCTTATGGGTGATGAACAATGAGAGACAACCATATTCTATTATTGCCTGGCAAACTGTGATGGACCTAGAAGGCATGCTATTTAATTCACCTTTGAGGCACTACAACAAAGTGATGTGATGCACATAGGTCAGTGGTTCTCAACTTGGTCCATGATGATCACTCAGCCAGTCTGTTTTTTAGCCATAATGAGTATGCATGAAATAGATTTGCATACATTGGAGACCTAGCATATGCAAATCTCTCATGAATATTTATTGTGCCTATCCTGAAAACTCAACTGGTTAGGAGAGCCTCCAGGACAGGTTTGGGAAATACTGAATCAGATCATGTGCAGGTACCAGTCCAACTTCTATTTATTCATTTCTTATTCTGAATAAAGCCTGGGGCAGTTGAGAAGTAGAAGGGCAGCAGGCATGGATGTGCTGGAAGCTGTAGTGCACAGATGGCTCAGGACATTGGTCACACTTCATTGACCTGTTGCAGCAAAGAGGTTCAGCAGTATCCCCGAGTATTGAACATCTCTCTCTAGAACTGTACTGCTTGCCCCATGGTCTAGGAAGGGAGCTAGAAATGGTGTTCCAAACACTGCATGCTCCACAGATTGCAGCTAAGACGGTCAAAATACACGCTCTCTCTCTCTAAATAAATATACAAACACACACATGTTTCCTATAGGTAAACTTAGAAAAGGCTGTTAGTTTTCTCAGAAAACAGATTTATATTTGTGTAAAAAAATTAAATTGATGAAACCTTTTTTGAAACTCATAGTGAAAGCAATGAATGAAAATTACAAATTAAAATAGAGTTGTTTGGTTGCTGTGTTAGTCCATTTGAATTCTGCCCTGAGGAAGTGAAATTTAGTGTTATGTGCGATGGAGACTTTGAGCATGGGAAATATTATATAGATAGCCACCTTCCCTTTCTATGGGACTTGCCAGCAGCCTATATATTACAGATTGCTATTCCATAGCGGAGGCATGATAGATTGCTATCTCAGTAGCGAAGTACAATATACCTATTGTTAGTTCCTCTCCTCAGAAGAGTATCATTGAACAGACTGCCAACTCCTCTTCCCTGGGGAGTTGATCCATAACAGATTGCCACCTCCTTCCTTACAGGAGCATCTAAAAGCAGTTCGCTAACAGAATACTAACTCCGCCCTCCTGGCGAGGTAAGCACTACAGAAACTCCTCCCCTCTGGAGGAGCAGATCATGATAGATTGCTAACTCCTCCCCCTTTCAGGGGAATAGCAGAACAAATTGCTAACTTCACCCTCCTGGTGGGGTGAGCGATAACAGACAGCTAACTCCTCCTTTCTCGACCCAGACACCGTGTCTGGGTCAAGACCAAGCCCAGGCCCCTGCCGACCTGCATACCTCAGTGAAACCAACCACCCTTGGTTGGTCTCTGAGTGGTCCTCCGACTACTCCAAGCCCTTTCGGACCTGCCACTGGCAATGGCAATGGCAGCAGGCTGGACAGGAGACAAGGGCAGATGAAGGCTCTGGAACATGAAGACTCAGACAGGAGACTTAGGATGTGAAGACTCAGATGAGAAGCTCGGGATGTGAAGACTCAGACGAGAAGCTTGAGCACAAAGACTCAGGATCAAGGTTCAGGAACAAAGTCAAGTACTGGGTTGAGGCTGCAACGCAGCGCGGTCTGCACAGCCCACAGCCCATGGGCTAGTCATGGACCACGCTTAAGTGCGAAGCAGACTCCAGACGAATACATGGTAGTTGAAGCCGGAACATGACGAAGATTCAGTAGAAGCCTGTACCAAGGCGCACCCTACACAGCCGCCCATGGCTGGTCGCGGACCATGCTGGAATGGCACAGGTTCAGTCAGAGGCTTAGGCATGGACAGAGCAGCCACCAGAACATCCGAGGGCCGAGACGATTTCCAGGGTAAGGGACCAAGATGAGACTTGGCTTCGAACATAGGATAGGGGGCCAAGACGAGACTTGACTTTAGGCATGAAACATGGAACCAAGACGAGACTTGGCTTCAAGTGAAGATGACCCTCCGGAGACTAGTGCTGTGAATGAGAAGGCAGGCCCATGCCACGAGGTGATGAGACACGACATGACATGCCAGAGAAGGTAGCAATGAGGAACCAAGGGTCCAGGAAGCAGAAGCGGAGATGAGGCATCAGGAAGGAACATCAGGAGACAGGAAGCAGGAAGTATCAGCACCATGGAGAGCGGCCACGCTGCCACTGACATCGCAGAGAAGCTGAGCAGGGCCGGGGAGCAGGCCCCGACGTCAGCAGCGGCTCCTTCCGCTGCAGGAAGCACCAAGGGCAGCTCCAGCCACCAGGAAAGCCCGGGGACTGTGGCCTCCAGGCTGCGAAGTGAAGATGGCGGTGGCAGCGGCGGCTCCGGCCGCATTGAAGTCCCGAGGTCTGCGGCTCCCTGCCACGACGAAGAGAGGAAACAGCTGACTGCAGCTCCAGCTGCGAAGAAGATCAAAGTCCATGGCTCCTGCCGTGAAGATCGGCAGTGGCTCCGTGCCACGAGATAAGTGCAGAGTTATAACAATTAGCTTTTGAAAGCTAGTTAAGAAATGTATTAAGTTAGTCCAATAGAAAGGGATCACTATATATATATATATATATATATTGTTTTTTATTTGTTAACTTTTATTTCTTTAAATTCAAACATAGTTGTTGAAGCCCAGCTACAAAGTGGATATGCTCAATGAATAACATCAGCTGTCTGTATACATGGAGGGTAATTGTCAAAAGCATTTCCATAGGTAAGCCCAGAAATGGCCTTGTATAAAATTCCTTGCCCGATAGGTGGGTAAACTTGTGTGCATATGCCTTGTTCGTGCCTAAGTTTCCCCAGACTGAGCGTAGGTGTCCCCATTGGCAGATGGAGGAAGAGTACATTTTCACAAAAATATTTCATGCACAAATTTGCAGGTAGAGTGGTGTGCGATTCATTTTGCTGGGGTCCTTTTCAGAGCAAACACACAGGGATAAGCTCACTCTGAAAGCCAATACAACTGATGATGATGCACATATTTGTCGATGGGCCGTTACAAAAATTATCTCCACAACAGTCATCCTTGGTGGCAGGACCTCCTGACAAATGAGATCACGCATCTCATGAGATGTTTGCTTTATTTACTCATGTTATAATACAAGAAAAATGAATTGTCAGACATATAAATCACATATCCTTTGCCTCTTTCTTCCATTTCTTCCCCTCTGTCACCTGGGTTCAGCTCAAAAACAGGCCACCAGAAAGCTACAAAAACTGCATGATCCACTTACAGCCTGGCAGAGAGAAGGGAGTTACTGCTAGGGTTTCCATCTTAGCAAGTTCTAGTTCTGATTTCCCTAATTCCCTAAGAAAAGTAGAACTACATCTCCATGCATGACTAGGGACTGGATCAGCACCTTCATTCGGGTTGACCTAGGTGAGGTGGCGACCCTGCTCATGACGTCTCAAACTCCAAAATTCCCTCGAGAATGAGCAAGTGTCAGGTTCCGTCTGTAACTTTGCCCCCTGTCTCCACTATAGGCTCATTACCTACCAGCTCCAAAATGATAGGCAGGCTTAAGATATTCGAGATACATAAACTCAAAGCGCTGATGTTTTTAAACTGACATTCATTATTCTGCTCTACCACGCTCGAGCATTTCACCGCAGACTGCGATGGCGCACGGATGACTGTGAAGCCCAGCGAGGCGACATCAGCAAGGGTGCCAGGGATCGCTTCTCCTCGAAATGATGTTAGTGCAACGTCCTGTAGGCATGCCTTAGTACTCTCCTCTTCAGACATAATGTAATACTTTAAAAACGTGCCTATGCTTTTTTACAGCATTATAATATTGCAAAATGAAACTAAATTCCAGGTTATTCTGGTGAAAGTAGGGTACTGGGGCTGAGTGCTAAAATCAATCCCCGGTTTACGACATTGGGTTTCAAGGGACAGTCGGCCCCAAGTTACAATGTTTTAACTCGAGATGTGGTTTTCAGGAACCACCTGCGCCTCAAGCCGGAGGATTTCCTGTATAAGGAATGGGTGAGGCGGGGGCCTGGTGCTTTTTCTCTTCTCATTGTAAAGCATTCGCTGGAGTTTCTCAACCTGAACAACCAAAGTTGCCTCATCAAGCCTTTATGACCTGCAGCCACGTGGCACTGCTACGATTCTGCTGCTTAACCTCATATCCTCAGAAACTCTGGTGGCTTGCAGTCCTTTTTCTCAGTGGTCGGCCTTAGAATGCCCTCAGATGAGATCTCTAAAACCATAAATATCCCTGAACCATAGAGGGATATTTCCCTTATGTACCAGAGACTGTTCCTTAATGCAATAATGTTTTTCCATAAGCAGCTCTCCTAGACTTCTTTTTTAATCAGTCTGCCGATGTCAATCATTTACAAGGTTAATTAGGGGATAATACCTTGTTCAGATCTATTAAGTAATAAACACCTCTTGCTTTCCTAAACAGGGGCAAAGTCGAGGCGCTTGCAAAGCGAGAGATATTTTATATATTCCTTCCCTGCATTCCGCTGCTTCTTTAAAAAGAGTCATTTCAAGTTACGAGGCTACGAGTGTGCTGGCTTGCCCTGGAGGTCAGTGCCAGACATGGCTCCTCTGGCAGAACAAGAGCATCATCCTTACCTCACCTGACCTGTAAAACACAAAACAGAAAGGTAAACTTCAGGGAGTTCGCAAAATTTCCAAAAGTGTTCGTTACATTGACTATTGTGTTATTTACTCTCAGTAATTTTGCTAATTTATTTTTTTTTTAACTTCTGTGCTATTTTTACAAGGGGTGTGTTTGGGGTGCTTTGGGTGTAGGGGTATGAGGGTGAGGTGTCAGGGTGTAGGTGTGGTGACGCATTGTGGATGTCTTCACGTGTATGGGTTTCTGTGTGTCTGGGAGTTTGGTGGAGTGCGGATGTAAGTGGTGTTCGTGTGTGGGGAATGAGATTGGGTGCGTGTGAATCTGTGCATGTACATGTGTGTGTGCGTGCACATGTATCTTCAGCTGATCGGGCCTCTGGCTCTCTTTCTGATGCTGTCTTGTGTTTTTTTGAAACTTACGCACATAAATTTTATGGTCACCTGCATAACTTTCTGGGGGACAGGAAATTTCCGTTTCGCTCCTACACAGATGAAAAAAATCACACAGACAAGTGGTGAGGCTCAGAAGGCATTCCTACTGTACTGCAGCCCCATCCTTTAAACCAGCCGTTAATCTGCACAAAGAGAAGGCCGTGGATTACACTGACATTCCTTGAGATTACACTCCACCAGGGGGGGCGGTTATGGTAGTCCCAGTGCCCGCCCTTCTGCACCAACTGAAGGAAAGCTGTAAGGCCTCCATAACCCTGCCCAGCTGCTCCTTCCAGGGTCAGCAAACAACAAGCTCAACGTGCCCACAGCAGAAGCAGGTGCAAGGCACGTGCCAGGGTGCTCGGATATCCTTAGAAGACCCATTTCCAGTTAGGGTTTTTTTTTCACACTTACTGTAAATATGAAGACATGGAATAGTCTTACAGTGAAGTGCATCACGTACGAGCAAGTAAAAGAGCGCATAGTCGGACACCGTTCCCTCTTACCCGAGATGCCACAGCGGCATTCAAACACTGCACGGAGCGGCAGTAGCCACAGAGGCGTTCACGGAGCGGGATGCCAGTGGCCAGTAGTTGGTGTTCCACCTTCACGGAGCGGAAGGATGGAGGGCTGCTATTTCCAAAAAAAAAAAACCAAAACAAAAAATAAAAACAGGGGTGGGTAAGAGTATGGGGCAAGGGGGTGGCCTGCTTGTTACAGCGGTTGCTACCCCCAATTGAGCTGGATGTCACTTGGATGCAGATTCAAAGCTGCTCTCTAAATTGGGTGGAGGGGAATTAGGGCTGGAGGGTACTGGAAGCCAATAGTAACAGGTGGGAGAGAGAAAAAGGGAAAAAAATGGATAAAGTGCGTAGCTTGCTGGGCGGACTTGATGGGCCATTTGGTCTTCTTCTGCCGTCATTTCTATGTTTCTATGGATTCATCATACAGAGCTCCCCGCAGAGTCTATTTACTAACTGGCACTCATGCATGCATGTTCAATGCTATTAACTTGCGATAAACTCTGCCCTAACGTTCATTAACGGCAATGAGGCAAATTATTTTTTTGTTACACAGATTTCTGATTAAAATAAAATCAGCTATTTTAAAATGCTTATTTATGCTAATCGGCACATTTTAATTTAGCGTAGCTCATGTCAAGGCAAAAATATGTGCTACTACCAAAACTTTTAACTATATCTGCAGCAGTGTAGTTAAAGGATTTTGGGATAAAAAGGCATATTAATGCACATATCTAATGCAGAAAATTCCAGTGCGTTAACCCATTAATCACTAAAGGTTGTTAAGCTTTTCATTGTACTGAAGCAGGTGTTCAGCATTTTCCAATTATATACATTATGCATGCGCATTAGTCTGTGCTTTTAGTAATTAGGCCCCTTAGTTGTCTAGAATGCTTTATCTTGGAAGCAGGATGAGACGTCCTCATGCAGCTGGGGTGATGTGGATTATAAATGTGTTCGGTGTATAAAGTGCAGTTACAGACCGTCTTAATACAGTTTGTTAGCAAAACCCATGGGGAGGCCAGAAGAACCTGGGAAATAATAAAAAAAAGTTCATTGTTCCTTTGTAGGGCCGAGCCTTTCTGGGATAGGACCTAGCGATCCCTAAATAACCAGCACGTGACCGTCTACGTGACAGCTAGGAGAAAAATCATTTTTTCCCCCCAATTTACTCTCCAGGAGCATGCTGAGAAAGATGCTGGACTGGATTTTATCTGAGCAGATCTCTCTCTAATGAACTCTGTGGATGATTGAGGACTTCCTTGGATCCCCACGAAGTTTATTCTTAAGCGGCAGGGTTAACAGAAGCAATACAGAAGTTATGTTCACCTTCAGAAATTCTGACATAAGCCGCATGCTCCTTCAGGGCATGAAGCACGGACAGACCACAGTCCCCAGCAACAAGTGCAAATACTTTGAGACTGAATCAGTTCATGGCATGCAGAATGGGCCCAGGCCAAGATCAAGATCTCCAGGTTCAACTTATGTTCAGTTATTTCATTTTAGCTTAACCTCGGGGATCGCCGATCTCTTTATCCGGGTTCTACACACATTGACTAAGCAACACCCCCCCCCCACGTTGCCAGGAACCAGGTCTTGTTTCCAGAGATCCCCTTTTTAAGGATGAGGGTCCAATCCGATTCCTCCTGGTGCCTGCATCAAGCTTAACACCGGTTCTCTTCCCTTGCATAATCTGGATTTATCATGGTCATCCTAGTAGGCTCCTGAGCAAGACCCAACAGATCCTTTTAGCCCTTGCAGAAAGCTCCAACATTATTATTTCTCAAACTTGTTGATCACCTAACCACAAAGGCACAAAGTGATGTACAGGGAAATGAGCAGACAAAAATCGCATAATTTATACAGAAATTACATTGTGACAAATAATGAACTTGCACATCAGTTCATCATATTTAAGAAACACTAAGCCTCAAAAAATGACTAGAGATTAAACAGACAGTGTGATACTTTAATTTTCTATTTAATTAACACTGCTATATGCTAGCGTAAAGCTGCTACTAGCAAGGCATCTTAAGTAAAAGCCTGAGTAAAATAATGGGTCTACAGGGCACCCCTAAATCTTCCCGTCCAGGTGGAGGTCCCTGGGAAGGGAATTCCACAATGTAGGGGCAATAAATGTACAGCCCTAGCTCTAGTGTTAACCCATCTGCCCTTCCTTTGCAGTGGGAGAGAGAATTGAAAGCCATCCCTTGATCTAAAGGGACGGTCTAGAACATATGTCCTCAGTTTACTGGCTGGGGACTGTGGGCCCCTGCCACGAGGAGCTGTGTGAGTCAGACACAGAACTTTAAACTGAGTCCTATATCGGAGGAGGAGCCAATGAAAATTAAGCAAAACTAGGGTAATATGGTTCCTAATACGGTAGTCAGAATCCATACGTAATCCATGCAGTTCTGAACCGATAAATGGCGATGGAAACTTGAGTGGCAAGCTGGGAATGACAGTGAAAGGACTAAGGCCGGTAAAACAGCCCTAAATGGAGAAGCTGATGGACCCTGTTCAATAGATTCTTTGAGACTGGAGGAGGGTTGCAGGACTGGAGAAGGGTGGTGGTGGTCTTGATTCACAAAAGTGGCAACAGGGGGGAGGCTGGAAACTCCAGGCCAGTCAGCCTTACCTTGGTGGTGAGTAAATTAATGCAGAGACTGCTAAAGGAAAGGATAAAGAATTATCTGCAGTCCAGTAGGTTACATGATCCGAGGCAACACCGTCTTACCAGAGGAAGGTCTCGTCAAACTAATCTGATTGATTTTTTTCGATTGGATCAAGGAAGAGCAAATGATGTGGTTTACTAGGATTTCAGCAAGGCTCTTGATATGGTCTCAAATAAGAGGCTCATGAATAAAACGAGAAACCTGGGAGTACGTCCCAAGGTGGAAGAATAGATTACAAATTGGCTGACTGATGAACGTCAGTGAGTAGGGGTAAATGGAACCTATTCTGAAGAAAGAAGAAATATAAGTGGAGTTTCTCAAGAATCTGTACTGGGACCAGTTCTGTTTAATATCTTTGTGATATTTTAGAAGGATTAGAAGATAAAGTTTGTCTTTTTGCGGATAACACTAAGATTTGCAACAGTGTGGACCACCTGAAGGAGTAGAGAGAATGAGAAGTGACTTAGGAAAGCTCAAGTGTTATAGTTCGGTGTGGTTGTGGACCCCTGGGTCGTCTTGAGAGTTGGCTCCATCCATAGGGAGGAGCCCTGTGGGGACTCACAACGACAGGCTCTAGCCTCAATAGACAGACAACAGTAATGGGTTTTATTAAGCAGGAACGTAGGTATCCCACTAGGTGGGCATATACGCAGTCTGGAGTGAAGTGGTGCGAAGCAGGTCCTCCTGGTAATGGTCTGCAGAGCGGGGTATGCCAGGGCAGCTCCACTGGAGTGATGCTTCTAGATGTGATCCGGTAGTGGCCTGCAGCATGGGTTATGCCGTGAATCAGTTGGAGAAGAGAGAGAAGCACTCGTAGCAGAGGAGCAGAGAAGACTAGGGCACTCGCTTGGTACAGATGAGGCAAGCAACAGAGAGCACTCAGTAGTGGTCCGAGGAACGGGGTACACCGGAGGTCTTGTCACCAAGGTGGTAGATGATGGTACTCACAGACAGAAGTAGTAGATACCTGCAGAGTAGATGGCCCACTGAGGAGTGGATAGCCAGAGCACAATAGGCCCCTGAGGAGGGGTACTTTGAGTCCAATATCAGTAGTCAGAATAAGTACTGTGAAGCGCAGAGAAGATCTCCGTAGGAAGTGGAATCAGGCATGACAGAAGTCCTTGCTAACTCGCTGGGTGGTAGGAAGCATAGGGTTTAAATACCTCTTGGCAGGTGACATCACAGGTGGGAACGCCCCAGAGGTTCCCGCCTTGATGGCAAACTGGCATTTACATAATCTCACCTCTCTCACCCCGCACCCCTCCTCCCCTGGTTGCTAGCCTCCCTGTTCCCCCCCTCCCCCCTTCAACATAATGGTCTATTTATTTATGCCTTCAAGTTCAGTTATAAATGCCTGTCCTGCCTATTTTTTCTCCCCTTTATACCCCGCCTTGTTCCTTTATCTCCTTGTTACATGTAACTTTTTACTTCTCTTTCCGAAGTTAAATTTACCGTTCTTTGTAAACCGATGTGATATGCAAATGAATGTCGGTATATACAAGTTTTAAATAAATAAATATAAATAAATAAGAAGAAGGCAGATGCGCGTGCGCGCACTCTAGTTAACTCTGTCATCAAGATGGCGTCCGGGATCATCCACACCGTCCCGGGGACACCGGGGAGAGCGGCGTTTGCAGGCTAAGGCCGAAATGCTTCTTGAAATCACTGGAGCAGGCAAAAGAGAGGTGAGCAACAGAGGTTGCAGCCATCTGTGACCGACGGGCGCAACATCAAGAAGTGGTCGAAGGTTTGGTATTTGGGATTCATTGCCAAGAAGTGCAGAGTCATGAATTTGGGGCATGGCAGTTGGAAGGAGCCATATGAGTTGTGGGCAAAGAACTGACATGCATGGAGTGGGAGAGAGACCTCGGTGTCATAGTGTCTGATGATCTGAAGGTGACAAAGTAATGTGACAGTATGGTGGCTATGGCCAGAAGGATGCTGGGCTGCACAGAGGAATCACCAGCAAGAAAAAGGAGGTGATAATACCACTGTACAGATCCTTGGTGAGGTCGCACCTAGCATACTGCATTCAGTTCTGGAGACTTCATCTCAAAAAGGTTAAGGACAGAATGGAAAAGGTCTAGAGAAAGGTGACCAAAATGGTGTGGGGTCTGTATAGAAAGCCATTTGAGACGAGACTGAAGGACCTAAATATTTATACCCTGGAAGAGAGAAGAGACAGGGGAGAAATGACACAGACCTTCAAATACCAGAAAGGAATTAATGATGCACAAAAATCACATCTTCCAATGGAAAACTAGAGGTCATGGTATGAAACTCCAAGCGGGAAGACTCAGGAACAATGTCAGGAAGTATTTCTGCATGAAAAGAGTGGAGGATGCACAGAAGGCCCTCCCAGAAGAGGAGGTGACGACGAGAACGGTGATGGAATTCAAATGGGCGTAGGACAAACGCAGAGGATCCCGACTGATCAAGGAATGGAAATGAAGAAATGGGGTAACTTTTCTTTTACACCTACACTTTCGGGCGGATTTTAAAAGCCCTGCTTGCGTAAATCTGCCCGTATTTATGTGAGCAGGGCCTTGCGCGCCGGCGCACCTATTTTCCATAGGCCGCCGGCGCGCGCAGAGCCCCGGGACGCACGTAGGTCCCGGGGTTTTTTGAAGGGGGCGTGTCAGGGGCGTGTTGGGGCCGAACGACGCAGCGATTTGGGGGCGGGATGCGGCGTTTCGGGGGCGGGCCCGGGGGGCGTGGTTTCGGCCCGGGGCGTTCCGGGGGCGTGGCTGCGCCCTCCGGAACCGCCCCCGGGTTGGGTCTCTGCGCGCCAGCAGCCCGCTGGCGCACGTGGATTTACGTCTCCCTCCGGGAGGCATAAATCCATGGATAAAGGTGGGGGGGGGGGGGTTTAGATAGGGCCGGGGGGATGGGTTAGGTAGGGGAAGGGAGGGG
Organism: Rhinatrema bivittatum; assembly: GCF_901001135.1. Classification (NCBI taxonomy): domain Eukaryota; kingdom Metazoa; phylum Chordata; class Amphibia; order Gymnophiona; family Rhinatrematidae; genus Rhinatrema; species Rhinatrema bivittatum. The sequence continues at coordinate 23,920,522 of NC_042619.1, forward strand.
AAGGTGAGGGGAGAGTGAAAGAGAGTTCCCTCCGAGGCCGCTCCGATTTTGGAGCGGCCTCGGAGGGAACGGAGGCAGGCTGCATGGCTCGGCGCGCGCCGGCTGCCCAAAATCGGCAGCCTTGCGCGCGCCGATCCAGGATTTTATAAGATACGCGCGTATCTTATAAAATCCAGCGTACTTTTGTTTGCGCCTGGTGCGCCAACAAAAGTACGCGAACACGCTTTTTTTTTTAAATCTACCCCTTTACGTTTAGGCATGGAGGTAGCCTGTACGGAGTGGCAGTTGCTACTGCCCTTAACGGAAGGCTTCGGGGTGGCCTGAACAAAGCAGATGTTCCTAGCAGTCTAAAACAAAAGTTTAATAAAGAAATAAACACATAAAATTGCTGGGTAGACTGGATGGACCATTTTGGTCATTATCAGCCGCCGTTCTCTATGTTACTATTGTACTTTTAGACAACAGACAAGTTCCACATTTACAGTACCTGAATGGAATCCGCTTTGAAGTGTCTGAAAAAGCAGAATATATTTTTAGTTATTTGATTTACTTTCTGCCTTTCACGTACCTCAAAGCAGATTAGGTAGGTAGCAGATATTTTTCCTGTCCCAGAGGTGCTTACAATTTAACGGGTTAATTTTAAAACAAGCACACGTGCGACCATACATGTACGTATGGCCGCACGAGTGGAGATGCGCTGCGATTTGAAATTGTGCGCGTACTTGCGTGCGTCTGTTTTAAGATACGCCTCCTGCGCGTAAGTATGCACCCGATATTAAGAAACTGCTCGAGAAAACGTACTTTGTGTATCTTTCCTAGGACTTTGCCGGCCTCTACGCGCACATGTAGGCAGATTTTAAAACCTGCTCGCGTGAGGGTCAACACGGTTTTTCCAGTCAGTCCACCAGTTTGCCCAGTTAATATCGAGCTCTTCCGGGCGCCTCTGGTTCTTCAAACCTGCACGCCCTCCAGTTGACCCAGACCCCTCATCCTGTCCTGTAAGTCCTAAAACTCGAGATCTGCAGGCTTGTTCCTCAACTGGAGCAGTAGGAAAGCAATGTGGATAACAATCTGACGTGCGCTGCGGATTTAAGATACGGAGTTACGTGCGCAATCGTGGGCACGCCCAGGCCCCACCCTTTCTCCGCACGAATGGGTATATACGCGCGTACTTAGCTCACGCGCGGCCCACGTACGTGCATATGTGGGCATTTTTTGCATGAGCAACGCTTTTAAAATCAACCTCTTAAGTTTGTACCATGGAAGGTAAAGTTAATTTTCCCAAGGTAGCACGGATTGGCAGCGGGATTTGAGTCCTGGCTTCCCTGGTTCGCAGCCTGCCGCTGTAACACCACTGTCATTAACCAACCCTCTCCCTCCAAGCGCCGCACTACACCTTCGTGGATTCCATGCTGGGCGCTATCCCCAAGTATGATAGGGTTTTCTCTGTATTCCTCTACAGACTCTGAGATCAGAATGATCCTGAGAGTCTTCTCGGCTATTGGCAATGCCTGCTTTAACTTGAGGAATAGCGACTACATCCAATGTAGGTGCCAGAAGGTGATCAATCCCTATCAAAAACTAATTTATTTATTTACAATATGTGGTACATAAAATAGATCTGATTTTGGGTTTTTATGGCTCTGGCACCAGCTCTGTGGCTTAAAAAAAAAATCATAATGATCAGGTAGATGTTGGATTGAATCTATCTCAGAGGCAAACTTTAGCCCAGATTATTATTTTTTTTTTTTAAGTAAACTTCTGCACATAAACTTGCTATGAAAATTCAGACTATGCGAGCTGTTTGAAAATTATCTTCTGAAAATGTGCGGTTTTGTCCTGGCACGCTTGCGGACGTACACACAGAAAGTTCTGCCTTGTTTGGAGCAGGGTGTAAACTTCCTGCATGCATATTTGGCATGTATACGTTCAAGAATCAAAAGCCTGCGTGTAAATCCTTTCCTTGCCCTCATTCCACCCTCTTGGAATGACTCTAGCGAGTGTGGGTAAAAGAACGCATGAAATCAGGGTCCGCGCATGCTTTTGTCTGCATGGCACCCTGGGCTGATTTTAGAACACGCATTTATGCACGTAAAGCAAGCTGAAAATCAAGCCCATAAAAAAAGAATGGCCTCCGGATATAAAACGAGAGGCAGGACTGCAAAGTGGGCTTCTTCTCCTTGGGGCTTTAACAGCCAAACATGCCTTCTTAAATTTTGAGCTGCCAAACTATTGCTGACAAATGCAAATGATTTAAAATCAGAGCAAGGTGCTCCCTATACGTTGCACCTACTACAATGCGAGTGGCAGTATTTTGCGCTAGTTGGACTTTAGACATGAACATGCTGGAAGACCCACGTACAGTGACGTGCAGCGGTCCATGTGTGATATTACCACATGGACTACTGCCTTAATGTCCGATGCCAGCAAGGAAGGTCACCATAGGTGTAATCCTCATAATTTAGCAAAAGCGACCTTTGCCACCAGAGTTAAATGAGCTCTCAAAGTTAATTTGGAGTTGACGATTCCTAAATCATAAACTTCTGCCTTTAAGAGCAGGGGCTTCCCTGCTACCTCAAACTGTAATTGAATGGTGGTGCAATAGCTTGGCTTACTCATAGGAGCTCTGATTTAGCTAAATTTGTTCTAGCTCAGCCAATTCTTAATCACTTATAGATTAATAATTCCCACAACAGCTGAATCTCAAACTCAAACCGTACGGAAAATAAGCAAGACACAGTCAGCGTACATTCTATATGGGATTTTAACAATCTATCCAATGGGAACAAATAAATATTAAAAAGGAAAAACAGGGGCTATCACAGAATCCTGTGGGACCCCAGAACTCAACGCTCAAAGCTAGGAACGATTCTCACCGATCACAACCTGCTGAAATCTACATTTTTAAAAATGAACGAAACTATGACAGGACTTTTTTTTTTTTTAAATGAAATTTTAACTACAACTAAAACTGGAGTAGACAAAATATCACCTCATGCACAGAACTCAAAAAGGAAAAAATATATAATAAACAAACAAAATCACAAACGATGACCTGAAGTCCAAAAAGTGGAGGGACAGATCTGCTAAAGATTGAGCAAAGGAAGGAGACCCTCGACGTATTCGGATCCACACCCCGTACGTTCAAACATATCCACCAGGATTCTAGGAATCTTAATTTAGAAGTAATTTTAGCGCCGAGAAATATTTTCAACGGTACCACCTCCCCTGCTAAGCCACAACACAGGTACGGGATAATTTTCGGAACAAGGATGCTCCTAACCCTCGTAACCTGCTTTCTCAATCCCAACAAAGCTTTCCTCTCCAGCTGAGTATACGTCCCATAAATCAGGGAAAAAAAGATAACCCCGCCCCCTGAAAAGGGGACAGGATCGGTTGCTGAAGAAAAGTTTCATTACCAAACCTCTATTTCCAAGGCAAAAAATTACTATCACGGTTGCTCTGTCCACAATTTCTTTGCAAGATGTTTCTAATAAAGCCGTTTCCCGTGGATTTCTTCGAGACCTGGCGTCCGTTTCATGAAGGTCCTGCCCTCCATCAGCACAAAGCTAAGTAACAAGTTTGTTTGAAAATTGTCCCACATCTGATTTTTTGTTTTTTATAACATTCACAGAGATTTGATCAGTTCTTTTACCCCTGAAGAAGCTACGAGGTAATGTAGCGGAACACCGGCCGTTGTCGGGCGGGTTTAAGACTCAACTACTGTTTTACGGGACACAGCATATAAATTTGGTATTATAAACCTCATCAAGCGTTAAGCTGTTTAAGAATGATCATTTAGCCGCAAATGATTATCAGACCGAACGGTTCTAGTGCACACTTTAGAACACGTTGTCAGGCTTGCTGATGCGGCACTTCTCAGATTCAATTTTTGATTGTATTTTGATCCAATACAACCTTTGTTTTGATGAAAGAGTGATTGTGAAGGTTGTTTGTTGCCGGTTTCCCTTTTGTTGCTATTTGATATATGGGACCGAGGTTTAGTGCTCTTTTTGTTGTTTGTCTAATAAAGCCGCAACATCTAAAGCTATCAGTTGGTACTATCGGTTCAATATTCCCTTCCTGGATATCAGAAAACCATTTCTACAATGGAATACAATGTGTTTTATTGTATTGGTGGTACCTACTGAGGCAAAATCTTCACATTTTCAGCCAACTAATTTTTAACCATTTCATGAAGTGTCAAACTTTTTCCTAGGGAAATTCAAAAACTCTAAATTCTTATATTTAGTATTATTTTCATGAAATTCAGTTCTAGTAGGAAAAGATAAATTAACACAACATTGGCTGTACGGATGTCCAAAATCTGAGTGGAAAGAGACCCTAGCTGAGCTGTAAGATTCTCCAGGGCCTCCCTGAGCTGAGGCATGAGCAGAAAGTTTTTATATCTGTGAAGTGCAACCTTCCAGGATTGTTTCCCCAGATCTTTCAAGGAATACGTTTTTTGCAAAAACAGCCAACTCTGCCTCTCTGCAAGTCAGGGAGGGAAACCAGACACATCTGCTCTGCAACCAAGAAGATGAAAAGTAGTCATTGAGGAGTCGTCCCCTGCAGAAAAGGGCAGCTGAAAGTGGTGGCTAAGAGAACAGTCAACGCTCGGGGGTGACAACATAGCTGACGCCGCTGGTGTCCCTCCCAGAGATGGTGAGCTGAGGTGTCCAGCCAGGAACCCGAGGGTCTCGTAATGGCGGCCAAAGTCACCGCAGGACAAGACAGACATTTTCCCCTTTCCTTGCCCGTCAAATATCAAGCAGAAAGGGCCTAACTCAGAAACTTCTCAGGCCTGACCCGGAGAAAAAGAAGATACCCGCAGTCTATCTGGAGTCCTCCCACCGCACTCCCCGAGGGGTATCCCACTTTGGCGCATGCCTCGGGCCGCACGACCTAGGTTGTGGCTTAAGTAGAGGATCCGGTCGCACGGGATGACGTCCACTTCCTGCCCAAGCATGCCACCGGCACAGCAGGCGGCGGCTCCTCCAACGCCAGGGGCCCCCCTCTCTTCCGATTCTCGTATCTTGTAAATGTTCCGATAACGTGTAGCAATCCGGCGCATCAGACGCTGCAGACAAATCTAAAAGCGTTAAAAATCCCAGCTTCATCCGTGGCAACAAGAATGGCCTCTGTACAGCGACCCTTCCGGGGCCCCAGTTAGAATGGATCCAGAACATTCTATTCCTCCAGACACGGTGGTAATCTCATTACAAAACTTAGAAAACAAAAGATTAGAAACTGATTTGTAATTTGTCACATCATTAATATCCAAGGATGGCTGTTTCAATATCGGGTGGATCATTGCCATTTGTTTTTTTGTTTTTTTTAAAGAATCTGATATTAGCCTGTTACTCAAAGATGTATTAATTATAAGAACATAAGAAGTTGTCATAACTGGGTCAGAGCGAGGGTCCATCAAGCCCAGCATCCTCTCTCTAACAGTGGCCAATCCAGGATACAAGCATCTGGCAAGTTCCCAAACATTAAATAGATCCCATGCTACTAATGACAGCAATAAGCAGCGACTATTCCCTAACTCAACTTGATTAATAGCTGTTTATGGACTTCTCCTCCAGGAATCTGTCTGAGCCTTTTTTTAAACCCAGCTACACTAACTGCCTTAACCACATCCTCTGGCAATGAATTCTAGACCTTAATTGTGCACTGAATGAAAAAGAATTTTCTCTGGTTTTAATTGTGCTACTTGCTAACTTCAAGGACTGCCCCCTAGCCAATGTATTATCCGAAAGAGTAAATAACCTATCCACATTTACCCATTCAAATCCTCTCATTATTTTACAGACCTCTACCATATCTCTTCTCCGAGCTGTACATTTCTAACCTCTTTAGCCTTTCCTCACTGTCAGCTGCCTTAATTACCCATGTTGGCTTAACTTCTCTCAATCTTTTTTTTTTTGTTTTTACCTCTGACATGTCATCTACCAGAAGAAACTGGGATCAGGGAGATTCTGCAGGCAAACCAACCTTAAAATTATTCACACTCTATAAAGCGTCTTCATCCATGCCATCAGTATGCAGGTCTGCTGTGACTGTCGCATGATAAGCGGAATCCAGATGTTGCTTCCAGGTTTTCAGATTACATCACTTCCATAAAGGTATGAAACGACTGATGTAGAAACGAGTAAGCAAAAGGGTCTCTCGGGTGCTGATTTTCAAAGCTGTGCCGAGCGCTGAGTGAGTTTTCTAGATTTTGGCCGGCTAATCTTCAGCTGCAGCCTAACCAAACAGCTGTGGCTGAAAATCTGCCTACATCTAGCCAGCTAGATTTAGGCCTGCAAAGTCTACGCTCAGGAGTAGTTGGCTACGTTCTTCCCAGGATGGCTCACAAATTCAGTACCAAAAATCACAAAAGGTATCGCCGAATTTTCTTTCAAAAAATGCTCTTCACCTTTAACCAAATCAATATTGTGAAACAAAATTTTTTAGTGGAAAACAGGACTGCATCAGCAAGCCTGTGACGACATGCTCAGTACCTTACCGAGTCGTCCGGTCTTTTCAATCATTTGCAGCCCGTCAAAAAGAAAATTTTGTCATAAATGATACACCATCCGGTGCTGTATAACAAAATATTGATATGGATATTTCTATCAGTGTAAATCTGTATTAATGATGACTCTAGAGTCATCATTAATACTACGAGATTTACAGAAAGTACAGATGAACTGGCACAACGACTCTCTTAGCTTCCACCAGGCTACTAAACCCACCAGACACCAATACCTCGCCACCATTCAGACCCCCTCCCCCCAAAATCACCAACCTGGCCTCCACTAGAGCACGTGCGCTCTCGGTCGCCGGTCCTACCCTCTGGAATACGATGCCAGTTGAGCTGCGCCAGGAGGACTGCCAAAAAACATTCAAACAAAAACTTTAAGACGTGGCTGTTCACAAATGCCTACACCTAGCAGCAATCAGCCTACACTCCTGTCCATTTCACACCTATCTTCCCCCAAAAGCTATCTACCCGAATATCTCAGTCCTTCCACTCAGCCGAGCCCTTCTTATCCTTTCCTAACTTGTTATGGATATGTTTTCCTCAAGGTATACAACACTTAGCTTAAACATTCCATTTCGTCCCTTCTGCAACCTGTATAGAATCGGTTTTGTATATAATTCTACAGTTCAATGTATATAATCCCTGTATATAGTTCACCCAGTTCACCTTGTATATAGTTCTCCCAGTTGCAGCTTATGATATCTACTTACCCTTTCCTGTTCTATGTCAAATGCATTACAAGCATAAGTTACTGTTATACTGTAAACCGATATGATATCATTGATGAATGTCGGTTTATAAAAACAAACAAACAAATAAATAAATAAATACATCTTTTTTAGCATGTCTGCTAAATTCAACGCATATTCTTTTAGTGTATAAATAAACAAGAAATACAGGAAAGGTACCCCATGGAATATACAAAATTTCCAAAGGCGTTCTTTAAGTTGTCCATCCCATGCTCCTCTCCTCATAAAATTTCTGTTCCCGCTGGAGCCGCCCCCCCCCCCCCCCCCCCGTGGACTCCTTGTTGGCACACCCCCTAGCGCGAGAGCTGGTGTGGTCCTCTTCCCCCCACTCACAGACCGTCCTCTGTTCCCTCTCCTCCTGCCACCCAGGTGTGGTCTTCCCTCTCCTCCTTCCTTCCCTCGCGCCTGCTTCACGGGTCCTGAATGGAGCCAAAGCACCTCCTCTTCCTACTGGACTATCAGCTTTCATAGGCCACGCAGGGTATCCATTGGGTAGGAGTTTAGGGTTGAGACAGGGAAAGGAAGCCCAGCGTGCAGACGCTGGGAACTGGAACCAGAACTTGGAGCTGAACCTAGAACTCTAAGCAGGAGTCTGAAGCTTAAGAACATAAGAACATGCCATGCTGGGTCAGACCAAGGGTCCATCAAGCCCAGCATCCTGTTTCCAACAGAGGCCAAAACCAGGCCACAAGAACCTGGCAAGTACCCAGACGTGAAGCTGAGGTTGGGACTTCCAGATGCAACTGGAACCTGAGAGTTGAAGCTTGAAGGTGGAAGTTGAAACTGAGACTCAGCTGGAGCTGGAACTTGGTGGAAGCGTTGTGAAGCCTGGTGGCTGTGATGAGGTTGGCGCAGCATATGGGGGGGTGAACCTCGTAGGCCCCTCGGCGACAGCAGGTGGAGGCTGGTTGGCAAGATACTGGTCTAGGCCTTCACCCATACCAGCCCCTTTCCCTGCAGGTTGCGCCCTTGGGTTCTGGGAGACGGCAGGACTTAGGCGACGGTCTCTTGAGGCAAAGGCACTGGCAGAGGTCCAGGGTCAGGCAAGGATCAGAGAGCAGGCGGCAATCGGAGCAGACTTAGTCCAGGCAAGGGGATCAGAACCAATGGTCGGCCCGAAGGAAGAGGAGGAGGAGACAGGCAGAACCGACAGGCAGGCGAGGAGAGTAGAGACGATGAGGCTGGGCAGACGGGTGAGGCGAGGCGATGCTGATACAAGGCAGGGCGGGCTGGAGACACGATGAAGGACACTGGCAACGCGCACTACAAGAAGTAGCAGGGCTGTTCCCGAGGCAAGGTATTAACTTTCAAAGGAAGTGTTGTTGCTGTTTGAGTGCTGGCAGTCAGTGCTGTTTTTGTATAGAAAGTCTTTATTCTCGTGGCTGTGAGGGTCAGGCCCATGCCCAAGACGCATTTCAGTAGGCCCTAATACCATATAGATTCCAAGTGTCTTTTCATTTTTTGCAGGGTTTTCTGGTTGGGACCTCAGCAGTGCATGTAAATATAATATACGTATTGTAAGTGATAGTTTTACCTCAGAAGACTGTGCTTTGAATGTTCTTTTTCATGTAAAATCTGTATTATATATGCATAATTTTTAATTGTGTGTGAGGAGGGTGTGATGGGGTGGGGAGTGCAAGGCTATGAAGTTTTCCTAGGGCCTGTAATACCCTTGCACTGGCCATGGGCATTGCTGTAAAACATTTAACAGAATCTCCCAACTCATGGTGTCGTGTCATGTGTAAAGGGGGGAGGGTATAGACTCATGGTGTCGTGTCATGTGTAAAGGGGGGAGGGTGTAGACTCATGGTGTCGTGTCATGTGTAAAGGGGGGAGGGGGTAGACTCATGGTGTCATGTCATGTGTAAAGGGGGGAGGGTGTAGACTCATGGTGTCGTGTCATGTGTAAAGGGGGGAGGGTATAGACTCATGGTGTCGTGTCATGTGTAAAGGGGGGAGGGTGTAGACTCATGGTGTCGTGTCATGTGTAAAGGGGGGAGGGTGTAGACTCATGGTGTCGTGTCATGTGTAAAGGGGGGGAGGGTGTAGACTCATGGTGTCGTGTCATGTGTAAAGGGGGGAGGGTGTAGACTCATGGTGTCGTGTCATGTGTAAAGGGGGGAGGGTATAGACTCATGGTGTCGTGTCATGTGTAAAGGGGGGAGGGTGTAGACTCATGGTGTCATGTCATGTGTAAAGGGGGGAGGGGGTAGACTCATGGTGTCATGTCATGTGTAAAGGGGGGAGGGGGTAGACTCATGGTGTCATGTCATGTGTAAAGGGGGGAGGGTGTAGACTCATGGTGTCGTGTCATGTGTAAAGGGGGGAGGGTATAGACTCATGGTGTCGTGTCATGTGTAAAGGGGGGAGGGTGTAGACTCATGGTGTCGTGTCATGTGTAAAGGGGGGAGGGTGTAGACTCATGGTGTCGTGTCATGTGTAAAGGGGGGAGGGTGTAGACTCATGGTGTCGTGTCATGTGTAAAGGGGGGGGGGGTGTAGACTCATGGTGTCGTGTCATGTGTAAAGGGGGGAGGGTGTAGACTCATGGTGTCGTGTCATGTGTAAAGGGGGGGAGGGTATAGATTCATGGTGTCGTGTCATGTGTAAAGGGGGGAGGGTGTAGACTCATGGTGTCATGTCATGTGTAAAGGGGGGAGGGTGTAGATTTTCACTTGGCCATAGGCGCCAAATTGCCTGGCTACAGCTCTGGCTGAAGACATGGAAGAGAAGCCCAAGAGACGCTGCCGAATCCCGGGAGAGTGACGGCGAGAGGAAAAAAAAAAAAAGAGGTTGCGAGGTGCCGTCAGAACCCAAGCCAGTGGCGGTCAAAGAAAAGGTAAAGGAGGCCACGGGCTGCGGCCACCAGAGCCCAGATTGGTGGCAGTGGAAGAATGGGAAAAGGCACAATTTGTGTGTGTGAGGCAGCCTGCTTGCGTGTGTGTATATATATGAGAGGGTGGTGGGGGGTGTGTGTGTATATATATGAGAGGGTGGTGGGGGGTGTGTGTATGTACATATGAGAGGGTGTCTGTGTGTGTGTATGTCTATGTGTGTGTCTATGAGGGAGAGTGCCTGCGCACGCGTGTGTATATATATGACAGGGTGGTGGGGTGTGTATGTCTATATGTGTGTCTATGTGGGAGAGTGCCTGCGTGCACGTGTGTATATATACGACAGGGTGGTGGGGTGTGTGTGTATGTCTATATGTGTGTCTATGAGGGAGAGTGCCTGCGCACGCGTGTGTATATATATGACAGGGTGGTGGGGTGTGTGTGTATGTCTATGTGTGTGTCTATGAGGGAGAGTGCCTGCGCGCGCGCGTGTGTGCGAGTTCCTGTATATATGTGTGTTAGGCAGCCTGCTTGTGTGTGTGTATATATGACAGGGTGGTGGTGGGGGGGTGTGTGTGTATGTACATGTGAGAGAGTGTCTGTGTGTGTGTGTGTCTATGAGGGAGAGTGCCTGCGAGCGCGCGTGTGTGCGAGTACCTGTATATATGTGTGTGAGAGAGGTTAAAGGTTGTGCACCCTCCTCCAATCTATGACAATCTCAGGAGGACTGGAAATCAAATGTTCCCAGGTATGGAGATTGGGAGATTTATTTTTATCCTTGTTGGTTTTAATTATTGGATGTGATGTATCTGCTGTTTGGTAAGATTTTATTAGTATTTGGTAATATTTTAATCATTTTTATACATGTTTTTAATTGGCTGAATTTATCAGCAGATTTGACATTCCTTTTATTGATATCTTTAATATTTCTTGATTGTGTTTGCACTGCATACAGAGTTTGGCTTCTTGTTCATTTATTTAAAAATTTTCTATACTGTCGTTAAGTTAAATACCCATCATAACGGTTTACAGAAGGGCACGATAAAGAGAAATATGGATGGTATAGATTACAAATTACTCGTGTGCCATCATGTGATTTCCAGTTCAATTTTTGTCTGCACACTTCAGTTTATATTTTATGATCTCTTTATTCTGTATTTGATGAGGGTCTATCTGTGTTCTGCTTGTGTGACTGAGGCTTTAGGTATTCTGCTAGCATGTAGTTTCTGTGTAGTGATTTACAACAACCTGGCTTTAATCTGTTTTTCTAATCGGAGCTGTAATGGTGTTTAGGGTCTGATGTAATATTTGCAGTATGGCTTTTTCATAGGATGAGTGCTGGCAATTATGATATGACAGGCTTACTATATTGGAATTGTAGTTCAGTTTATTCCTGAATTTCTGTGGGCCAAGTCCACACCCAGTGCACTTTACCATAGGCCTAATACCTTATGGGATCCAGTAAACCACGTTGATTACTATGAGAAAGGTAGATTATTAAGTCTATTAAACTATTATTATTGAAAGTGTATGCCTATATAATATATATGTTGCAAGTGAAATTTTTACTTCAGAAGATTGTACTTTGTTTATGGAAAATAGACATTCAATCTGCCTTTTTAGGTTGGGAAAGTTAATACATTTTAAAATGGAAAAAAATGCATCTTTTTTAATTATGTGGGGAGGCGAGGGAAGGGGGAATGAAAGGCTGTAAGGTTTGTGTAGGGCATCTAATACCCTTGTATCAGCCCTAAGAGCGAGTGTGTCACACACACAGACTCCCACCATTCACCAACCTCTCCCACCCCCAGGGGGCAGATCCTGGAGATGGGTGGGAGGCAGGCAATAGGGAATGGAGGAGTCCTATTTCTACACCCAGGAGCCCATTAAACATTTCTCTAGCATCCCCTAGTGCAGACGCCAAAGATTGAGAATAAAAAAATAACAGGCCCAAAAACAGTGGTTAGAGCAGTGAGCTGCAAATAAGGGAAGCCAGGGTTCAAATGCTATTGCCATGCCTTGTGACCTTGTCACCCTCCATTGCCTTCCCACTGCCCTGGCTCTCGGTGATTTCACCTGCACCGAGCCATGGGCTGTGCCTCTGCTGCCCTGCAGCCCGCTTCTTCCTCTCCGCCGCTCTCCTGGCTGCCCTCCCCCCTGGCTTCCTTTCTCCCTCATGTCAAGCACCCGGGCTGGATTCTCCTCACCCTGGCTCACTCTCTCCACCTCTGGGCTTTACCCTCTTCCTTTCCGGGAAGCCTTTAGCCCAGCCCCCCCTCTTCTCGGCACCTCCCCGGGGCGTCGCTGCTCGGGTTGTTCCCTTCCCGTCTTGTTTTGTTTTGGTTCGGAGCCGCCCGCTGCAATTCTTCTCCGCCTGCAGGGGGCGCTCGCCGGCTTCGCAGCCGGGCTCCTCTCCCCTCCTCCGGCTGACCTCCCCCTCCCTCCCTCCCTCCTCCCAGCGCTCCTCTCTCTCTCTGCAGCTCGGCTCCAGCCCCAGCCCGCGCTGCCACTGCTGAGCGGCTCTGCCGGCTGCAAACCTCCCCGCGCGCGCCTCTTCCAGCCGCCGCCTGCTCCCGGGACCCGGAGGAGTAAGTAGCGGAAATGTTTTATTTTAGCCCCCGGCCGTGGCGGCATTGCCGGGTAACTTGACTTCTCTGGCTCGCTGGCTGCCTGTACTGGTGTCGCTCTGTTGTAAACCCTCCTGCCGTGCCGCCGGCTCCCAGAAAACGTTACCGCCTCGGATGAACTTTTGCATTAAAGCTGAAATCCCGTGAGTGCGTGCTCCCGCGTCGGCGGTCGGTTACGGGTACGGATGGGGGAGGCACCCGCCGTGGTGGCACTGTTTGAAGGGGGGTTGCCCTGGTTGCAGGCGGCTTAGCCGCGCCAGCAGATGTGCCCAGCGCTGTACCGCGTCCCTGCTCCCTAGAGCTTACAGTCTGTTCTCGTGCAGAATCGGGCATTTTCATTGACTGGGGGGAAAACTGGGGCACGGGTTACGGCTGACAAGCCGCCCCAGGAAGGGCCGGTGCCTGAATCTTAACCCCTGGCTCTCCCGCTCGTGCCTTCACTGCTGTCAACCATTCTCCATTGTAAGAGAAGCTCCCCGATCCTCTCTGGCCTGGCTTGAATAGATCGTAAGCTCTACGGAGCAGGGGCTGCAGCGCTGTTGGCCTGATAAGCACTGGCAGGGGGGGGGGGGGGGTGTCTCACCCAGTCCGCAGTCCCGAGGCTCGTAAAACTTGCGGATCCAGCCCCAAACTGAAAAGAAAGTCTTCCTACGGATGGCTCTGCACGCCCTGCCTTACTTGTTTTGAGAAGTAAATTATCCCGAGGGGGGGGCTTAGCCGGCGCTTTCACGTGCGCTGCTCGCACCGGTCCCTGGCGATTTTATGTAATTGTTGCTTTTTCTTATTCCCCCCCCCCCCTTTCCCTGCGCGTGGTGGTTGCAAGACGATTGCCAGCCTGGGGCGCGCGTGGAGCTCTGCCGCTGTGGGTTTTGCACGCTGCGGCTGCAGGACCGCGAGTCTCCCTGCATGTATCACGAGCATCTTCTTCGCTTGTTTCTTGTTGTTTGCTCGTTCTGCCCTTTTTTTTTTTTTGTAACCACCCTGGACATAACGAAAAGGAGTTTACTCAATAGTGGGGGGTGCCCGAGCCAGGCTGGCACCTAGGATTTTATGCATTATTTTGGCAACGCTTGCACAGTTCCAGGCTGGTCAAGTCGCCCGAATCTGAAACGGAGTCCTGAGTTTGGCTGCCCTCCACCCCCCCCCTCTGCGCCTTCGCTGGGCTCAGTTCGTTTTGCAAATTCTCAGATGCATCCTGCCTGGCTCTCGTGAGCAGATAAGTCCAAGTTGCTTCTTTTTTTTTTTTGGCAGTATATTTTGTCCTTGTAATATCCTCAGAAAGCGCATGCAGCGATATGCTATATATATATATTTTTTACCTAGTTTAATGATGATTATTAGTTTGCATAGGTTTTAAGTTCACACAGAGGTGATGGTGATCACACCTCTAACCTGTCATAGGGGGCTGTAAAATCTCCCCTGGCACACACAGAAGGAAGCTGGGCAGATTGCTCTCTGAACAATGTACTGGTAAATCTCTTTCCCCCCTGCTCGCTGGATGAAATATATCCTAAGCCGGGAATTCTGAATAATTTAGCTCGTCCTGGGTGGGAACGTTTTGCTCCTTCAGACTGCTTGGAAAGGGTTACCGGCTTCTGCTGATCACCGTCTAGCTTTGTCCCGAGGGCTTTTATCTGGGAATTTCCCACTAGTGCTTCAATCCAATAATTGTAATCCGGTAATTATCACATGGGTTAAACCATTTTACAGGTTTATCCGTTGCAGTTTAGGCCTAAGACTCACCTGGAGAAGAAGAGGGGATTGAGGTCTGTGGGTAATTTACATTTCTTAGTGAATGTCAGAGGATAAAGATTGAACTCTTCAGCTGTAATAAATATATTTATTTATGTATTTATTTATGAATGATTCTTATATACCGAATTTCTTGTATAATATACAAATCATATCGGTTTACAATATATAGAGTAACAATATATATAGTAACTATATAGTAAATATATATAGAACAATATATAGAGTAACTCACTTCTCCGTGTGTGCTGTTACTTGTGAGGTGGTTGTGATCTAGATAATTCAACTGGTAGGTTGTTTTTTTGATGGGGTAATATTAGGATTTAAGTGTCTTTTTTTTTTTTTTTTTTTAATTTTAAATCTCATCTGCTGATGTCACTCCGGTCTTTAATGAATCCAAGTTAAAACTGGCAGCTAAAAAGTAAGAAACGGGCCAGCTGACGTTCTGAGAGCCAGTGCTGCTGCCTCAGAGAGAGAGAGGGAGTGTGTGTGTCAGACCCACCTCGTGCATCTCTAAAATACCTCCCCGTGTGTGTGTGAGGTCTCCGTGGCATTCGTCTCTGGCCCATTGATTGTCTGAGCATCTCTGCGGTGAGTTTTTTGGACCGTACTTGGGGGCGAGCCGTCTGCTCCTAGCGATTGGATTCAGAAAATCAAACCAATCCCAGCCCTCCCCTGGCTCAGCGTTGGCGCTGCCATGGCGAATCCCCCCCTGGGTCTTCGCCTGGCTCTGGGGATGATATGAAGGGCCATTGCTCTTTGGTGACCTCCCCAGCCGGATTTGGGGCGGGAGGCCCCCTCCTGTCTGGGCTGAAGCAAGTAGCTCGCCCGCAGAGGCTCGGTTCCGATTGAGCTGCAGGTCCCAATGGAGCGGTAACTGCCTGCCGATCAACGTGGCGCGTGTGGATCGGCGTCCTGCTTTCGGCCCCTCCTCCAAACGGCGCTCTGCTGCGTTCTTCTCATTTTTTGCCCTCGAGAAAGCCACGCGCCAACGCTGGATGCCCAGCCGCCGGGGTCTGGAGGCTGCTCCGTGGGACGCCGCCGGAACGACGCTGCGTGGTACCGGAGGACGGGGGGTAGCACGCTTTACCTGACCGGAGACGGAGTCCGCGGGAGAATCGCTGTCACGAGTTAGGAGCAGGGAAGGTTTTCGCGGTTTTTTTTTTTCCGTCGCCTGAACCGTTCCGCCTGCGCTGTGTGAGCTTGGTTGGCCGCGTCCGAAGCGTTTTCTGTTGGTTCCGGCCCAGAGGCCAGCGTCTCTTCCTGTCCTCCTGGGAGAGGACTGGACCTGTTCGCTGCGATTAAGGACGCTTTGTCCGTCCTTAATCGCAGCTCTCTACTCGGCCTTTACTTCTATTTTTAGGGGGACGGTTCCCAATCGGTTTTCCATCAAGGACCTAATTTTTTGCATCTGACTAAATTTCTGGGACGCTTAGATTTCTGCATGGCCCATTAGGCGCTTACCGGCGGCGGCAGCTCTCTCCCTGACGCGTCAGTCCATCTGGGGTCCCTTCTCCCCCCCAGAAGTGTGCTGGGCTCTCGCTTTGGGAACTGCGGTCCCGGGGGATAGATCCTCCCTTGACCCCTACAATTAAACTTTCCTGTCTTACAGAGTCGTTTACCGAGCCGCGATAATTTTATGGCAGACAGGGCAAAATATCTCGGTGGGGGGGGGGGGTGGTGGTTTCCAGCGACATTTTGCCCCTCCCGTGAGAAAATATCGCCGCGGTGGCGTCCCCGTGAGGTCACGGAAAAATGCTGTGAGGAAAAAATTCATGGGGCAGGGAAGAGCAATGTGCTACGTCGACCCCCGTCCTCCCGGGTCTGCCATTGTCTTAAAGGGCCCCGTGACCCAGGACGCCTCCCCACCTGACTGTAAAATATCCTCCTGAGGGTCAGGATAGACCCCCCCACTGGATTCCTCCCGTACCCCGGTCCTAGACTGGTCAACGCCATCTTTCCACACGCCGCCAGCTGGCCTTTTGGCATCGAGCAGCCCAGGTTGCTCTGGGCTGCCACTGGACTGCCAGGGAGTCTTTTTAAGGTACTGGGGAGTCTGGGGGGGCAGGAGTGGGGCTACTAGGCTACCATGGATTCCTTTTCTGAGAAGGGGGTGGGTGGGGGGTGTTCGGCCACTAGACTAAGAAGAACATAAGAAATTGCCATGCTGGGTCAGACCAAGGGTCCATCAAGCCCAGCATCCTGTTTCCAGCAGTGGCCAAACCTGGCATTACCTGGGATAATTTTTTTATCGTTGGGGGGGGGGGGGTGCCATTCTGAAGGGGCTGCCATGTGACACTGACAGCTTTTTTTTCACTTTTATGCTGCTTTAACAGGTGGCTGGGGTGGGGGTCTGTCTAGGTCCCCTGGAGGGGGTTACATTGTTGTTGGGGGGGGGGGGAGGGGGATTGATTTTGGGTCACCTGGTCCTTTAAGGATCACCGCAAGGAGCATCGGGACACGCTGTTTAGCGTCCAGATGCTCCTTCTGCAATATCGTGGCTTGCCAGATTTTTGGCAAGCTGCATTATTTTATTTGCGTGGGATTTCCATGCATTAGCTGCTTTGCATGGATTTGCAAAATGTTTAATGCATGCAAATCACATGGAAAGCAGCTAATTGTAATAGGGGGTGTGTTTTGGGCCAAGGTATCGCACAGTATTGTGAATAGCATGTGGTATCACTGCGGTGTGTCTAGATCATGCAATAAACACGGTTTCTCACGTGTTGCAGCCTTATTGCAGTTTAGGTAAACGAGCGCCTTAGTTTGCAATGACGCTTGCTTGCTTTGGATCCCCCTCGGAGACTGGCCGACATGAGAAAAGCCTCTCTTAGGTGCCTTACAGCCCGCTGAGGTTTCATCACGTACTCTCTTAACATGAGACGGTTCAATATTGTTTGGGATTAGCCGTGACCTGTACGCACGTCCGGGATGTAGATGGTAGCTACGTGGTTTTTTTTTTTTTCTTTTCTGAGGTGGATAATCCCCGGCCTTTATGTCCCGTTTCCCGTGTTTCTGGTTTTTTTCCCCCCTCTGTCACCAGTCAGGTTTCCACGGGAAGGTCTGACAGTCGTGGTGTTGCACGCAGAAGAAATGTTCAAATGGGAACTCTGAATGTGGTCCAGACATTTTATTTTGGAAGTGGTCTCCTGGGAATTCGCAAACCTAAAATATTTTACCGATGAGCAAATTGGGTCCGTGTGCTGCAGCCTACATCGCATGACAGAGGAAACTGGAGTGAAAGTGTAAAACAAACAAACCCCAGAGAAGCTTAGGATGCTGTGGCACGTGGGCACGTGGCAGGTAGTGCCAGCTTCAGGGTGGGTGCTCTGCATTTGGGGCCCCTGCAGCCAGTTCCAAAAGCTGCGGCTGGAAACCGGATGTAGGATGTCGGCGGACGGTCCTTCGGTTGCACAGCGACACCTGGGAACGTAGGTGTGAGACCCTTCTCCCACCAGACGGGGGCTTTCGCTGAACTAAATGCAATTTCAGGATTAAAGCAGGGATTGCTGTTCTCTGCGCCAGAAGCTACTTTCCTGGGTTGTCCTGTTTTTCCCTCCTTAGTTTTCCAGCTGCAGCACGTTCTGCTTGCTGTCTTTACAGGGCCATGAGGTTTTGAGCAGGGGTAGGAGAAATAGATTGCCTGCTCCTGTTTGTTTCTGGGAAGCCACTTGGAGCCGGAGGGTGGTTTAGAAGGTCAGGGGGTGATTTACTCCGGTGCTGGCTTTCAGGAGGCCGGGCTGCGTAGGTTTTGATCCTTCCGCAATACTCTAAAGCGGATGTTCGGGGGCACTTAAGGGCCAGGGTCTGCCTTCCCCTTTAGGTTATCTCTGCCGACCTGGGGGGGCCACTGCAGGTTGACGTGAATACACGTGAGCCATTCCTGGCTCGACTCTCCCTAGTGGCCCGATTTTTTTTTTATTTTATTTTTTTATTAAATCTTTTGATACTGTTTGGATGCAAATATTCAATTCAAACTTGTATTTTTGAAGAGTCACGTGGTCTCTCGGGTCAGCCAAACATTTGCATATTTCTAAACCAAGTTTAGCAAACCTTCGGTCAGAGTGTGGGGGGGGGGGAGAGAGGACGTTCAGCCTGAACTGAATGCAACTCTGATTATTCAAATAAAATTTGTACAGCTGGAGCAGATCAGATAGAAGAGGTCATATGGCAATTAAGTAAGATTATTTTTATTTATTTATTTTTTTAAGCATGGTCAGGCCACAGTGCCCTTGTTCTGGTGTGGGCTTCTCGTATTTGCTTTTGCAAACTCAGAATTATGAGCGGCAAGGCTGATGCACGAGGGTATTAGGTGTCCTGGACAAACATTACAGTCTGGTGCCACCGACTCTCAGCTCATCCGACACACAATTGAAAATCATGCATTTATAGTTAACTGATTTTATATGAAAAAGGAGTCAAGTACAGTCTTCTGAAGTAAAAGTATCACTTTTATAACAATACAGTAAACCTGCCATACTGAAATGGCACTAACTGCCAGCACTCAATCAGCAACAGCCCAACCTATTAAAAAAAGCAAAAGTACAAATATTACACCAGGCCCTAAAACATCAATACACCTCCTATCAGGAAAACAGAACAAGCCAGGCTGCTGTAGATCCCTACACAGAAACGACACGCAAGCAGTATTATACCTCACCTCAGTCACACATGCAGACCCTCACCGAATGCAGAATAAAGAGACCATACAGTGCAAATAGAAATGTGCAGATCAGGAAACTGCAAAAAGCCAGATTCTGCATGCAGTGTTAACAGTGGAAATAGGGCAACATCACCGTTCCTCATAAAACAATAACATCAAGAATCATAAAACCTCAATCATAATGGTAAAAGCTTACCGATAAAAAAGAATAATATTTCCAAAACAGCTGACACACAGAATAGCATTCGGTAATTAAAAATGTTCAAACGCCAATAAAATATTACAAAACAGTAGATTCCTCAGTGATTAAAACCGTTATCCCCTTCCTACCCGGGAGCCTTTGATTTTCAGTCACCCAGAGATTGTTGTGTATTAGTGGGGGGGAGGAGGGGTGGGCTCTGTGGATTTCTAGCTTGAAATCCTTAGGTTTTGTAACTGCTGTCAGAAGGACTGAGGCTGAGCTTTTAGGCTTAGCCAGAAGCACTGAATATGACATAGTTACAGCATGCTAGGAATTACATATTTCTGTAATCTTTAGTAGCACTAGCCAAGCTTAACCCTGTGTGGAGGAATTTAGAGTTGTTTACTGCAAAACGCTAACTGTTAACTTCTTAGGAAAAACGTAAGCTGATGCATAGGTACTAGTTACACGAATTAGGAATACATTCTTGGAATTCAAGGCATATTGACAAAGTGTCATTAATGTTCACGTCCGGTGGGATATGCTGGCCATTGATTTGTCCCTAGCTTTGTTATCGGTGTCTTAAGATCATTGGTAAGCTGTGAATTGTTGTTGCACCACTGGGAGCTCCCATATTCTGGGTTGCTTTCTGTGACCTGTTATCTCTCTCTGTGCACGATCAGATAAATCATAAGGAAGAGAGCTAATTCCATTCTGTTTCTTTAGTGATTTACAAACTTTTCTTTAAAGCTTTTAAATTGGTATAGACAAGTGTACAAAGCCAGGCCAGGGGGCCTCCTGCGCAAGTCCTATCTATGGGATTTTCCACAGCGCGCACAGATTTTCTCCTCTCTCATACACACACACACACACACACACACACACGCCCTCTCTCATAGGTACACATACACACACGCCCTCTCTCATAGGTGCGCACTCTGTCCTTCTCACTCGCTCATTCTTGCTTACTCTCCCTTGCACGCGTTAACCCTCCTTCACATTCACACACATGCGCGCGCTCTCTCTCTCACACGCACACGTTCTCTCACTCCATCGCGCACACTGTCCTTCACCACATGCCCTCTCGCTCATACACGCCCCTCTCGCTCACACGCACATTCTGCTTACTCTCCATCGCACGCGTACACCCTCCTTCACATTCACACACATGCACCACTCTCTCTCTCACACACACCCTCTCCCTCGCACGCGTACACCCTCCTTCACATTCACACACATGCGCTCTCTCTCACCAACACCCTCTCCCTCGCATGCATTGACCCTCCTTCACATTCACAACATGCCACTCTCTCTCACACGCACACTCTATTTCCCTTTAGACCCCAGCTGGCGGGAGCAGCAGCTTCCTCCTTCAGCCCACGGACCAGGATTTCTCTTTCATCGGGCCAAGCAGGCCGAAGCCTCCCGTTTCTTCTCTTTTTTTTTTTTTGTTTGTGGCCTGACTCTGCTCCGCCTGCTTCTCCTTTCTTCGGCCGCACGGCTCTGCCTACTGCTCTTGCTGGCAATCTCATCTCCTCCCTCCTGCCTGGCGGGGCCCGTGTGCCAGCGCGTCCTCTTCCAGGACCACGCTGGCAAGGAGAAGAAGATGCAATTGGCGGGGCCGCCCCCAAGACTGTGACTCTTTAGGCGGCCGCCTGGTGCTACCGAAACGTAGCAAGAAGAGCTCACGTACAAATCATAGCGCCGCTGAGCACCGGCACTAGATCCCTTCCAGACCCTTGCATGGCGGTTGGACCTGGCGCATCGTGCTTTGCTGGACAGTGGCCCCCACACGTTTGTAGGGTGACGGGTGCTACTCCCTCCTCCTCCAGGGATATGAAGGAAATCTAGATTTCACTCAATTTTGGGACATCCTTTTAAGACTCTGCGCACAGGCCAAGTAGGAAAAAATGCAACTTTTTTTTTTTTTTAGACTGCAGATAAAAGCACATCAGACTTGCATCGCCTCTGCTTAATGCACTTCAGTGGCCACCCAGATAAGTTTAGCCAAATGTAAAAAAAAAAAAAAAAATAAATTCCAAATTGCATAAGTTTCAAGTCTAGAAGTGTGGTGAGATCTCGTGCCTCCAGGAGAAAAACTTACTGTGAAGCAGTAATGAGTCAGCGTGCGTCTGTGGCAGCAGGCAAGCTTTCTTTGCTTGGGGAAACTGGGATAGGAAAGCAATAAACGTTATATATATATATACAGGTACACGCCCTGTACAGATGATGGTGCTGGAAAATATCCAGCAGAACCGGCAGGGAGAAAGATGGAGACTGGACTCAGTAGTACAGGGTGCGCCCTACCGAGAAGTTCCTGCAGACCCACCCCTTCCCCTACGGTGACTGATGAGAGACAGCGGGGAAACGTCAACCCCTTGCTGTCTGGTCTGGAGGACGACCGTCTGCTAACACCTGAAATGTACACAGCTCATTGGTGCACGATGCAAAGTACAAAACAGATGCATGGAGCAGTATTGCTCAGCACATTAACGGTGCTGTTTAGGATATGCAGAGCCATCGTTTGCCTGCCACGGGGCTTAAGGAGACTGTAAGAACATAAGAAAATGCCATACTGGGTCAGACCAAGGATCCATCAAGCCCAGCATCCTGTTTCCAGCAGTGGCCAATCCAGATACTACTGAGCTACCTGACTTGGATTTAGACATAGCCAACACAGGCAATGGCCTGGGGCGCCAAATATTTGCTGACAGAGCTTCAAAGGGGCACCGCAGTGGCACTTCGTCTATGGTCCCCAAATCCTTAAACCCGGCCCTGTGAGCTGCACTGGCGGTCCTGGGATTGGGCATGCGAAAGCAGGTCTGAGGGTGCCGAATCGTCACCGAGTGGTGCCTAGATCCCCCGTCACTCCCCCCTCTTCAGTCATCTTCTCTCACCTTCCGTTTCTCCCACCCTATCTTCCTCAGCCCTATCCTCTTTAAACCACCCATGTCAGACGCTAGCCCTTCTGTGTATCTCCCCCCCCCCCTGTAATTCCATCTCCCATTCCCAGTTCCCTGTATTTCTCTCTCCCTCCAACTCTTCTACCCTCCTACCCTGTGCTCCTTCCTCTTATCAAAACTGGTCTTGATGATCTGCAGCCTTGTGGGGCTTCTCTCCTTGGCTGGTGCCATTGCCTCCTCAGCTGGAGGGCTTTGGGGAGCCCCCACTGGCTGCAGTGCTGCTGCCGCTCCTCCTGTTTTGCTGCTGGGGGGGGGGTGTCCCAGGTCCCCTGCTAGCAGTGGCTGCTGCTTCCTTCTACAGCGGGAGCCCGCAGGGCGGCAGCAGCTTCTCCTGGCAGGCCCTGATAAGCCCTACTGCCTTGTTCCACTAGCCCACGGGAAAGGGGGCCAACTCTGGGCCTCAACAGCTACAGGCAGGCCTGGTTTTCAGGGTGTCCGCAATGAAATATGCATGAGATAAATTTGCATGCAAGTGCCTTTTTTTATGCAAATACTGAATGCATATTCATTATGAATATGCAGGCAGACCAGGTCTGCTTGTGGGGTTTTGAAGGTCACAGTTGGCCCACTCCTGCACTAGCCCCTTTTGCCGTTTTCATCCAGCTTTGATGGGTGGGACCTGGAAATGCCGCTGACCCCATGCAGTTACTTTAACTGACCTGCAGCCGCAACGCCTCCATGTGTGTTGGTGTGTGTTGAGAGTGGGAGCTGATTGCCCGCTCTTTGTGACGGCTCCAGTATGTCGGTGCTGGGCGAGCAGTCTTCGGCACAGGAACGTAAGATACGCCACGCTGGGTCAGACCAAGGTCCGTCGAGCTGGCAGCGGCCAGGTCCGGGTCACAGGTACCTAGCAGGTCTATTTCTTGTTAGTCCCCGGGATAGCAATAGCTTTCCCTACTCTGCCTGGCTGATAATGTTTTATGGATTTTTCTTCCAGGAACCTTTTTCAAACGCCACTGTGCTAATCGCTCTGACTACGTCTTCTGGCAACAGATTCCAGAGTGAAAAAGTACTTTCTACGATTTTTTTTTTTAAGTCTGCTGGTTGTTAGTTTTCAAGGCGGGTCCTTTTCTTTTAATATTATTTGAAAAAACTGTCCTTTATTTACCAGTTCCACCCCAGTCATGACTTTATAAATGTCTATCACGTTTGTTTATTTTCTATAAACCCTACCAAAGTTTGAGGTGGGGAATATATAAACGTACACAAAATAATACAGTACATTATAATGTCCGATCTGTGCTGTTAGAAGAAGAGACGTTTTCATAAGCTCTTGAATAAGCAAAGCCACTGATCATTTGTAGATGGAAAAGTTGCAGCGAAAAGGAACATTTAAAATTCCTTTGGGTCTTCCAGAATACGACTTGACATGGCCAGGAGTCTTGCTAAGGAGAAAGCTCTTTCACGTGTTGTGGGGAGACGGGTGGTTTGGGGAGATGGACTGTCGAGGAAGATCGGAGCGTTCTCGGGGGGGGTGTCCAGTCGGAAGGCGGCACTTGGCCATGGAGAATTGATACACTTTAAGAGAGTGTGTCTTATCACTGCTGTTTGGCTTTGCATTCGCCCGTAAACTGGGAGCCGGTGCAGTGACTGTAAAACTGGAGACATCTCTTCACGAATGTTTAGTACTGGTGAGCAGATTGGCGGCAGCACTTTCAATACTTTTGTTAGCGATCGGATTGTACTTGGCGGAAGGGCCCTTGCATGTAAGGCTTTGCGGTAATCCAGGGAAGTGAACACCATTGATTGTAGAAACGGTCCTGAAACCCTGGCGCGTCAAGAAGGGTTTAAAAGATGGCGAAGTAGATAAGTTTTTGCAAACAGGTGTTGCTCTACTGTTCAGACTTGTTTGCGTTGATAAGGATGGGTCAGTCCTAACTCCAAGACTCCGTGGTCATCAAAGACAAAAAGTCCATTGTGGTGGATATATTGATCAGTGAGCTAGAATCATAATGGTTTTTTATTATTTTTAGATTTAATGATAATTTGTTATGTAACAAGCATGGTCCCTCCCAGGTGTTTCTAACTTGTGTACCCTCTCATCACAGGGCAGCCGTTCCCTCCCCGTTATCATTCTTCTTGCCCATCTGTGCACTTTTTCTGGTTCTTCTGTGTCTTTTTATTGAGGTGGGGGCGACCTGAACTGCACGCAGTACTGAAGTTGCAGTCACACCATGGGATCGATACTGAGGCAATGTGATCTTTTCCGTTTTATTCTCCATTCCTATTCAGATCCTTCCTAGCATTGCATTTGCTTTTCTGACAGCCGCTGAGCTGAGGATGTCAACGTATTGTTTACTAGGGTTGTGCAGGTAAAAAAAACATACACAGGTTTTTAAATTCATTTTTGGGATTTTGGTATCGTTTCGTTCCATTCTTAATTTCGTTTCTGTAGTTTGCATAAATAGAATGGAAGTAGCCCTCTGCTACTTTTTGTCCTATTTTTCAGCTATTGTAGAGTTTTTTGCATTTTTGGACACCTCCCTTGGTTTTGCCCCCCACATTTTCATGGGATGGGTTTCAGGGATATAAATCCCCCCCCAGGATGTGCAAGGGGTCTTCCTGCTTCCCAGGGCGGGACTGATCAGATAGGGAGTCTGGAGTGGTCTCTTCCATCCTGGGATTGATCAAGGAGGGTCTTTCTGCTCTCCAGTGGTGTTGGAGGCTGGTGAGGATTTGAGACGTGTTGGAGATAATGTTTCACTAGTGTCCGCTGGGAGGGCTAGTTCCCCCCTCCCTGGCAGTGCTGGATTTTTACTCGGGGTGTTTTGCTTGTGACCAGGAATTCAGCAAGGCAGGTTGCCTGCTTTTGCCTTGCAACAAGAAGTAATGGGCCAAGGCTGCTGGTTTTTTTGTGAGAAGTTTGGAAGGAATTTTTGAGATCTTTTTTTTTCTTCAATAAGGTCAGTTTCCCCCTTCCTGGGGAGGTCCTAATACAAAGGGAGAAGCTTTCTAAAATCTCACGTTCTGCCCGCTCCAGGAAATATTCGCCTTTTCAGGCGTGTTTTGTTTTTTTTTAATTTGAAATATTTGGAGCTTTCGGAAAGATTTACTATAATGGAATCAACAATATATATTAATAATTTATTCTTCTTTCATGCCTCACCATGTGCTCAAGGCCTGTGCAAGCATATCAAAATAATCCGTAAAGCAACAAAAGTCTTCCTCTAGTGCTGGGCCCGGGAATCCTGGCTGCATGCAGAGAACGGCAGACGTGCGCTGCGCTCGGCAGAGCTGATGGAGCCTTCATTAATTGCAGTGCATCTGTAAAAAGTGTGGCTGATTATCTGCAGAGACGGGCACTTGACCTCCTATGAGCCTCTCATTGCAAGAGTATTCTTGTGGGAAAACCGCCTCAAATTTAGTCTTATTTTGTTTAAATAAAACCCATTGAGCGCGAGCACCAGGGAGTATTTAAGATGGCTGAAGTGCCCGAGATGCCCACGTCCTGTTTTCGCCACCTGCAGTGCAAGCGGCAGGCAGACGGTTTCACTATTAACTGTGGGTATAACTGTTTGTTTCGACTACTTTATAGATTGTGCTCCGTCACGACAGGAATCCGAATGGTGGAAAATCAAATGCGGTGCAACAGATAAAGAAATAGTTGGGGTCCACGTTTGCAGGGGGGAGAAGACCGTGTCGGGAGCGGGAAAAATGGCCACAACTTTTTTTTTTTTTTGGTTAAAATAAGGGGACGCAAAGTTATTTATTAAACTATTTGTATTTATAAGCTGCCCATACCTAGAGCCCTGGGCAGTTTACGTTCTAAAAGAAGATACCCGATATTGAAACTATGCCAGACTAAAATACAACATCATAAATCGGAGTACGGTGACGCGGAGATTGGTGACGTGTCGGCCCCCCGTTTCTGCCTCCCTGCTGCGCGCTGCTGCGGGCCTTGTCCGGTGTGTGAGACCTGCTCCCCCATCCCGTGAGAGAGGGTCCCACGCTGGCACTGGTGCGTCAGCCGAAAGGTGGCCCCCAGCCTTGAATGGTGAAAGCCCGTTCTGTGTTTGTTCGTTTCGGGGCCCCTGTAGGCCCTCCTGCCTCCTTCGCACCAGGAGTTTGGGGGCCTTCTAGAAGATCCTGCTCCAGTGGTGTGTGCGCCCGGCCGCGGCCCCGCCAGGCAGCGTTTTCAGTGGCAGGGCTGGCACTTTGGAATTCGCGCCCTGCTTATTTTGTGCACTATTGAATGTTTCTAAAAACATCTTAAGGCCTACTCTCTTATTTTTTCAAGCGGGGCCTTTGAACCGTCGGGTTAGACGCTCACGCGTGATGAAGGATTGATCGTTACGGGTGTTGTTTATATGCGTTTGTTGTTGTGTTGAGAATTATGGCGCTTTTTTTTTTTTTTTGCACTCTGCCACGGAAAGAGGGGGAAATGCATTAAAAAAAAAAAAAAAAATCCATGTGCACCGGCGCAGTATCCGTCGGAGGGGAGAGTGACTCCCCCAGCTGCACCTCCTCCCCAAGACGCCAATGGCTACTCTCGCAACCTCCACTCTTTCTCCCTGGAGACCTGACCTCTGCTTGGCTTCTGAAATGGTATGGGAGCCCGAGTTTATTCAGAATCCTTTCAGAGGAGTTCCTCGCCCTTTTGTGAGCGACGCTCGGCTCCTTCAGCATGTAATCCAGTACATTTTTTTTGTATTTTTAGGTAGCAGTTTTCATCCAAGTGGTATTGTGGTTTGCTTTGTAATTACGGTACAGTAGGAACATCAGAGCACGCCAACGTACGTTTCTTGCTGTGGGAAAGCTGACTGTTTTGTTTTCAGCAGTCTTTTGAGGTCCATTTGTACCACATGCAGTTAGAACAGTCTTGCAGCATCTTCTGAAACGTTCAGAGAGCAGTTTTCAAAAGCCACTCCTCCGGGTGAAAGGGCTGTCTGGAGCGGGTGCAAGTAGGTGGAGGCTTGCCCGGGAGTGGGGTTTAGGCTGGGGGGAGGTGCTGCTGCTTTCTCCCGGAGAAGCAACGTCTGCGGAGAGAGCAGAGGACGGATTTCTGCGCGGTCGTCTTCTTCGGGCAGTTCACGTGTACTTTTAGCTTTCGAAAACTCCAGGGCTCAAGGTATCCACGGAATTTGCACCTGCCTGCACAGTTTTAGAAATTGCTCCCTAAAAATGTTATGCAGTGTGCAGTCCCAAAGACCACCTTTTATAGACAGAGGCAACCAGCCCATCCCGTCCCGCCGTATCTCCCATTCTAGGTGGGTAAAAAATCCATACATTCAGGCCGATACTGTAAAGTGCGCTCGGCTGAGTGCACTGTTTTACCCCGGTTGGACGCGCGTTTGACACGTGTCCACTACCCCTTATACAGTAAGGGGTTTAGCTCGTCGAAAACACTCATCCAACCCCCCCCCCCCCCCCCCCCCGAAACTAATAGCGCTCATCACATGCAAATGTATGTTGATAAGGCTATTAGTTATGCACCCTGGATACTGAAAAAAAAAGTGCGGCCCATCCGCACACTTGACACTCAGAAATTAATGCCTGAGCAGCCCGAAAAAGTGTACAGAAAAGCAGGAAATACTGCTTTTCTGTACATCCTCCGACTTAATATCCTAGCGATATTAAGTCAGAGGAACCAAAAATGTTTAAAAAAAATAAAAAATTGTGCTGGCCGGTCGGGTTAGGGAGAAGCGGACGCTCCATTTTACCAGCGTCCGTTTTCCTAACCCATGGCTGTCGGCGGATTTGGAAAACCGACGCTCCTGAAATTGAGCGTCTGTTTCCTGAACCCGCTGACAGCCACCTCTCCTGGGTTTCTGCTGCTAAGGAGGCGCTAGGGGTGCGCTATTGTCCCCTAGCGCCTCCTTTTTGGTGGAACCCCTCATTTTTGAATACAGGATCAAGCGCCCAGGAGAGGTGGCTGGGCGCACGTTGAGAGAGCGGGCACTCGGCGCCGAACGGACCTGACAGTAATAAACACTGGGGCATTAAAAGTTAGACTCGTATTCTTCTGTTATCCCTTAATTAGTCATTTGTTGCTTACCCTTTTCACCTTTGGACTGGAAAACCATTAATCGGAGTCCTTATCTTTCCTGTTTGGCTGCTCTGAGAAGCAAACGTCAGAACCCAGCTTTAAGAAAGGTGTTCCAGATTCCTGTGCTACTAAGTTAGCCTCCCAGATAAGCAGATATTTGTGTTACTAGTTCCCTATCCCTATCAGCAGCCATGAGATGAAATTGCTCCACTTCCTCCTGGGGCATATGCAGGGTCCCAGACACTGAAGAAAATCCAGAGGATCCCCTTAACATTCATTCGCCATCGGAGAAATATAATTTTACACTTTCACTGGCAGCCTGTTTTTATCTATTAATGAGGTGAAAAACACACAGGATATACTAATTCTATTTCTCTAAGCACTACTCATACACAGAGAATCAGTTATACAGACAATTTTAAATACACCTATGTGTATGAACTTTATTGTATCTTCAAATAGAACATCCTATCTAAACAATTAAAAACTATCTAATCATGACACCCACTCACACATTCATACCACTTAAAAACCCATAGCACCTGCAAACATTGTGATCATCAATACACTTTACCAATTCAATACTCATATATAGAATACTATTGTTTTCACACTTCGTTTCAATATCTTATAACAGCTGATATCAATGAGCAATTACATATAAATTTCCACATGTAAACCAATCCGAAACCGTGTCCGGATATCTCAACTCAAGATTCTCTTCTAATATTCATCATGAAGGGCGATCATATTCCTCCCGGTCCGACAAAGATCTTTGTTTCACCTCGCACTTGGGGCTTCCTCAGGGACTCAATATCAAAAGGTGTCCAATCTCCACACCTGCAAATCTCGACTTTTAATCACGAACCACGTTTACTCCCAAACCTGCTTCTAATCATGAATCGCGTTTACTCCCAAAGATCGCTTTTAACCATATTCATCAATGATAATAGCTTATACTCCATGTTTTCAATCTGTTTAGAATCCAACCGGAACCGACAAACGACACATGTCAAAGAACGCATCTCCACCAATAAGTCCCAGTCTGTCGCTGAAACACTCCCTCCCACCTGCAGCCCCGCTTCTATGTCCACTGACTCATAGCGAGCCACAGAAAACTCCCGAGCAAAAAGCACTGCCTCGCATCTTTGACATGTGACGTTTGTCGATTCCGGTTGGATTATAAACAGATTGAAAACATGGAGTATAAGCTATTATCATTGATGAATATGGTTAAAAGCGATCTTTGGGAGTAAACGCGATTCATGATTAGAAGCAGGTTTGGGAGTAAACGTGGTTCGTGATTAAAAGTCGAGATTTGCAGGTGTGGAGATTGGACACCTTTTGATATTGAGTCCCTGAGGAAGCCCCCAAGTGCGAGGTGAAACAAAGATCTTTGTCGGACCGGGAGGAATATGATCGCCCTTCATGATGATTAGAAGAGAATCTTGAGTTGAGAATATCCGGACACGGTTTCGGATTGGTTTACATGTGGAAATTTATATGTAATTGCTCATTGATATCAGCTGTTATAAGATATTGAAACGAAGTGTGAAAACAATAGTATTCTATATATGAAATCAGTATTGAATTGGTAAAGTGATTGATGATCACAATGTTTGCAGGTGCTGTCTATGGGTTTTTAAGTGGTATGAATGTGTGTAGTGGGGTCATGATTAGATAGTTTTTAATTGTTAGATAGGATGTTCTATTTGAAGATACAATAAAGTTCATACACATAGTGTATTTAAAATTGTCTGTATAACTGATTCTCTGTGTATGAGTAGTGTTACGTATTAATGAGGCAGCTCCAGAATAAATTAATAATCCCTAGACTAGGCACCTGTCCTCAAGATATCGCAGAAGGCGCGTTTAAACACATTCTTTGTTCAATCTCTCATTTCCAAAATATACGTTCCTCTTTTCTAGATGTTATCGACTCCCCCACACCGTGGTTCCAGCCCTCTCACGGCTGCATCCTCTGCTTTTAACTTACAGCCTTCACATTCAGCGTTTCTTGTGCACAATGCAAGGACAAACATTGAGCAAACCTGCCAAAGTCCTATGAAAATGAAATATGGAAGCCTTTCGTTTAGCAGTCCCAGTGCCCTTTGCGCATGACCACGTGCCTGTCCTCCCGCGCTCCGTCCTTGCGGCTTAGGTTGAGAATTTTCTCCGTCCCAGGTGGAAAGGAAGATCTCTAAGGGATTCTCACGGTGCTGACTTGTCGTTTTTTTGTCCCTCAAAATCTGTGAGACTGGCAAACATCCCTGAGTCTATTTGACTTGGTTCTCTTGAAGGACTGTTTTTTGTTTATGCCGATGCTGTGGTCTGACGTCGTGTGCCAGTCTTGGATTTTTTACTTCCATGCAAGCCGGCCTTTTTGTGCCGGTCTGCCCTCCTCGTCTTAAAACATTTTTTTTTTAAAATAATAATCTGCCTTGGTCTCTGGCTACCTCTGGGAGCCAGACATAGTGCTCTCTGTGCTCTCCCGAGCTAAAAAAAAAGTCAACATTTTCTTCCCGCTAAGGCATTTGCAAGGATTTCTCTCACGCGTTTTAGAACATCTCCGGTTCTTGAGCCTTCTGGGATCTAAGCGATTCTGACATCTTTTTTCCTCTTGACCTCGACTCCCGAGTCAGGTGGATCCGTGAGCGGTTTCAATGTTTGTGTTTTTTTTTTGTGCTGTGGCGACATCGGGGCCACCTCACCCCTTCGAGAGTTAAACCTTGCGGAGCCCGTTCTTCAGTGCCGTCGAGTCGCCCTTGGCATCGGTGGTACCTCCCGTAGAAGTGATGTTATTGAACTTCCGCTCGCCTGACGACCCACTTAACGGAAGTTTCCTACCTTTCTCCCCGGCTTCTGAGGCGGGAGGATCCGTCATCGAGTGCTTCTCCCCTTTCACAGGATCTCCGAACCGCGTGCGCCATTGACTGGAGTTTTCCTTCAGGAGTTCTCTCTCTCTCTCTCTCGTACAGCTGCAAGCAAGATGGTGCAATCTTCCAGGGCCCTAGAGCCGGTTCCCTCTTTATAATCGACCGGCTTTCATGGCGGGGAGGACTCCAGATCCCAGGCTCATTTCAGTACAAGCTGCCGGCGCCGGACGCCTGCGAACCTTGTGCAGCGTCTGCCGAGATTCCGCCGGCAGGAGCTGCCGCTCGCCACCGCTAAAAAGCTGGCTTTACCCCTGTGCTGCTGCTGGCCATGGCTTTTTGTTCCCTCCACTAATTTACTGCAGGAGATCCAGGTTAAATGTAAAGAGTGTCAGAGAGAGTTTAGCGCTGCTCTATTACTTGCCCTCCCTGACACCCATCCCAGCTAAGTTTTTTATTTCACTTTTTTTTTTTATGCTTCACTTATATTTTCTTTCCTCTTCTCTCTCCCTCTTGGAAACTCTTAGCTACGCTGTTTATCACCTTATTGAAAGCCCCAGGCTCCTGCAAGTTCTGCAGCGTGGGGAGAGAAACTGCATAATTAGCCTGTTGCCCATAATTTGTAAACTGTTCAATCAATCAATGCCCCCACCTTCAAATTTAGTCATCGGAAAGAAGCTGCAAGGTACCTGCCTGCAGTCTCAGCTCTCTCTCCCCTTCCTGCGCCTCTCCCTCCCTCCCTAGCAGCCTGCAGGGACCAGGATGGGGGAGGCTGAGGCTGGAGCAGACAGGCAAGAAGAGGCTCTCTGTTGCCTAATCCAGCCTTTGCCCTCCTGTTGGTCCCACCTTCTCCCCCCCCCCCCACCTCCTCCTGTCCTGGAAGGGAGGGGTGAATTTGGAGTGATCAGAAAAGGCAGGCAGGCAGGATGTTTGATCCTTCAAAGATCTCTTAAATCAGACCAAAGCTTTTGATACAATTCCTTGGACGAACTGATGACGCTTTAGAAGAATTTCATCTTTATACAAAGGATCTTGCATCTGCATTTGTGGGGACCATACACCAGCTGCAGAGACCTGGATGCGTTTTGGGATTCTGTAGCTGGCAGAGAGGGCATTCATTTCAATTTGTTGATGGCTGCTGCTGCTGCTGCTGACAAGTTTCAAAACCCCTTTTTTTGTGTGTCTATTACCATGTGCCCAACATGTGCCAGTGCATCTTTCTGTCAGGCCGATACAGTACAGTGCTCTCCGGCGGAGCGCACTGTTAACCCGCAATTGGACGCGCATTTTCGATGCACTAGCTTTACCCCTTATTCAGTAAGGGGTAATAGCGTGTCGAAAACGCGCGTCCAAACCCCCCCCCCCCCGAACCTAATAGTGACCGCAACATGCAAATGCACGTGGATAGCCCTATTAGGTATTCCCGCTCGATTCAGTAAGTAAAATGTGCAGCCAAGATGCACATTTTACTTTCAGAAATTAGCGCCTACCCAAAGGTAGGCGCTAATTTCTCCGGGCACCAGGAAAGTGCACAGAAAAGCAGAAAAAACTGCTTTTCTGTGCACCCTCCGACTTAATATCATGGCGACATTAAGTCGGAGGTCCCGAAAGTTTAAAAAAAAAAAAAAAAGTGGAAAAAAAAAATTGAAATAGGCTCGCGGGTTGAAAACCGGACGCTCAATTTTGCCGGCGTCCGGTTTCAACGGACTGTCAACGGACTGTCAACGGACTCTAGAACCGACGCCTGCAAAATTGAGCGTCTGCTGTCAAACCCGCTGACAGCCGCCGCTCCTGTCTGAAAAGAGGCGCTAGGGACGCGCTAGTGTCCTTAGCGCCTCTTTTTACCGCCGGCCCTAATTTAAATAAATTAATTTACTGTATCGCGCGCACAGGAGAGTGGCCTGTGCGCGCCTGCTCTCCCGCCCGCGATTTTTACTGTATGGGCCCGTGTGTAAGTGACGGCATGATAAACTGTCTGTGCTGAGGGCATCTTTCAGCACAAAGAAGCTCTTCTATTCCCAAAGACACCCAGGGCATTCTCAAGAAAATATAAAAAGGATGGTCCAGTTCAAAACAAACGTGACCCTCAGAGGTGAAAGTTTGTAACTTGTATGTCTTTACTTGATAAATAACGGATTTTCTTACTTAATAAATTTGCATATAATTTCACTATTGTTTAAAAACCAACAGTATGAAAGAATAAAGAATTGCCTGCTTTTGCATAGTGAGAGATCTGAACCTTTGTGCAAAATTATGCAAACCTGCCACACAATTGCTGCAGGATCTTGAAACTGGGAGCTCCGCTGAGAAGCGTGCCAGTGGGAGAGCAGGATTTGGAGGCGGGAGGCGCTGGATATTTTTTTTTTCCCCTGGTTTGCGCTCGCTAGGTCGCACCGCCTCTGTTGTTAAAGGGTCATGCAAAGTGGAAACTGTACCGGAAGTAAGAGGACGTAAAGTTTAAGGTGATTAAAGTTGAGTCACTGGCACCGTTCAGAGACGTTGTAAAGGTATCACCCAAGCTAAGAGGAAAAGAGTTTTTTATTCTTGAGAGCTGGGGTTTTGCATCAGGTGAAATATTTGTTTTACGGTCCCGCCCTGTTGCTCGAGGTCTTAAATGAGAGATGAAGGTCTCTCTCCCTACCCACCTTGGAAGGATGCTGGGTTTTGTGATTTATTGGACATTAATTCTTCTGGTATTGGGGTACTGGTTCTCCCTTCTAGTGGGGGTGGTAGAATACATAAGGTTACAACTTTGCTTTTTTTTTTTTTTTTTAGCTTTTCATCGGATGCTTGCGTTTTGTTCTTCCTGTGTCGTTCTCTACAAGCGTTGCTTAGATGTAATTTGAAGACCTTTATAAATAATAATAAAAAAAAGAAAAGAATAAATAAATAAAATGCTGGCCGAGCCCAGACCCAGGGGTGGTCAGCCTTTCCCTGCGGGCTGGGAACCTGCGATTATAGGAACCCTGCTTATGTTATGCAGTGCATGAAGAAGCCCACGTTCAGGTCCCGTTTTTCTTCTCCCTCTGACGTTAGCGTAGACCTTTTCAAGGCTTCCCTGTTCCCTCTGCCACAGCAAGAAGCGGGAGCTGCAGAAAGCAGATGTTGTAAAGCAACAGTCAGCTCTCTCCTCCTCCATGGCCTCCCATCGCCTCGACCTATTTTCTGCCCACAGCAAAAGTCCTTGATAGTTAACATGGCGCCCCACACAAAATCCGCCAGAGCCTCCCGTATGAAGATGCATCAAAACGTACCTGCTGGGTGGATGATGAGGAGGGGCATTACAAGTTTCGAGGAGGATCAGGAAAGAAGAGGGAAAGCAATACGTCTACTGGTGTTTGAAGAAATGACTCATCCTCCTGAGGTGCTTTGTATTTATTTTTAATGGTGTATAAGGTATTTTAAGTACCTTTATAAAGTATTTTCCCAGCATTTCCCCAGGAGAAACCCATCGTTTTGTAGAAAAATTTACAAACTGAATCTTCTACCTATGGATCATGTTTCCCAGAGTCTCCAGCTTGTTTTGGAAAAACAAATGGCCGTTAGAAATAGTCCAGAGTCTTGCAAAGCACCCATTTTAGATTCCAATAAGTCAACCTTTTGAGACAGAGGGAATCTGTTCTTGATTATTTCATATTGCAAAGGATAACGCCAAAGGAGGTGATAGTCCCCTTGTACAGGTCCTTGGTGAGGCCTCACCTGGAGTACTGTGTTCAGTTCTGGAGACCGTATCTTCGAAGGGACAGAGACAGGATGGAGGTGGTCCAGAGAAGGGTGACCAAAAAGGTGGATTGTCTTCATAAAATGACTTATGAGGAGAGGTTGAAGGTCCTAAATATATATACCCTGGAGGAGAGGAGGTGCAGGGGAGTTATGATACAGACCTTCAGATACCTAAAGGTTTTAGTGATGCACAAACTTCAAACCTTTTCCATTGGTAAGAAATCAATAGAACTAGGGGTCATGAAATGAAACTCCAGGGAGGACGACTCAGAACCAACATCAGGAAATATTTCTTCACGGAGAGAGTGGTGAATGCCTGGAATGCCCTTCCAAATGAGGTGGTG
Source organism: Rhinatrema bivittatum (assembly GCF_901001135.1). Lineage (NCBI taxonomy): Eukaryota > Metazoa > Chordata > Amphibia > Gymnophiona > Rhinatrematidae > Rhinatrema > Rhinatrema bivittatum. Next base: position 23,955,745 of record NC_042619.1, read on the forward strand.
AAGACTAAAACAGTCAAGGAATTCAAAGGGGTATGGGATAAACACTGAGGATCCCTAAAGGCTAAAGGATGGAACTGAAGAAAAGAGAGCATGGGGGTAACTTGCTGGTGTGGCACTTACTATCTTTTAATCACTAAGCCTGATACTTTTGATGCAGCTTCATGATTGCTCTCTACTTCCATAGCAAAAGTCAGGGAAAACTGGATTCAGACAGCATCCGAGGGCCCTGACATTTACGGTCTGGGAAACCGATAAGCACGGGGGTAACCTGCACAGTGCAGTAGATACTGGCATAGATTTGCCGGGCAGACTAGGTGGATCATTTGGTCCTTTTCTGCCATCATTTCTATATTTCTATGTTTATTTTAGGTGCGATAGATGTGCTTGCTTCCGTAAATCCTAAAGCATCTAGAATGTATGGAAGAGGCAATATCTTGGCTTGGTGTTGGCAGAAGACGATGAGAAGGGCACTCGTTGGCATCCTGCACATTAGCTCTCTGCTGTGAATATTCTTTCCACAAAGCGTGTGATTTCTGATGGGAGAGCAAACATCGCCTTTGGATTATTAATGGTGGTGAGGGGTTTTGATTTTTAATCCATTGGGTCTTCAGGAGATGCGTCCCGTTGGGTCCTAGAAGTCTGTAAGGAGAAATACCATGGTGTGTGTGTGTGTTTTTTTGTTATTTTTTTAAGTGGACACACGTACTACTTTGGATTTAGAAATTCTCTTTAGGTGTGCATTTTGCTGTAAGTTGAGTTGGGGAAGGGGGAAGGAGATGATGGGAGAGTCCATGTTCTTACTGTTCAGAGTGATGAGGTAAATTTCAATCAACCAGTCCAAGGCACAAGCTAAGCGCGAAAGGGATTCTGCTAGGCTGAGGAAACTGTTTCTAAGTTTATAACCTTAGACACTATGCTTGAGGAATATAAATTACCGTATATCGTCTGGGTTCTGAGCGTAAAATTATTACCTTGCAGCTGATGGAAGCGGCTCTCATTAAGGATAACCTGAGTTTATGTAATAAGGAGGAACATTTTGAGAACCAAGCCAGGAAATATAACCTGTGGGTTGTTTTTTTTTTGTACATTTTCCTAGTTCTATAATTTCCCCATAGCGGCAAGGCTGTCCTGGTTTCCATCATCCACAGTTGTCCTCGGTCTCATGGAGGGTTCTCCACTTGCCCCCTCCCTGAGATGGAGGGCATCCACGGATGGTGGAAACCAGGACAGACTTGTCTCTGTGGACAGCTGAGGTCTTGGCTCCAAGACAGCATAATCTCAGGAGGAAATTGTAATGGTAGCTATGTTACAGGCAACCAAACAAAGCAAGATGTGCGACCAAAAAACTAATGCTGCTCCAAGAAAAATCAACAGAAGGTGCTTCAGCAGCTGTCTGCTAGTTTAAAACTGTAAGACTCCACTTAATTTCAAAAACAAAACGATTTCCTCTGCCTGTACATAATGGTTTTTGGATGCCTCTATTTTACCTACTTTATTTATCCATATTTAATTTTGATGGTTTTAATTGTATGGGAATTGTTTCCCTTTGGGTCCCTCCCGACGCAGCCTCTACGGTGAAACACGACTGTGTCGGGGAGTGCATTCTGTGAGTCTGATTTTGAAGCTTTGAATAAATTGCTACCCTGAAGGTAAATCGGAACACTATTTCTTTGATTGACTTGGAGCAGCATTATTCCTTGGGTTGCGGGTCTTGCTTCGTGTGGATAATGCTCCCCTGCGTGACGACGCGTACTCCACTTCTGTTTTTGCTTTTAGCTGTGCTACAGGTTACATTTGTCCTTGACCTTGACGGAGACTGCCCGTGAAATCTTTTTTTTTTTTTCCTCCCATAATGAGCATTTCTTATTTCATAACCAGAAGGTCAGGATTTTCCATGACCTTTTGTAAAGCAACCCAGAAGAAGCACAAAATGTGTCCGGGGTTGTGATAGAATTCAGCTCCCAGTGCATTCTTTTATCTAAAGTTTTTGGAAAAGGCAGTTTAACGTATCGGGAGTGTAGACTCTTTGTATTCTTGGAAGGCCCATTCAGTAGGCTCCTGTCAGTCTGTTTCAGTTTAAATTTGTTCTTGGTTTGGTGGAGGTGACCATCTGTTTGGAATTTGAGAAACTGTTTTGATCATGAATGTTGGTGGAGATGTCGCTATTGACTTAACTTGTATTTCCCATTTTTTCTTTCTGTTTTGCCTCTCACTCATCTTGTGGCCTTGATGCTGACAGTATTTCTTCTGGTTTTTTTTTTTCCCACCGTTACAGAAATTAAAACATAGAAACATGACAGCAGAAAAAGACCATACGGCCCTATCCAGTCTGCCCATCCGCCCAACTCATTTAGCTTTACAATTGCCATCACTGCCTCAGAGATCCCCTGTGCTTATCCCATGCTTTCTTGAATTCAGATACTGGTTTTGTCCTCCACCACCTCTACTGGGAGGCTGTTCCACGCATCCACCAACCTCTCTAAAGAAATATTCTCTAAGATTACTCCTGAATCTGTCCCCTTTCATCCTCATCCAGTGACCCCCCCTTGTTCTAGAGCCTCCTTTCTGTCGAAAGAGACTCGTCTCCTGTGCATGGAAACCTTTGAAATATTTAAAGGTCTCCATCATATCTCACCTATCTCACCTTTCCTCCAGGGTATACATGTTAGATCTTTAATTTTATTGCCATATATTTTAGAACAAAGGCCTCGGACCATTTTTAGTAGCCACCCTCTGGACCGACTCAATCCTGTTTTATATCTTTTTTGAAGGTGCAAGTCTCCAGAATTTTTATTTATTTAGAAACATTTCTTGACCACCTGTTTCCATATCTATAGGTGATTCAAAATATTTCAAGTGAGGTCTCACCAGGACAGGGGCGATATCGCCTCCTTTTTACTGTCGACTATTTCTGTCCCTATATCAAGCATCTTTCTGGATTTGTTGTCACTTTTTTCCACCTATTTGGCTTTTCTTGAGATTATCAGATACCTTCACCCCCAGATCCTGCTCTTTTGTGCTTAGAAGAATTTCACCTCTGGTACCGAACCTTTCCTTGACATTTTGCAGCCTAAATGGATTACTCTGCATTTTTAACAATAAATCTTAGCTGCCATATTCCTAGATCCCTCCTCATGTTTTCCACATTTTCATGGCTATCTACTCTGTTGCAGATTTTGGTATCGTTGACAAAAAGATGTTACATGGCTTATTTTCTGACAAGTGTTTGTGCCTTGACGTTTTTTGTAAAAAAACAAAACAACAAACAACTATAAAGCTAGACCTTTGAAAATGATGCTTTCTGTAAATCCTCTTGTTGGCTCTGTGTTCACCTGGTGCTGGTTTTCCATGCTTTATTTCTATGGAAAGATTTTGCCACAGTCCCCAGAAACTTGCCAGACCCTTGTGTCTGGAGAGGCAGATCTGAATGTTTTCCATATGTGTTTTGAAGTTTGAAAATGACCTTTGAGTGCTAAAGAGTTCAGTTTTTGAAGGCTTCTAACTTTGGGCTTCTAGTTTTATTTGGATCCTAAATGTAAGAGCCTAATGGATGGAGACGGAGATTTTCAACACTAGGCACCTAATTTCTGAGTTAATGTTCAAAGGAGTTATGCATGTAAAATTAGCATATGTGCGTGAAAGTAACTGTATTTGTGTATGTGCTATTTTTTAAATATCAAAAGTACAACTTGTTTTACAGGCAGAAGTAGGTATAATATAAAATATGCGCACATACTTAATTTTAAGTTTGCTGATGCCTCCACCGGTTTGCCCAGTCTGTCTCCAGTTCACTGAGACCCTCCTCTTATTTATTTTATGTATTTGATTTATATTCTACTTTTTCAGGCACTTCAGAGCAGATTACATTCAGATATTGTGGGTATTTCTAGGGATGGCACTGATTTTGCGTTTCGGGTCGTTATCTGTTAAATTTAGTTTTTTAAAATGGTTCGGGAAGTATTTATTTCGGGTTCCCTAATTTCGGAGTTAGTGCGCACTAACTCTGAAATAGGAAAACTAGGTAGTACGCACTAACAGGACGTAGTGCTCTCTAACAATTATTAGTTAGTGCACAAAGACTAAATAGACAATTTTCATTGCTATTGTCTGTTTCCTTTGAAACGAATGCACGTCGCTAGGTATTCTACTTACCCCAGTTCACCAGACCTCCCATCCAAAAATAGCAGGACAACAGAGGAGTTTGATATCAATTGTGTTAGTTAATTAGCAGGTGTAAAACTGCACGAATAACTTGTTAATGTATTCGTGTAAGCCTCTTATCAAGTAGCAATTTAAGTGTGAACCTCTTGACTTCACCCTGGAAACGCCCCGATTTTGCACAGGTAAATATGAGCTCAGAACCAAAAATGCACTCAAATTACAACATAAACAAAATCATTAATCAACAATACAATACAACATAAAATGCATACTTACAAAATTCTGCAGATGTATTTCCCACCACCCCATAGTAACACACTAAACAATAAAAGCTTCTTTGAATTGGAATCCTTTCATGTACCTTTGAAACATTGCAACATCAGTGGTCCACGTGGACTCTGGAAGGGTATTCCAAAGCGATGGACCAATACAAAAAAAAGCTCTCCGTGTAGTTTTGTCAAATGCGCATCCTGAGCTGACGGTAGAGAAAGTAACATTTTATTGGAAGATCAGAGGGGTCGGAATGGCACATAGTGAAGCGAAAGATCAGAGAGAGATGGATGCTGCCCTTCCTAAGCTTTAAAGACCCAACCCAGGACTTTAAATTTCAGCCTCTGAGATACAGGGAGCCACTGTAATGCTTGCAAAAGAGGGCTCACATGATCGCATCGTTGATCATCCAGGACTAACCAGACCACTGAATTTTGCAGCACTTGAAGTGCCTTTAGATGAGACCTGGGAATTCCAATAAATAGAGTTATATAAGAGGGAGGGGGGGTGATATAGGGGGGGGGATCATGAATGTAGTTGGTTTAATTTTCTCAGTTGATAAGGTTATAATGGACGATACTGTTCTGGTAATTGTTTCGACTGTGAGTTGAAGCTACTGGTTATGCCTTTTTGAGGTGTATTTGTTTACTGCAATGTGCTTTTGTATGATGCATAAACCTTCTAATAAAAAGAAAATTACAAAAAAAAAAAGAAAAGTTACATAATCAGTGGTGAAAAAGTAAAAACGCCTGAACTGTAGTGTGAAAATCAGAGACATTCAGGATTCAGTGATGCAGCATGTGAAGCTTGAATACCCTTGTATGAATAATATAGAGAATCAAACAGCCTGAATTCCTGCTTGTGTTTTTAAAGCCAATTCTATGTACCATGGGTAAAACTTACTGACAATTCAATGGCATATGTACAGTATATTGTAGCTATTTTCAAAAGCATGAGCCTTCTGCGGTTAGCACTCTTTCAGTATGGGATGGGACCTTTCTTCCAAGAGCTCCGTCTCGATCTTGGATAACCCGCTGCTCTTACCAAGCTGGTGCACGGTAACTCAAATTCCTAAACAGATTTTAACATAATTTGTAAAGATTGTAAAGGGGGGACTGCTGGGTTTGAGCTGATAACCCTGAGATTGGTGATGGGAACCCATGAAGTGTAGTCTCTACTGTGGTTCTTATTGAGCTAGTACATGCCTCTTGCTGGTAATTTTTGTATGCATATTTGTAGAAATATCAATGTTTCCTATCTTTGGAGGGTTTCTGCATGGTGAAATACCTTTTCATACTTACATTATTTGACCCGGTTTTTTTTTTTTTTATAAGTCATTGCTGGGGAGCACTCAGATGTCCAGTAATAACTTACAATTTTAAGTAAAAGTGCCAGAAGATCTTTTAGTGTGTACTATGTCATCCAGTATTGATTTGAGGAAAAGTAATATGGTCCTTTTGTATTTCACACCAGTAATTATTCTTGCTGCAGCATTTTGGACTAAGTCCAAGGCACACAAACATTTCTTTGGCAGCCTTAAGTAAAGGGAGTTACAATAGTCAATTTTGCTTAGTACTAGTGCTTGAACCAAACTCCAAAAATAATCCCGGCTAATGAGAGATCTTAAACGTCTCGCCAACTTTACTATGTGTTTGCAGGGTTAACGCTGAGTCTAGATGTACACCAAGATCACGACCTTCCGTGCTAATTGGTAAATTCACATTTCCAACCTTCAAGGAAACCTGGTAAACTACTTTTCCATTCTAACCAAAGACTTTTATCCTTTGAATGTTTAAACCAGCCGATCTACAACAGTTGCATCGGCTTCCTGTTTGGTTTAGAATACAGTTTAAAGTTCTTACACTTCCCGTTCTTCGTAGTGACGTGCCTAATGGATTGAATTCATTGCCGAGTCTGTGCGTTCTTGAAGTAGCTTCCGATCAATTAGTCATAATTTTCCCTCACATTAAGGATTTCAATCTCCACCCCACCAGAAACCAGGCCATTCTTTTTTGAAGGCTCGCTTCTGTAGAAGGCATTGCCTGATGACCCGCGAGGAAAGGGATTATTTAGAGAATTATTGAAAACTTCCTTTTATCAACGAGCTTATTATGGCTGAGTTATAGGTCTTGCCGTGTCTTTTTTTTTTTTTTTTTAATTATTTTAATTCGGTCTGTCGTCGTCGTCATTGTACGATGATGTGTTTTTAATTATGAATGTCTTCCTTTGTAATCCGCTATTGAACAAGTATGTCTTGGAAAGCATGAGCTACAATTTGTTTTAAATAAATAAGCTAATGTGCAGCGCGTGAAAGCTGTCCAGGTTTTTGGACAGCTGTTGGAGCAGCTGCGGCCAGCTCTTTCCCTTTTCACCAGGCGTTTTATTTAACAAATCACTGCCCGTAGGCAGGATTAGGCAGCGAGAAAAAGCAGGCTTCCCTTTTGGCCCTGTATTTGGGGTCCTCGGCAGCTGCCCGGACTGCCTTTGATCTTGTCCTGCCAGCCCCGTGAGCCAGGCTCGGTTATCTTACCTCTTAACATTTTAAGTATTCAGCTTGATCCTGTTCTTTCATGTAAGGCCTCAGGTTAAGCATTTCTTCTCTGGTAACTGAATTCAGTGGTTGAAGAAGGGAGCTGCGGCTCCTGGAGACGCTCTCTGGATTCTTCTTCTTACGTTGATGCAACACAAGCTATTTCAATCTGTCCAAAATCCAGGACTCGTTTTTTTTTTTTGGCAATCTTGGCCCATCAGGGTTGGCTTGTAGTTTGGTGCTAGGGTGCAGACACGAATGCGGTTTGGGGATTTTGTTCTTTCCATACTAATAAAGACTTTCTACAGTTCGGTCAATACTTTCCACTTTGCTTCATTCTGAGTGGTCTAAGGGGGGGGTTCTCATGTTAGATAGCAATGCCCTACAATAGGATCGGTGCATGGTGTCAGAAAATATCTAATGACCTTTTACCATGCAGGATGTTTGAGGACCCTTTTGGTGCTTTCCTCATTTGCCTGGGCAGAAGGAAATATTTGGAAAAAATCCCTTTCTTGGAGCTGATTGGAGGCACGCCAGATTTAACTGTTTAAGCTGCTCTTGGCTGCAGCGACACAGCTCAGGGTTTCTTATCTGTCAGTGTGTGTCCGTCTGTCTTATTTAGGTTCAATAACTGAAGTTATTTTCTTATGCACAGGAAACTGGTTGGGTGATAGACCAAGGTAGCGGCGGTGAGCAGACGTTTTCAGGTCATCAGAAGCGTTGTGGTTAACCTTGCCCTGTATGGTGAGAGAAGGGGTTCTGGAGATGGGGGAAACCTGCCCAGCCATTTCTCCAGGTCATCAAAGCGAAGCTTTAGCGTTCGCTCAGGTGCCATCTGAGATGAAGCCTCTCCTCTTAGGACTCCCGATCTCTGCCACTAGACCACTACAGATGCTCCAGAACTCAGCAGCCAGGATATTAACTAACACCAACCGGAGAACTCATATCACTCCTATACTTAGAAACCTACACTGGCTGCCTATTAAATACAGAATTCTGCACAAAGCACTCACCATTATCCACAAATCTATACACAATCAACTACCTTTAGACCTCCAGTTCCCACTCAAACTATACACATCTGCAAGACCCATCAGAGCGGCACTCAAAGGAACCCTTCAAGTTCCCCCAACCAAATCCTCTCGTCTAACCTCCACGAGAGAACGGGCATTCTCCGCAGCGGGCCCCATCATCTGGAACAACCTGCCGACTGATCTAAGACTGGAACCCTGCCTGATTACCTTCCGAAAAAAACTCAAGACTTGGCTTTTCATCCAAGCCTTCCCTTAAGCCTAACATTGCAACAGCTCTTGCATTTAGCCCAATAGACTAAATGACCGACCCAGCCACTGTATATTCATACGTTCTCACTCTCCAGTTTTTTCTGTCCTTTATTTCCTGGCTACACTAGCCCCCAAGTTCATTCTTCCTGTTATTTGTAACTGCGCTTCGGCTTTCCTGTTATATGGTTATGTTTCAGTTAATCCCTAAGTTTGATGTAAACTGGCCTGATATGAAGCTTGTCATGAAGTTCGGTATAGAAAACTGTTAAATAAATAAATGCACAGGGCCGGAGAGAGCAGGAGTTAGGCCCCTATGTAAGGTTCTGATGTGATACTTAATAAGAGAAATCGTTTTCTAAATTTCCCAAATTATTTTTATTTGTTTAAGAAGGCTTTACCAGCTTTTTTTTTTGTTAGCAAATTCTTCAATTACAATTGAAATTTTTATTGATACGTGTTTAAAAATAGATATATTTAGCTTTTTTTAAAATTTTGCCCAACAAAAGTATAGGCCCCTCCTTGAACATTGTAGGCCCTAGCCAAATGGCCGTGCTGGCACCCCCTCTCTCCTGGAGCGCTCGTGCATACGCCAGCAACCATCTTATTCCACCCCGCCACTAAATGTTTGAGATCTTGAGGATTGAACTGTTTTGTTCATCCAACCCGTCCATACACGGTGATGCACTTCTCCAGGCGTTCTTTAATGCGGGTGTTTCCTCATCCTTTAAGTCACGGCCATTTTCAATAAGTCCTAATGTAATGGATGATTTGCTGCACAGCAGGCAAAAGGGGTCCATTAGCACACAAAATGTGTCTGTCATAATCCTTGATTTGTCTTTGACATGAAAATAATAATTAAAAAAAAAACCCTTTAAATAAAAGCCTTGGGTAGGTAGGTGTCTGTGTATTGGGCAGACGAGACGGGCCTCATGGCCTTTTATCTGCCATCCTATTCTGTTTCTGTGGTTTGTGAATTGCGTAGTTTTTCCGCAAGATGAAACGAGTGAGGCTGTCTTTATTTGGGGGGCTTCGGGCGTGCATGTTCTCGCATGAAGCAAGCAAGCAGCCAATGGTTGCACCTATCGCTTTTCATTCCCCCCTCCTCCCATCTCCTGATGCTCGGAGCTGATGTGCTGCAGTCACCTTTCCTCAGCCACTTTTCCATGGGAAGGCAAGGCTAAAGTGCCAGTTTAATTACAAGTTGTATTTCTTATCATTTTTTCTTTTTAATTAAATGATTTTCCATTAGCATGCATGATGGTCTCACAGTGTGTGTGTGGTTGGGGAAAAGTGTCCACAGGGACCACCTTAAGACCCACTGGTAAAGAGAATTACAATAGACGCGCTCTAAATCTGGTAACACTGCTTATTTATGAGAGCTAGCTTGAGGTAATATATACATATACCAGGATACATTTATCACTGGCCAGTGAAATAATGGAGAAATGAATGCAATAGCCTGCTCGTATTTCCATGTCTTTCTTTTAACTGCTCGTGTTTTCTCATTGTTCCCCATTTAAGTTACTTCTGCTCAATGTCCTTGTTCAAAAACTCAGGTATTTTCAGCAGTCTGGGATAGGGTTTCGGATGCAGGGTAAAGGAACCCAGCGATGAGGGTTTTTTTTTTGTTTTTTTTTTTTTTAAGAAGTCCCTGTTTACTGCGGTGGCGGGCAGCGTTCACGATCCTGCGTGGAGGGGAGGGAGCCCCGCTCGCCAGGCCGGTGGTGACGCTGGATGGAGCGGCCCGGTTGCAGGGCTCTGGAGGGGAGCCTTAGCCCATGGGCCTCCGGCTGAGGTCTCTCGCTGCAGTGATTTTTGGGGGTGAGAGGGGGAATGTAAAATAAGGGAGGAAATATTCTCCCCGTGTCCCGGGCGCCTGTGTCAGCTCATCCCAGAACATCGTAATAACTTTAATTATGCAGTAGTAAGCAGATTCCCCTGCTTATCGTGGGTATCCTGAGCATAAGGCAAAGGCATATAATGCGACGGCAAGAGAAATTTATCTCCCCATGCCTGCAAGCAAGGACATAATTCCTATTAAATGTTTTTGGGTCTCCCTCTTTGCTTTTTTTTTTTAAACATGATGTTGCCCATTTCAGAGAGGAATTTGGAAAGACATTTCCATGAGTAAAACGGTGCTTTACCCACAGATGTGACCTGCTATTAAAATTGCATACCCAGTATGCGGGGTAACTCTCATGCTTTTGTGGCCTGTATGTGCGTAAGGCTTTACCCGCGGTGAGCAGAGGCGTTGCACCTAAGTACACGCTTTCGTTTGCTGAGCCATTTGGGGCTTTAGGTGGGCAAAGCGTGGCAGAAGAACCGGTTTCAGGCTTCCACAGTGCGGCCACGTTTAGAATCCTGACGTCAGCGAGCACAGAGGTGGCCAGAGGTCTCCCGGCAGCCTCACTGGTTGTGGTGGCTGCTTGGATTATTATAAAGAATTGTGGTAAGGTTTAGGTGATAAGAGTGCCACTCTGGGCAGGCTAGATGGGGTCGTTGCTTGCTAGATTACTGTGGGAGGGGTCCCGGGTGTTGGATTCGCCAATGGGACTTGTGAGATCCAAAGAGGAAGACGACAAAATCTGGAATAGTCTACCCTCGGAGGCGGGAGAGGCCAGCATGGTAAAGAAATGTAAATTTGCTTGCAAGATGATATTATTATTATTATTAGATGGAGGGCGGTGGTAGGACCCAGGTTTGAGAGGTCAGAGAAAAGATATGGGGGGTGGGGGGGAACTGGTGTCTTGTCTAAGGATGGGAAATTATTTGCTCGTCTACACAAAATGATTGAGAGCCAGAGAGAGTAAGACAAGGGCGGGCAGGCCTGATGGACCAGTTGGCCTTAATATCTACCGAGTCATGGGGCTGTGTTCCAGAATTTGTCTCCGTAAAGTGGGCAAGAGCTGCTTATCTTGACACCTGTGCAGAAACAGCTGCAATTTTGCCTTGGCTTTCCCCTGGCAGATGGATCTGGTGCTGCTATAGATGGGGGTTTTTTTTGTACTAGAGCAGAACTGAGATAAATCTTCCCCGTGGTCTGGTTTTGGGGTCAGATTTAGACATGCTGAGGCCTTAAGCTATGTCAGGCTTTAAGAGGCCTCTTAGCCTTACCCGAAAAAAAAAGTAATTTTGAAATGTACAAATTAATTTTTTTTTGTTTGTATTTAGAAGCCCCGCATGATCTGAGGCCCTGCTCTGGTAGTCTGGGGCCTAAATCTAGCACGGTTTGGTTTAGATCTGAGGATCAAACGAGGCCATCCCTTTACTGGTTTTTTTTTTTAATTTTCACCTGAGGATGGGGAATGGGGAGGCGCCAGTGCAGATATTTCAAATGTTTGATGGGGTTGGGGAAGGGAATACGGTTTGTGGTGAGCGGGTCAACCATATAGAAAAAAGGTAACTCTGAGCTCCGTTGTCCAGTCACAAATTCAGATCCACTTCCTGTGCTGGCATCGTTTTTTCAATCTCCGAAAGCATGGTTTTTTTTTCTTTCACAGTCTTGTGAATGGCAGTGCTTTTGTGGTGGAGCAGGAGCCCAGAGTTAGTTCTGGTTTCCTTGGCGGTTGGATTTGCCGTACTCCGGGCACGGTTGCTCCGCACTGCGGGACACGACCCGTGGGACGTTGACCTTCTGCCTAGCTCGCCCGTACGTGGCCGTGCTGTGTGCCACTGGTGTCAAGCCAACAGCACAGGACCTGCAAATACGCCGATGAATATGGTAAACATTTAGAAAATAATTATCTAAACATCGTTTAAAAAAAACCCCATGTTCAACATACTTGGTTTTGAGAGTTTCAGCTTTCTGAATTATCCTGATCCCTGCAGTGTGCACACTGGTACATGAAGACCCTCGCGGAATGAAAGGTGCATGCCCACGGCACGGATGATCTGCGATGGTTTGTCTGCAATCTGTTAGCATTCTTGGGCTATTATTGAAATGGCATCCCCTCCCTATCACCTCTCTACCTCTCCCCCCGTCCCCAAGCCTGCCTTCTCCCTTACCCAGCAGCTCGGCATCGCGGCACGTCGCACGACTGGCGTCGCGTGTCTGGCGTTCTCGCACGCCAGGGCAGACGGCAGCACCTCCTGCGGGCGCTGAAGTCCCAGAAATGCCCCCCCCCCCCTGCGTTTTGATAGGGCCTGGTGCTGACGTTTTACCACCAAGGAGGTGACTGCTTACCGGCGAAGTAGCCAGGAATGCCTTTCATTGCTGGACCACACGAGTCACTTGCCTGCTTCAAATATGTGTGCTGTATTTAAAAAAAAATACATAATACTTGTAAGAGCACAGTAAAATCTTTCAGTGAGCAGGGTGGGGCAGACAGAAAATAGAAGTTCAAAAGACACTGAAAATATCTACTTTTAAAAGCACTGAAACCCCCCCCAAAAACATTCTCTTAGTTTCTCGGCTCTCAAGCAGGGGGTTGGAGTGGTTTGTGACTCTCCTCTGTCTCTCTCCTCCCCCTCCATCTTCCTTCCTGCTTTGTCTGGATCTAAAGCTGGCTTTTTAAGGGGGGGGGGGGGGCACCAAACTCAGGCTCTGGAGATTCACCGCCTACCTGGGTTGGCTCGGGAGCACATCTGCCATCCCGGCTGGAGAAGTGGCTGAGGCCGCTGACGACGTAGGCAGGGTTGGGACTCGGGCTGGTGCCTCCTCACGGTGGTAGTGGTCCCTGCTTCTAGGCAGCAGGAGGCAGGGCACCGAGCGCCGCCGACATTCTCGTGCACTGCCGTCTGATTGCTGATCTCTGGCTCAGTAAGTTAAAGCCCCCACTCGTTGAATTGCTGTTACTCACAGGGGAAGGGTAGTCAGATCTCAGTTTTAAACATAAAAAAAAAAACTTATGCAATTTTTCCAACACCTGGCCAGCTTCTGAAAGCAGGAAATCCTGATGTGAGGAGGAGCCTGCCGAGCCATAAAATGGTACTGGTTAAAAATGCATAAAATTGACCACAGAGGAAGAGAGAGGAGTGTGGAAGGCTTGGAGCCCTGACCATGGTGCTACCACTCACAAATTTCAGACTTGGGCTAATTCAGTTCTCAGGGATATCTGATACGCAACAAAACTGTATTCTTCAGAATACCGCTGCCAGAATCTTAACGGGGAAAAGAAAATCTGAACACATCACTCCTGTTCTCAACCAATTACAATGGCTCACAATTGAGAAAAGAATCGAATTCAAAGTCCTCTCAATACTGCAGAAAGCAATCTACAAAGCAGATTACACTGCTCTTGATGACGTCATACATATCCACCACTCCCTACGCACTACAAGAACAACTAGTAAAATACAACTTGTGATTCCATCTCTTCCTCTCGCCAAACTCTCTTCCACCAGAAATAGAGCCATCTCCATCATCGGCCCAAAATTATGGAACTCACTACCTCAGTACCTCGCTGGTCAAGAAAACCCTAAATCTTTTAAAAAAGAACTAAAATCTTGGCTACTAAGCCAATCTCATACTGACAGCTCGGACTTTTGATCTCATAACTATCAGTCTCCTGATTGGACAATTTATCCTGCTTCCTAACTACAGATATCTCCTATTATCTATGAACCCTGTTTTTTCAGTATACCTAACTTTTAGTATATCTTGTTTTTGTTTAAACTAATTTTATATGTCAGTTCTCAGTCTGTTTAATGTAATTTGTCAAATTTCAATGTAACTGGTTCTTATAATGTAAACCGGAGTGAAGGCAACTCTGCTATACCTCGGTATATAAAAAACGCTAAATAAATAAAATAAATAAATAAAATATTTTTATTCTTCCCCCTTCCTCGCCAAAGATTCTCTCCTGGGGGCTTTTGATTCAGTTTGTCTACATTTCAGTTGTCCTCTTTCTTTTATGCAAAACCCAAATTGGTTTGTAATGAATACCGTGATAGTCATCCTGAATTATAGTTGGCTCAGCTGCAGATTGCGTTTTGGGATTCCACTGTATCATTTTGCATGTTAAATTTCCAGACAGCATCAAACAAAAGCAAGCAACCGTCCCCAGCTAGGTTCACGGGCAGAGCTCTTGTGATTGCAAGCAACCGTCCCCAGCTACGTTCACGAGCAGAGCTCTTGTGATTGCAAGCAACCGTCCCCAGCTATGTTCACGAGCAGAGCTCTTGTGATTGCAAGCAACCGTCCCCAGCTACGTTCACGGGCAGAGCTCTTGTGATTGCAAAGCAACCGTCCCCAGCTACGTTCACGAGCACAGCTCTTGTGATTGCAAGCAAACCGTCCCCAGCTACGTTCACGAGCACAGCTCTTGTGATTGCAAGCAACCGTCCCCAGCTACGTTCACGAGCAGAGCTCTTGTGATTGCAAGCAACCGTCCCCAGCTACATTCACGAGCAGAGCTCTTGTGATTGCAAGCAACCGTCCCCAGCTACGTTCACGAGCAGAGCTCTTGTGATTGCAAGCAACCGTCCCCAGCTACGTTCACGGGCAGAGCTCTTGTGATTGCAAGCAACCGTCCCCAGCTACGTTCACGAGCACAGCTCTTGTGATTGCAAGCAACCGTCCCCAGCTACGTTCACGAGCACAGCTCTTGTGATTGCAAGCAACCGTCCCCAGCTACGTTCACGAGCACAGCTCTTGTGATTGCAAGCAACCGTCCCCAGCTACGTTCACGAGCACAGCTCTTGTGATTGCAAGCAACCGTCCCCAGCTACGTTCAACGAGCAGAGCTCTTGTGATTGCAAGCAAAAAACCGTCCCCAGCTACGTTCACGAGCAGAGCTCTTGTGATTGCAAGCAACCGTCCCCAGCTACGTTCACGAGCACAGCTCTTGTGATTGCAAGCAACCGTCCCCAGCTACGTTCACGAGCACAGCTCTTGTGATTGCAAGCAACCGTCCCCAGCTACGTTCACGAGCACAGCTCTTGTGATTGCAAGCAACCGTCCCCAACTACGTTCACGAGCAGAGCTCTTGTGATTGCAAGCAACCGTCCCCAGCTACGTTCACGAGCACAGCTCTTGTGATTGCAAGCAACCGTCCCCAGCTAGGTTCACGAGCAGAGCTCTTGTCATTGCAAGCAACCGTCCCCAGCTACGTTCACGAGCACAGCTCTTGTGATTGCAAGCAAACCGTCCCCAGCTACGTTCACGAGCACAGCTCTTGTGATTGCAAGCAACCGTCCCCAGCTACGTTCACGAGCACAGCTCTTGTGATTGCAAGCAACCGCCCCCAGCTACGTTCACGAGCACAGCTCTTGTGATTGCAAGCAACCGCCCCCAGCTACGTTCACGAGCACAGCTCTTGTGATTGCAAGCAACCGTCCCCAGCTACGTTCACGAGCACAGCTCTTGTGATTGCAAGCAACCGTCCCCAGCTACGTTCACGAGCACAGCTCTTGTGATTGCAAGCAACCGTCCCCAGCTACGTTCACGAGCACAGCTCTTGTGATTGCAAGCAACCGTCCCCAGCTACGTTCACGAGCACAGCTCTTGTGATTGCAAGCTTGTGGTAGACAGCGCGCGCCTGCAGACCTGGGGTCCCGGGCGTGTTGGTAAGCTCGCTGTTGGTAGTGTGATGATTTACAGTAACAATAACTTATCAGTTGATTTTTTTTATAAGTAGATTATTAGAGGGATCGACTTTTTTTCCCCCCTTTTTGCAATAAAGGTCACTGGATTCTCTTCGAGCTGTAAAGCCTTCTTATTCAGAGCAGGGCAAATTGGCCTCTGGGCACAGAAGTGACTACGGCGTGCCACTTTTGGCTGGAAGCGATGTTACTGTCAGCCCATCCGACGACCGGGGGGGGGGGGGGGGGGGGGACAGCCACGACACTTCTCAGGCTCCAGGATTTCTGACCAGGACTGTGGCCCTTGGGTCCAAAGGTTTGCATTCTGTGTAAGAGGGCATGAAGGGGGTTATAGGACATGGGGCTTGCAAGGCCATGTTGATGCCAATTCTGGACATCAACTAATTGAACTAAATTGAGAGCCTGATGTACCTAAGTCTTTTGCCCATAGAGTGGGAGTACACCTGGCCCATAACCTTGACTCTCCATAAGGTCACTCACTCTGCATGTTTGAAATTAGAGCCTGGCGTTTTAAGAATTAACACCACGATGCGTGTCTGATTCGCTAAAGCAATTGGTACTCGAGTACGGGGGCCTTTCCTAGACCTAGAAAGCAAATCCCGCTCTGGTGCTGGCAGCCCTGAAGAGGACTCGCATGGTGACTCGTGTGGGCACGTTTCTTGTGTGCTAGGCCAGCACTGTCGGCCACAGTACAGGGTGGAGGGTGTCGTAAAAGCTGCTTAATACGAATTGAATGAGCAAGAAATGGAAACTTATTGCTAGTATGCACAAAGCTTGAAAGATGAAATTTAAGTGCAAGGTGATGCATATAGGGTAAAATAACCCATGCTATAATTACACAATGTTGGGTTCCATATTAGGTGCTACAACCCAAGAAAGAGATCTAGGCGTCATAGTGGATAACACATTGAAATCGTCGGTACAGTGTGCTGCGGCAGTCAAAAAAGCAAACAGAATGTTGGGAATTATTAGAAAGGGAATGGTGAATGAAACGGAAAATGTCATAATGCCTCTGTATCGCTCCATGGTGAGACCGCACCTTGAATACTGTGTACAATTCTGGTCGCCGCATCTCAAAAAAGATATAATTGCGATGGAGAAGGTACAGAGAAGGGCTACCAAAATGATAAAGGGGAATGGAACAACTCCCCTATGAGGAAAGACTAAAGAGGTTAGGACTTTTCAGCTTGGAGAAGAGACGGCTGAGGGGGGATATGATAGAGGTGTTTAAAATCATGAGAGGTCTAAAACGGGTAGATGTGAATCGGTTATTTACTCTTTCGGATAGTAGAAAGACTAGGGGGCACTCCATGAAGTTAGCATGGGGCACATTTAAAACTAATCGGAGAAAGTTCTTTTTTACTCAACGCACAATTAAACTCTGGAATTTGTTGCCAGAGGATGTGGTTAGTGCAGTTAGTATAGCTGTGTTTAAAAAAGGATTGGATAAGTTCTTGGAGGAGAAGTCCATTACCTGCTATTAAGTTCACTTAGAGAATAGCCACTGCCATTAGCAACGGTTACATGGAATAGACTTAGTTTTTGGGTACTTGCCAGGTTCTTATGGCCTGGACTGGCCACGGTTGGAAACAGGATGCTGGGCTTGATGGACCCTTGGTCTGACCCAGTATGGCATTTTCTTATGTTCTTGAATTGAAATGGATAATCCTTCATCCATGCAGGGCAAGGTTTGGGCTGACAATTTGTATTCCTTGAAAGAATTAGGCGTAGTTGTAAAGTTGCATTGGTGAATAACCGATCCCTGCTGTACGTTTGTTGCGTCCAGCTCTTCAACGTGTATTTGCGGCCTCTGGAGAGGTTCCCATTTTTTTTTTTTTTTGCCCCCCCCCCCCTGGCTGTGATAACTAGGTAGGAGTCCTAATGCAAATCAAAATGGTTGGTCTTTTGTCTTCTGAGGGTCTGGTATGGTTTGCATTGATTTTTATGAACTTTTTCCTTGGCAATGTGCTTGTCAGGCAGGAAGGCAAAGAGCTTTGAAGACTGCAATATGTGTTTTGCAGAGAGAGAATCTGCATTTATGTTTTGAGAGCAGATATCTTTTTACTTTACTGGGTAAATTAACGTTGGATGTGTAGCCATGCGATAGAAATGAGAGGTAGAAGCTACGGTGACTGCGTTATACGCTGAACCTTCAGTCTGCAGCATTTCCCTTGGACTGTGGAATGGCGGTAAATGCTTCCGGCTGCCGCACCCCCTTCCAGGTTGCGTTTGTTTCCTTCCCGCAGCTGCGACGGCCCGTTTTCCATGTCCCTTTCTCAAAGATGCTGTCTCTTGCGCGCTCTGGCTCTCTCCACCACAACCGAAGTTCTGTTTCCCGATTTGCCCAGACCGCAGCTGCGGTCCCTCCTGGCTGCTTCGCCTGCGGTGCAGCTGCTTCTGCCGCTCCTTGCCTGCCCACGCGCAGCCACTTCTGCCGCTCCCTGCTCAAAAGCAGCCACTCCTGCCACAGCTGCTGCGATGTCTCCAGCACAGACGCCCCCACGGCCTGGCCGGTTGACACTGCTTTTTTAGTAATCTGTGGCTGTAGGGCCGACTTATCAAAGAGGAGCCACGCAGCGGCTGAGGAGCGATAGGAAGCGTGATTGGAAGAGCCAAGACTTAATGAGGGGACAGGATGAGGGAGGATAGCGAGGTGGAAGGGAGGAATAAGGAGAGGAGACTCCTAATAGGAGGAAGGGGGAGAAAAGGAGAAATGGTTGATGTGGGGTAAGAAAGGAGCAGAAAATCAAGGGAGGGGATGAAAGGAAAAGACAGGAGACTTGACAATAAGGGGGAAAAGGTGGGGAGAGAGAAGAAAGGAAGGAAAATAGAAAAGGAGAAAGTCTGGTCTGGTGGCTTTAATTCCAGGGCTGTGCCCCAGCTCGCGGAGAACATGGGTTCTATTCCTGGATGTTCCTGGGGTTGCTGCAGAGGTTGCACTCACTGTCCCTGGGGGGGGGGGAGGGGGAATCACAGTTCTCATACACCAATGACACCCATTGGGCCCAATGATTACAGGGTTCGGGAAGGAGCCAGACTAGGTACGATGGGAGGTGACCTAAAATGGGGGAGAAGTAACTAAGTCCCAAGCACTCCCACGTGTACCTATGCATATCTTCTCCCCCCCTTCTTAGTTTTCCTAACCTCCCCCCCCCCCCCCCCCCCCGCTTAGAGCTACTCTCCTGACAGCCCCCGCTCCTTCCTGAAAAAACTAAGCTAAGTTAATTTCGGAGCTAATTTCTAATTACCTTTTTCTCTAGGTTTTTTCTCTAGGTTATCTTAAGTTATTTTTGATTTCTCCACCAGTTATTTGTAACTCGTATTATATTGATTATCTTGATTATTCGTCTGGTTATCTGTAACTTTCCCAGGTATTCAGTTTTGATGTAAACCATAACATCAACCTACGGAATATCCCTGCCAATGATCCCCTCCATGGTAACCCGCTAGAGAACTTTATAAATCTTCTCTAGAAATCACATGAAATTTGGCAGTCTAATAGCAAAACCCAACTTTATACCTACCACCTGTTTATCTAGCCGACATTAGGCACCGTTCCTTTTAATTATGTTATTAACCCCATATATCGTAATCCAAGTTAATTCAACCTGTTCATTGTAAGACATTTACTTGTCATTGTTACTGTTTAGAATGTAAACCGAATTGATCAGTAATTCTGTTATTGGAAAGTCGGTATAGAAAAATGCTAAATAAATAAATCGGTGTGAGAAGTCTGTTGTCCTGAACGTCGGTATATTAAAAGTATGTAAATAAATAAATAAATAAGGTTCTGGTGCTGCAACCCAATAGAGGCTGTGGATCGTATTGAGCTGGAAGCCCAAAAGAGGAGGAAGGAAATGGCCTGGTCAAAAAAAAAAAAAAAAAAAAAGTAAAAAAATTAAAAACTAATAAAATTAAATAAAAAGGAGATGGGAAAGAAACCAAAAGGAATAATTCAGCTATCTACAAATATTCAAAAACCAGCCTTTATGAATTGGGCTTCTCTGCTTATTGGGCACCTAGCTCTTTTAGACATTGGGGCCAGATGTACTCTGCATTTTCCCCGTAGTGTAGCGGCCTGAAGCGAGGGGATCCTCTTGGATGTTGCGTGCTCCGGATATGTTTGTCAGTAAATTCTGAGGGCCAGCCGCCTGCGCCCACAAGCATAAGAGTAGACAGATGTTGAACAACATCTGCTCTTGCAGTTTCATGTCCCATTGGAAAGAAGACTGAGGTTAAGGCCTTTGCCATGTACTTGTTCTGTAAAATATGCTGAGCCGGCAGCACTTAGCTGGGTTGTGATAGACCGGAGGCCCACGACTTTGTGAACTCTTTTGCTGGTGTGATACGGGAGTTTGGTTTAATGACCGGGATGCCTGTCGTTGCCCAGAAAAAAATAATTAGTTTTCAGATCTCTCTCTCTCTCTTTTAATGGCTATGAGCAAGGCTCCTGGTTTCTTGTGGCAGATCGTGGGTGGCACAATTCTGCATAAAGTTTTGCATTGTTAAGTATTCCCTCCGAAGCCAATTTTAATACAGTTTTTACTATGATACACCGTCTATTTAACAAGTGAAGAAAACTTGCAAGAAGTTGCAGGCTTTAACTGTGAAATGTCACTTTTTGCTGTGAATTAAAAAAACAAAAAACTCTGTGCAATTGTTCTTTATATTTTCTTGGTGAGCATCTTCTTTTTTTTTTTTGGGAGTATATAATTTTATGCATGCTGAAGCGTAATGTCAGTCTACATCGTAAATAACTATAATTAATAAAAGAAATGTTAGAAATTAAATTTTTAATTAGGTCGAATAAAGAGAGAGATCACAGCGGGGGGGAAAAGCGTGCGCACAAACCAAAGAAATGCAGGGAAACACTGCCGAAGCCGGCATAAACATGAAATCTGTTGTGGTCGTGGACCCTTAGGGCCACGGCAGGGTTGACGCAACCTGCAGGGAGGAGGCTTGCGGACCTCCATCGTCGGCAGGCGGACCCAGGTGAAGCAGAGACCCAGCTGGAGTTTCACCCTTTACCAGCCCACGTTCGCCTCGGGTTGAGCTTTTGGGTGCTGGGGCCGGCAGGTCTTAGGTGGGGGGGGGGTGGGCCTCTGCTGATGCCGGAGAGATCTGTTGAGGTAGCTGGGTTGCAGTAGTTGAAGGCTTGGGCGTGTATCTGGTGGCAGGCAGTGGGCATTGGCAGGCGGCGGTCAATGGTATCGAGAAGTCAGGCCAAGGCCAATACCAGGTATCCATCTGAAGGGAATGACGGGACAGGTAAGCAAGAACAGGTGGGCAATGAGGGAGAGGTGGAAGAACTGAAGACAAGGAACACCGGAACCGAAGCATGACGCTGGCGCAACACGCAACTACTACGAGACTAAGGAGACCCGTTGCTGAGGCAGCATGGAGGAGAGAGCCAAAGGCCTGAGCTTGAGAGGTCATCAGTGGGCACCGCGGGGGATTTCCCGCTGCAGGCTCTTTTAAGTATCGTGATGTCGGGCGCGCGCATGCTTAGGGGGAAGTCCGGCTGCGAGGCGGTGGCGTCCTGCCGCCGAGCACATCTGTAGTGTCTTGCCTCATCGAAGCGCGGCGTCCTGCCGCATGGGTGAGTGAGGGGAGCTCGGCAGCATAGGGAACTAATGGCAATGGCCCGGACCAGGGGGTGGGTGTGGCAGTTTGCGGGAGAAGCCCACGGACTGCCAAACAAAACAAAGTCTCTGCTTTTAATAAATCTCCAAAATACCTTATATAAAAGGGACCAGCCCTTGGGTCAGGGCTTTGTGCTGAGGTATGGGGGATCATGTTGTGTTACAGCTCCCATTACAGACATGACTTGTAAAGGAAAGCGGTGAAGAGGCAGCGAAACACCTTTTGACATGTCACACATGAAGTCGTTATTCTTGTTCTTCTAAAATTTTGATTTTTGATCATAGGCAGTTTTACAATTACTGTCAACATTATAAGCATAACATTTGTGCTTCAGCCTTGGACTTGTTTTCTTAGACACACAGATGCTCTAAGTTAAAGATGCTGAGTTATAAGGTTATAGAACAGACATGAGGCCAGTTGACGTTCCATCTAAAATTATAGAACATTCTTGAACAGATTTGTTGTGTTCCACGGCCGTCCGCGGGCACGGCCCCCTACCTCTTCTTCCTGACCGGGCCGCCGGCGGCAGCGTCGGGGCAGACTGCCCTGCGTCCGGGCCCGGTGCCCCTGCGCGTCGGCGCAGGCCTCAGGGCTAGCCGCCGGGTCTGGAGCCGTCCCTGCTCCTCCCTCGCGGCAGCTGCTGCTATGCTCCGCAGTCCGGGATCCAAGATGGCCACCACCATCTTAGGTGCCTGGCCGCGCCTCCTCTCCAGATTTAAAGGGACCTTGTCCTTTTAATTACTCACAGCTGATTCCTATCCACAGGGCCAGAGGAAGTATAAAAGGAGACTTCCTCTGACCATTCCTTGACTTGGCAACGCCCTACGTTGGTCAGGTCTGCTTGCTTCGATGAGTTCCAGTGTCTTGATTCCTTGTTCCTGTTTCGTCCTGGTGTTCCTGGTTCCTGACTTCGGATCAGCTAGCGGTGATTCCTGGTATTGACTTTGAATTGGCAAGCGGTGATTATCTGGTGTGTGACTTCGGACTGGCAAGTGGTGATCCTTCGGTGTGTGACCTCGGACTGGTAAGCGACGACCCTCTGGCACTTGACCTTGGACTTCTTCCTGACCATCGTCTTCAAGGGCCCACCTAAGTCCCAGCAGCCCGGGTCCCTACTGGCTCCTCCCGGGGGGACCACGGGCTTCCAGGGGTGAAGCTCGTCAGCCTTTGCACCGAACGTCCGTTTCCTTGACCTCTCAAAGGTCCACCTAGGTCCCAGTGGTCTGGGCCCCTATGGGCTCCTCCTGGGGGGACCGCGGACTTCCAGTGGCGAAGACACTTCCGTTCCTTGACGTCACGACTCTTCGTTCGCCTCCACAGTCTTCTCTGTCTACAGTGCCGAGGGTCAGCTGGTCACATCTTCTGTTCCTGCCTCACCTCCCGACAGGAGAACCTATGGATCTTTCTCCAAAGGTATACCATCCTCCCAAGGGTTCACAAGCCTGAGCATAACAAGATACAAGGCCAGTTGACATTGTGAGCCGCAGATATCATTTACATATGAAGTGAGGATAATTAGCATGGAGGCCGAGAGCAAATTACCATATGGCCATTCAAATTATTAGTTTAGAATATAAAACCAATTACAGAAATTTTGACAATTATGTTACCTAGTTTGGGGATGAAAATGTACAAGTAAAAATTCTATATAAAGCTGTATTATCAGTATAGTTGTTTGAGGGAGTTTATGCTCATGCTTTTTATGGCACTCTGCCTCTCCATAAGGTATCTTATTTAATATTTTTATTATTTTACAGCATTTAAAAAAACCAAAAACCTTTTCTCCACAGCTGTTGGCTCTAAGCATCTATTTTCAGAGAACCACAACAATCCCACAGAGGTAGTGTGTTCAGCCTCCAGATGAGGGAGGGAAGACACCTACCATCCAGCAGTGCCCCTCCAGCCCTTGGTCTGGTGATCCCATCTGGGGAGGGCAAGCTGAGGGAGAGGGAGCAGATATTTTCTGTGCACTTCCAGCAGACGATCTAATTGTATCATGCAGCAGGGAGCAAAGTGGTATGTGTGTTCTGTGGGGCTTTGTTTCTTCTGTGCTGACATATACTAATTGTGTCCTTTCCTGTGGTTGTGGGATCTATGACTGTGAGCATTTTGACTTTCACATTTTTTTGGTATGTTTAACTTCAATACCAGTTTAAAGTTATAATGATGAACCTAGGTGTGTTCCAGCTGACCTAAAGAGTAGCAATCTATTAGGGCAAAATGTATTTTTCCTTCAGTATGCTGTACTTTTCTGTAAAATTGCATCTATTCAAATGAATAACTGGTGAGGACTAAAGTGGAATTATGCTGTCACTAGAATAAACTTGACACATAGCTTAGGGGTATTAGAGTTTGCCTGAATGCACTGCATGAAAATCAGTGCAGAAGAGCAAAATATTACCTGTCAAGAGTTTGCACTGCCAGCTTCTAGATCATTAAAAAGTTTCATTAAAATCTGAGTTCACGTTTTTGCATCTGGCGGAGGGGAGGGATGGTAATGAGGGCAGATCCAGGGTGTGAGAAACCTCAACAGGTCTAGGTTTCAGGATAAGCCACCGTGACTGTTCAGTGAGATCTCCGCACACACATGGTCTAAGAGCCAAGTACATTTGCAGATTTTAATTACTCTGAAACAAACAGACCCATTAAGGGTTCTTGAGGATTGGATTTGGGGGAGACTTGATGTGTGACTTTTACCAAAGAATCCTTTTGCTGAGAGGCATTCTTCTGTTTTTGTTATGGTTAAAAAAAAAAAAAAAAAAAGTATGAGATTGAGATGGTTAAAAAAACTGCAAAATGGAGACCTAAATAGCTTGTTACGAGTACAATTTTAAGAGCTATATGGAATTATTGTTTAGGGACTTGGGAGTGGGGGGAATTGGCATCATGTTTTCGTGCAAACGTAACGAGTCTTTGGATCCATTTTGTAGATTATTCCAAAGGCTTCTGCGTTTGTACCCCTGTATCCAAAGCCAGAGGTGCAAAAAAATGTAAGTTCATTTTTGTGGTTTATTTTTTTTAAACTAGATTTGCATTTTATGCCAAGGTAAGAGAAATACAGTTTGAAGAGAATCCAGTTTGCTTGCAACCTTTTGAAACGGTGCAACTTTTTTGCCTGTGTGTGTAGTTGCGTGCAACTTCAAGGCGGGGTGGGAAGGCAGACAAATTGTGCAGAACTGTATGGCTTACTTGCTGTATCGGGAAAATAACCCTTTGGCAAAAGTGCACTATTTAATTGAACGCAGCACTAGCTGAGATGTGTACTTTTTCTTATTATCCAATGCTCTGAGGACTGGTTTAAATTTGCTGTTGACAGGATTTATGTTACGCATTGTATTGATATTATGTCTGTGCCTGTAGTATAAATAGTTTGAAAAAATAGGGGTGGCAGATTTGATTTACAGTCTTTCTGGATTCTCTCTTTTTTTATGTCCTTTTCTGCCTCCCAAATGTTAAGACCTTTTCCAGGACAAGAAGTCAGTTTTGTCACTATGAAAAGGCTGTTTGCAGAAAATATTCTGCTCCGTCTGAATTGGGCCCCTGCTAGGGCTACCTTCATTCAGAACATACCTGTCAAACGGGCCCCAGCATTTGTAAGGCCAGAAGCAACCGGTGGCTAAGATTGCACCAAAGCCATCTGCAGCTTGACGAAGGTGCCTCATCTATGCATAATTTCTTTTTTAGTTTTTGGGAACTTGCCAGGTTCTTATGGCCTGGATTGGCCACTGTTGGAGACAGCCCTTGGTCTGGTGATCCCATCTGGGGAGGGCAAGCTGAGGGAGAGGGAGCCCCTTTTGAATTCCATTATTGTTTGTCTTCACCACCTCTTCCAGGAGGGCGTTCCAGGCATCCACCACCCTTTCTGTGAAGAAATATTTCCTGATATTATTCCCCAGTCTACCCTCTTGGACTTTCAGATCATGACCCCTTTAGTTGAACAGTTTTTGTTTTTTTTTCCATCGGGGAAAAATTTAGATTCTTGTGCATCATTTATACCTTGCAGGCATTTAAAAGTCTGTATCATATCTTTCCTCTTCTCCAGAGTTGTACATATTTAGGGCCTTCAGGCTCATCTCATAAGTTGTTTCGATGCAGACCTCCACAACATTTTGGGCTGCCTTTCCTCTGGATCGCTTCCATCCTGCCCTTATCCTTTCTGACATAGGCTCTCCAGAACTGAACACGGTGCTCCAGGTGAGGCCTCGCCAAAGATTTGTACCGGGGCATTATTGCTTCCTTTTTCCCCCGCTGGCTATTCCTCTTTCTGTGCCGCCCAGAGTCCCTCTGGCTTCTGCCACCGCCTTGTCGCATTGTTTCGCTACCTTCAGATCTTCAGACACGATCACCCCCCGAGGTCTGGCTCCTGGTATATGCGTAGTCTTTCGTTTCCTTCTCGGCTGTTCTAAGAGCTCTGCTGTTCTCTACCAGAGAGGCAGCACCGTCAGCTGCTCTCTCCTAGATTTCGTGCTGGCCACGGTTGTTTTGGAGCAGAAAAACAAAGCGATAAGACTTCAGGCTGGAGTGCGGTGCATATTTTTACTTCTGAAAATGTCATAGTACAGCCCTCGAGTTTGTGTTGGTAAAATACCAAACGGGTGCCCAATCATGCCAGGTGTACTGGTGGTCCCTAGGACTTGCAAGAAAGCTTTGGCCCTGCACAGACCAATGTGCTTTCCTTTTCTGCTGTGGCTGCAAACTCTTCAGCAACATAAAATTTGTCATCTTTTTGCGAGCCATTAAAAAAAAAAAATGTTGCCCAAATCCAAGATGGCCAGCGACTGGCATACAAACTCCAGAACCCCCAATGGCGTTTCGTGCCGACAGCGTTATTTTGAATACATATAGACCTCAAATGTTTACTCTTTCGCACCAGTTGGTTGGTTTGAGAGCGCGGCTTGTGCTCTGGGCATTTTTGGTATTTGTACTAAGTTTTTTTGAGCCTCCGTGGCACGAAGAAACTGTTCCTTTAAATGATGAGAAACTTAGCTCATCCTCTTTCCCCCCTCTGTCCTCCCCATGCCTGTCCCAGATTTTGTTATCTCGGTGGTGAGCCAGTGAAGTGAATGCAGAGCCTAAGATGAGTTGAGATCTCTGGCAGCACAGCAGGAATGAAATCGGGCAGGCTGGAATTGAGCCTTATGGTCCTTTTCTGCCCGTTGCTTCTGGAGCTCCTGTTCTCTGTTTCTTCCCCAGTGTTTCGGCTTTCCTCATTGCACGGAACTTGAAGCAGCTTCATTCTTTAACTCTAAAGATAATTTTGTGCCTTTTTGTAAAAATGTTGTTGGTATTTCAGACATCGGGAAAGGACGAGGTACACATTGACATAAAAATTATGTAAATGGTATTTGAGCGTGTGTTTTTTTTTTTTTTTTAGCACTGGCGACATGTCCTGATTCCTGCAAATGCTTGCCGGAATCAGGACAGGAACACTGGACTGGATGGGCCATTGGTCTTGACCTAGTCTGGCAGGTCTTTGGTACTCGTGTAACTGTATGGGCCATTGGTCTTGACCTAGTCTGGCAGGTCTTTGGTACTCGTGTAACTGGATGGGCCATTGGTCTTGACCTAGTCTGGCAGGTCTTTGATACTCGTGTAACTGGATGGGCCATTGGTCTTGACCTAGTCTGGCAGGTCTTTGGTACTCGTGTAACTGGATGGGCCAATGGTCTTGACCTAGTCTGGCAGGTCTTTGGTACTCGTGTAACTGGATGGGCCAATGGTCTTGACCTAGTCTGGCAGGTCTTTGGTACTCGTGTAACCGGATGGGCCATTGGTCTTGACCTAGTCTGGCAGGTCTTTGGTACTCGTGTAACCGGATGGGCCATTGGTCTTGACCTAGTCTGGCAGGTCTTTGGTACTCGTGTAACCGGATGGGCCATTGGTCTTGACCTAGTCTGGCAGGTCTTTGGTACTCGTGTAACCGGATGGGCCATTGGTCTTGACCTAGTCTGGCAGGTCTTTGGTACTCGTGTAACCGGATGGGACATTGGTCTTGACCTAGTCTGGCAGGTCTTTGGTACTCGTGTAACCTGATGGGCCATTGGTCTTGACTTAGTCTGGCAGGTCTTTGGTACTCGTGTAACCTGATGGGCCATTGGTCTTGACCTAGTCTGGCAGGTCTTTGGTACTCGTGTAACTGGATGGGCCATTGGTCTTGACCTAGTCTGGCAGGTCTTTGGTACTTGTGTAACATTTTATCTTGTGTAGCTAACGGGTACCTTAAAGTGGGGGTTGCACTGATGGTTGGACATACAACAGCCAAAAGAAATGTTTCGGTGGAGATGAGTAGAGAATACTTTAGTGCAGTGTTTCTTGCATAGCAATGACTTATCCACAGTGACGACTTTGTGTAATGGGGTGAAAAATCGAGAGCAGGATGCTATAAAATCTGTATTTTTCTCCTAACCTTTTGGTGCCTCTGGTTTCATCCTGCTTCTGTCTCCCTTGCTTTGACTAATCTTATTTTTACTTTGTTTTTTTTTTTCTCTCTTGACATTTCTCTTTGTTCTCCCATCCTGCGGCATTTCTTCCTCCCCTCCTCGCTTCTTTACCCAAATTCCTCCTTTCTCACTCCATCCCCCTTCCCTTTTTCTCTTGCTGGCAGCAGGGGGCGCTGGATTATCTTTGTAATAGCGGAGGAGGTGCCGACCACCAAAGTCCGTACTGAAGACTTTGGTGGTTGGGGGGGGGGGGGAGGGGGCATCAGATTGCAGTGAGTGACCTCCATTTTCCCAAACCGTACTTACAAGTGGTAGCCATGAAATGGTAAGTGTAAGAGAAGCGTACAAAAGCTGAGACTCGATAACCCCCCCGGGAGCAGAAGCTGGATCCAGGAATGAGCAGAGCAGTGTGACGTCTCGGTTATTACGTACACTACATGGGGGGCTGAGGGAGCCATCTCCAACAAAGCCTAAGCGCAAGGCACCCGCCGAGGTACGGGTGTGCTTTTACTTTCAAAACGGCTGCGAATGCAAAGTCCCCGCAGACATTTGCACCGGCGTTTTCTGAGGATGTTATTTCAATGGAAAACAAAAGTGCTCAGGTTTTGAAAATGCCATCTAGCTGGCCGATGGGATATCGGCGCGCGAAAAACTGGCACCGCTTCCTGTCACCTAAAAAAAAAAAAAAGGGAGGTTCTAGGGGAAATTGTGCGTCCTTAGCGCCTCCTTTGCATCGGGCGCCCAGGAGACGCGGGTGGTCAGTGTGGGTTAGGAAAACGGACGCTCAATTTCATTTTCTCCGGCTGCCGGCACAAAAAAACATGCACAATGTACACAGCCTGCACAGTGTATATTGTGCGTGTATACTGGGCGTCCTGAATTTTTTTTTTCCGAGACTTTATTTTTTTTGCATGATGCTGCTTTCTGTGGTTCCTCCTATTTTGCAGAGCCCTTGACCTTGGCAAGCCTTCATCGCAGCAAGCTCCTGGGTTGGCGTTTTAAATTTGCCGTGTTACAATGGGCGCATTGGCTGCGTGGGAATTTTTTAAAATCGGGCGACAATAGCTAATAGCCTCATCTACAAGGAATTTACATGCGATACGCGCTATTAGCAATGAGCTGGTTTGGACGCGCCGATCCCAGTATTGCAACAGATGTAAGTCTAGCGCGTCCAAAACCCGCGTCCGTGCGTTTAGCCGCACGCTGTCCACAGTGCCCGATATTGCATCGGCCTGTTTGTGTTATTCCCCCCCCCCCCCCCCCCCCCTTTGAGCTAAATATGCCTCTGGGAAACCACCTACAAATAATTTAGAAAACTTTAAACCTCGCGTATTCCAATATATAAACTGAAAATTCTTTTCCCACCTTTGCTGCCTTAAGATTTTTTTCTTATTGTACTGTTTGGTCTCTGCTTTTATCTTGTCTGTGTTCTGACTTCTTTTTCCTTGGTTTTACTTTTCATTTTGTTTGTCTCTAGTCTCTCTCCATTTCTTTCTCAGACATCTTTTTTTCCATTTTACAGATCCTCATCTCTCTTCTCCCTCCATTTCCCACAAACTCTCCCCTCCCTTTCCCACAAACTCTCCCCTCCCTTTTGCCTCCTTTCTTCTTTCTCCCTCTTCCTCTTCTTAAAACCATTTTTTTTTGGCCTGGCAGTTTCCTCTTGCTGCTTTGGGCTTTTCAGCTCAATCAGACCCGGGATCATTGAGAACTACCCAGGGAGTTTTTTTCCTCCACCCCCTGTTGCATAATTCCCTCGCCTTGCCCAACCAGCAGCTACAGATTGTGGCTTCTTGAGTCTGGCCAGTAGGTGTCTTCATTGTACAAAAGCTGAGACTCGATAACCCCCCGGGAGCAGAAGCTGGACCCAGGAATGGAACCCAGGTCTTCTGCACGCACGATTTGCTGGCCCTATCACCTCCCTCTAAACTCGTCTCTCTTCTCTACTCCATGCAGATGTAGCTATTTTCACTTTGCAAGGAGAAGGCTGGCGACTGTAGTACCGTGTTGTGCTTGCATTCTGCCTTTCGGATATTTTTATCCTTGGTCTGAGAATTCATTGCACCCTGCTTTGGGTTCCCATGGTTAGTCAGCTGTAGAAATATTTTCTATAAATTGCTGCACATGAGTTTTAACCTGTTAGTGGTCCCTTCTCCTTGGTCTCCCGCCCAAAGCTTTTGAGAAGTGGAAGAAGTTTCCCAAATTTTCAGTCCATGTGCCTCTTAGAAGAGAGGAGACAGAGTTTAGCTCAGAAAAATTGCCCCTTTCTTCTTGCTTCCTGCTTGAACAGGAAGTGAATGCATTTAACCTATAGCATCATGGGGTCAAGTGTTTCCACTTCCTGTTCTAGCTCCACTGATCATGGCATCTCCTTTAGTGAAGGCTTCGGAAAACCCAGGAGCCTTTAAAATGTGGCTTCCTCCCCTCTCGCCATTGGCTGCTTTGATTGATGGGACATCTGTCTTTTTGAAGACAACTATTTTCAGCTTTTTTTGGTGGTGGAGTGTGGCTGAAGAGAAAAGGAAAAGGTACAGGTTCCTAAAGGGATTTTAAATGCATGGCCCTGGTTTTGATCTGGTGGTGTGCCCAGTTTCAAAAGGCAGTGAAAACATGGCTCTTTACTTTGGCATACAACACTTAACATCATCGGCAGGAGATGTTTCTTGAGTTGTGCTTTGGCTGTGACTATATTACTGTGTACCACAATTCAACTGTATGATTTTATTGTGTGCAACTTGGATGTGATTTTTCTGTTCAATTTATTGTAAACCACTTGGTTAATTTGCTTTTACATGCGGTACATCACATTTAATAAATAGGTGAGAGGAGTAGATGTGGCATGGAGAGTTTAATAAACAGTGAATGGGATTGAGATTTAGCAATTAACAAGTTAGGAGATGTATGAAGCTGTTAGAAGACTAGCCGAAACCACAAAACATCTGTGGTCACATTAATAACTTTTATTGCAACAATACTTCTGTAAATATCGGATTTCTAGCTATTCTTTCACCAAAGACTTTAACAGAATCAAAACTTCAAGGGAGGATCCAAATTGAGGGCAACGGAGGCGTCCTTCTCTCTGATCCAGTCCCTATTTTCCTCCGCTCACATCCCCGTCCCTTCCACCAGTCCTCTCTCTTTCTCTTCCTTCCAACCTCCGTACCTGGTGCTCTCTTAGATACACACCTACCCATGATGCTAATTTCCTTTCACGCACACACCTCTAGCCTTGACCCCAATCCCGTGCACTGTCTGTCTCCTCCCACACTTTTTTCTGACCACTGCTGATGCCATCTCCTGCTGCCCAGGATTTGCAGCATGTCAGCTCTCAGCCCCATGGCACACTGGCTACATCCTCACATAGCCCCCCCAAAGGTCAATGGGGGGCTAATGCTGCGGCCCTTGCTGCCAGTGTTGCTGTTGTGGCACAGAGTCCCTCCCCCAACATCCACTGCCAGCACACTTGATGTAGCTTGCTTCCGCTGGTATCTGTGCTCCCCACCATTGGGGCCCACTTTGGCATCACTCCCTCTCTCCCCGCTGCGCGTTACTGGTGTTCCTGCCCCCGACGTGGCCCACTCTGGTGCCACAACCCCCATAGTCCAAAGCTGCAGCCTGATTCCACATCTGCGCCCTGCAGCCTTACTCCACTTACCCCATGCCTGATCATGATGGACAAAACAGCTCATTATTATAATAGAAGATACGGACACCTTGTGGCCATTGCTGGTACTGCATACTTGTGGTTTGTTTTTTTGTTTTTTTTTGGGGGGGGGGCAGACAAGAAGCGAGTAGTAGTATAAATGGATTCTGAACTAAGTAGCAATGAAAACATGCAGGAAGGCCAGAGCAGTTATGAAAGATGTTTTGTTATTACTCGGCTACAGAGCCGTATGAAGCGGAGGAAATGAGGTTGGCAGTTCCTTTGTGCACTGTATTGTGATGTGATAGTTTTGTTCCTGTGCATGCATCGGGAAGGGGAACCATCCCCAGACTCGCCGAGGCTTGGGTCCAAAATGCAGAGGCTCCGATTGAAAGTTGGAAGGTGGTGGCGATTTGCAGGCTGTGATTTTACTGCAATTGGTTTGGTGGTAAAAGCATTGAAAGGAAGGGACAAAGTGTGTTGGGTTTTTTTTTAATTCCCGGATTGGACGGAAGACGTTCCTGCTAATTGAGGCTGGCTGGATCGATCAGGTAGAGGAGAGACCCTGAAGAAGAGACATGGTGAATGGTGCAATGTGGATGAGGTTTTTGGGTTTTTTTTTTGTTTGTTTGTTTGGTAACCCATTTTCGAGGTAATGAGCAAGCTGCAAAATGGTTTCATGGAGATTTTCAAACACTTTAGAAATCCATAAAGTATTATTTATTTATTATTTATTTATAGATTTTTTTTTATACCGGAGTAGGTAAGTAACATCACCTCGGTTTACATTAAAGCAGTAATTCAGCATTGCGCTTTACAATATAACTTAGTAACTGAACGAATACAATACCATGTATAACTTTGTATTAATAGAATATAAACAATAAATGAGAAACTGTGGAAATTAAGAAGAGTAGTATAAGATTTAGTTCATTAATAGTAGGCTTTTTTAAATAACCAGGTTTTAAGGTTTTAAGTATAAATGGAGCAAGTCTGTGATTTGCAGATGAAAGGACAACCTTCTGGGTTTGTTTGTTTTTTTAAGTGAATTTACAAATTTGTTTTCATCATAAATTAAACTAATAAAATAAGCACTGGGTAAATGCTATAAGCTTAGCATTTTTTTTTTCTTTGCACGATTTTGATCAGCCTTTTGCCTTCTGCTTCTAAAATGAAGCTAAGATGGTTTTGCTAGCTGCTGGTTTTTTTTTTTCCCCTACTGTGTATTTCTGTGATGCAGAATATCTGAAATAGAAAGTGTTCTCAGTGTGTGTATATATATATTTTTTAACGCCTGTACGTCAGTAGGTCTCGGTAGTAATTAAAAGCATATGAGGATGTAAAAAGGGCCTCATTAATATTTTCCACTCTGCCATTCAGGGCAGCCAGGCAGAGGGTTGGGCTTACGTCATTGGAGTTGTTTGCTGGGTTAAGAATTCCTTGGCCTCGTGCTCCCGGTGGACCCGACAGGGGAACCACTGTGTGAGCACAACGCCTCGCGCCCCCTGCTGGCAGGAGTCTGCAGGTTTGTTTTAGGATTGAAATTTGTTTTGTTTTTTTTTTGCTGTTGTAAATCCGCCTTGAACTCGGGTGACCCAGGTAAAAGTGAAAAAAAAATCCTTTTTAAGTGAAATGAAAGAGTTTATTGCAGCTTGTATTGAAGGGATGATGTGAAGTTCAGTGATCGGGAAAAGTTCAGAGACCAGTACAATTTTTGTTTGTTTTGTTTTCTTAAACGTAGATCTTCTCCGTTCTCTGTGGCCCAGGATAAGTTTAACTGCTCGTACTGCAGCCGATCCGCTGAAACAGATGCCTGTCACAAAAACGGCATTAAAGTAGTAGCATGGCTATAGAAAAAAAAATCAGAAAAGTTGGGGAATTCACGCAGCGGCTGTAACGCGTTCCTTTTTTGAACTTTCGTTGTTTACCTCGCAAGAGGTTTTCATAGCGAACGACAGCAGACAGAGAGAAGAAAGGTGCATGCCCTCTGCACGGTCGAGTTTCTTCCCCCCGACTTCTCAACTCTTTTCCTACCACTGCATCCCCTCTCCCACCTTCACCTTTGCTTCGTACGAGACCGGTACGGGAGCCAAGCCCCCAGGACTCCCCTCTGCCTTCTTGGCAAGCTTTGCGCTCATTCCCCACCGCCGCCCAGGTTTTTGTTGTACAAAATCCAGCCCCCCCCCCCCCAATGCTTATTGAAACTGGGGTTTTAATAAACGTTCAACATTTGCTCTTTATTATTATTATTATTATTATTATTATTATTGCTTTAATTTGCGATGAAAAGAGAGCTATAAATTCACTTTGGGAACCATTACAAAGGAAGCCCGGAGACCTGTCCCTTGCCATCACCCCCCACCCGTGTGGAATGCAGAAAATCAGATTTTGGTTCCCAGGAACGTGTCAGATACACTGGCGGATTCCCAGTCCTGGTGTATTATTGACGCAGGTTATGCAATCAGGAAGGTATTTTTTCACATGCCTCTTCAGATCCTTATCTCCGACTCGTGTCCGGATATGTAAGCCATAAATTGAAGAGGAGCCCGATCTCCCTTCAAAGCCGGGCTTCATTTGTAGTAAAAAAAAAGGATTGGGGGGTGTATGTGAGATGAGCGGGGCCCGGTGTGGCCTGTGCATAGGGGCGGGGGCCACGTGCAAACTCTCACACATTCTTCAGTGAACACCCAGCGAATCATGGGGGGGGGGGGGGGGGGTGAGATGAGCGGGCCTGGTGTGGCCTGTGCATAGGAGCGGGGGCCACGTGCAAACTCTCACACATTCTTCAGTGAGCACCCAGCGAATCATGGGGGGGGGGGGGGGGGGATGAGATGAGCGGGGCCCGGTGTGGCCTGTGCATAGGAGCGGGGGCCACGTGCACACTCTCACACATTCTTCAGTGAACACCCAGCGAATCATGGGGGGGGGGGGGGGGTGAGATGAGCGGGGCCCGGTGTGGCCTGTGCATAGGAGCGGGGGCCACGTGCAAACTCTCACACATTCTTCAGTGAGCACCCAGCGAATCATGGGGGGGGGGGGGGGGGGATGAGATGAGCGGGGCCCGGTGTGGCCTGTGCATAGGAGCGGAGGCCACGTGCAAACCTTTCACACATTCTCTTCAGTTGAGCACCCAGCGAATCATGGGGGGGGGGGGGGGGGGTGAGATGAGCGGAGGCCCCAGGTGTGGCCTGTGCATAGGAGCGGGGGCCACAGTGCAAAACTCTCACCACATTCTTCAGTGAGCACCCAGCGAATCATGGGGGGGGGGGGGGGTGAGATGAAGACGGGCACCGGTGTGGCCTGTGCATAGGAGCGGGGGGCCACGTGGGCAACCCTCACACATTCTTCAGTGAGCACCCCAGCGAATACATGGGGGGGGGGGGGGGGGGTGAGATGAGCGGGGCCCGGTGTGTGGCCTGTGCATAGGAGCGGGGGCCACGTGCAAACTTCTCACACATTCTTCAGTGAGCACCCAGCGAATCATGGGGGGGGGGGGGGGGTGAGATGAGGCGGGGCCCGGTGTGGCCTGTGCATGGAGCGGGGGCCACGTGCAAACTCTCACACATTCTTCAGTGAGCACCCGAGCGAATCATGGGGGGGGGGGGGGGTGAGATGAGCAGGGCCCGGTGTGGCCTGTGCATAGGAGCGGGGGCCACGTGCAAACTCTCACACATTCTTCAGTGAGCACCCAGCGAATCATGGGGGGGGGGGGGGGTGAGATGAGCGGGGCCCGGTGTGGCCTGTGCATAGGAGCGGGGGCCACGTGCAAACTCTCACACATTCTTCAGTGAGCACCCAGCGAATCATGGGGGGGGGGGGGGGATGAGATGAGCGGGGCCCGGTGTGGCCTGTGCATAGGAGCGGGGGCCACGTGCAAACTCTCACACATTCTTCAGTGAGCACCCAGCGAATCATGGGGGGGGGGGGGGTGAGATGAGCGGGGCCCGGTGTGGCCTGTGCATAGGAGCGGGGGGCCACGTGCAAACTCTCACACATTCTTCAGTGAGCACCCAGCGAATCATGGGGGGGGGGGGGGGTGAGATGAGCGGGGCCCGGTGTGGCCTGTGCATAGGAGCGGGGGCCACGTGCAAACTCTCACACATTCTTCAGTGAGCACGGAGCGAATCATGGGGGGGGGGGGGAGGTAAGGAGGAGAAGAGAATGGGGCTCTCTTTCTCTAACCCCTCCTCCTCTTTGCCCTGGCAGTCCTGATTCCCCCTCCCTCCAATGGTCCCCACCTCTGGTGATCCTGGAGCTCTCCTCCTCCGCCAGGAAAGTAGAGGTTTCCTCTCCAAGCCAGAATCGGCTGCCTCACCTCTGCTTTGGGGGTGGCAGCAGACTTGTGAGCACTGTCTGCAGTCCTTAGTCTCCTTGTACCAGTGGTGTAGCCAGAAATGAAACTTTTTTTCGGGAGGGTCCAAGGTTAACATAGGTGAGCAGTTGACATACAAGTCTAGGCCCTACTATTTGTACTCTTAATGATAAATAATGCCTTAGAAGTACATCTGACAATGGGTTTCTAAGTAGTTTCATCAAGAGCGATGCTTTAAAATATTTTAATTCTATTATTTCAAGCACTTACCAGCATTAAAAAATACCTTATTAGTCTATATTAATTTATTTTATATTTATTGCAGTTTATAAATACATATCATGTAAAAAGTAACAAGTTTAACAGAAACATCAGATCCAGTTATGTAATAGAATAAATATTGATGTATTCTTTTATGAATCCTCTTTGCAAAAATGCAGAGATATCTTAACTAAAATAAAACAGCAATAATTATAAGGTTTTGCCACAGGTGCAGAACAGAAGAACTATGACAAGCAAAAAAAAAAAAAAAATTCACTTCGGTGACAGCAAAAGAAACTTCCTCCAAAGCCAAACACTTTGTGAAGTAAAACAAATCCTTACCAAAAAAACCCCCCACTTAGAACCTTGCCATACCATAACAGCATAACTCTCAGGACTCAAACAGCAGCAACCTTATCTACAAAAAGGCAGCAAAGGCAAGCATTATACCAAGCCCTAGAACACTAATACACCACCTAGTGGGCAAACAGAACAAGCCACACTGCCTCAGAACCCTACAGAGATACCGCACTTCTGTCACACATGCGCAACACAGACAGAGCCTTACCCAATACAGAATAAGGGACTACAAATTAGAAACAAACATGCAGACAAAACTGAAATGGAAAGCCTGAGGAACCAGACTCAGCCTCTGTGAGTACCGGAATACTGAAGAAACAGCAAAATACAAATATATGAGAAAAGCACATTCCCAAAGATGGCATATTCCAATTGCTGAAAGGCAAAATAACTTTTTTTTTTAACTTTTGTTGTCTGATCTTATTTTTCTAATCTGTTGGTCCCAGTCTCTTTGTTCCCCTCTCTCTTTTCCTAATTCCTTTTTCAGGATCTGTTTTATTCTTTGTTTCTTCTCTCTCCTCTTGTCTTCTTTCCTTCCTCCTTCATACACACAGATTCTTTCTCACCTGCACTCTCTCAAACACATGATTTCTCTTGCATGCTCTCTCACATGCACACAGGCTGCCATTCAGGCTCCTACTCTCATATGCTCTTTCTCACATGCAGGCCCTCTCGCAGATTCTCACTCCCACACACACACACATTGGCTCTCGCTTTCACATGCAGGCTCCCATTCCTCCTGACAGAGACGCATAAGCTCTCCCTCTTACATTCTCTCTCACACACAGGCTCTTATATGCAGGCTCATAACATACATAGGCGCTCACTCTCACAAGCAGGCTGCCGCTCCCACTCTCATACTCTCACATGCAGGCTCCCACTTCCACACACACATTTATTTTTATTTTTATATACCGACATTCAATCTGACACATCACATATGCTCCCACACACACACATGGTCTCACTCACACAGTCTCTCTTCTGTCACATATATACACACAGCTCCTCCATTCCCACATGTTCCTGGCAGGTTCCCATTCCCACCTCCACCCCACGACAGGCTCCCATTCACACCAACACCCCCTTCACTCGCAAACACAAAGCCCAGGCAGTCTTCCCATCAGGCGCAGAAGGAGAAGCCTGTTCTGCTGCTACTCCTTCTTGTGTGCCGGACCCTGCACTATTCCAAACTCTTGCAGATAGTACTTCCTCTATGCTGATCTCGTGTATTGCGAAATCAGCGTAGTGCACATGATAGCTGCAAGCATTTTGAATTCAGTAGGGCCGGCACATGAGGAGTGGCAGGTGAACAGGCTCTCTCGGGTCGGGTTTCTCTTCTTGGCTGCTGGTGGGATGGGGTCCACCGGCGAACTCTCGGGCCTCATTCTGTTTCAGGCCGCCGGTGGGATGGGAGCCATCGGTGGCCTCGTGGGCCGCCTTCTCTCTGGTTGCCGGTGGGACAGGATCCACCGGCGGCCTCCCAAGACCTCTTTCCCTCTTTGGCAGCTGCTTCGCTGGATGTGCACAGCTGGTAGTGTCGGGCCTATTCGTGGGGTCCCTGCAACAGGGCCTCTGTTCTCGGGCTGCTGGGCTGGGGTAACACTAAGTGGGTGGGAGTGAGCTCAAAGTGAGTGGGCCACAGCCCACCCAGGCCCACCCATGGCTACGTCACTGCCTTTATACAGGGGTGTGGGGGCCAGGAATTCAAAAGCATGGCCTGCTCTTTGCCTCTTTGGTGAGTGGAAGGAAGGGCCTGGGATGACGGCATGATAAGCAGGAAGCCAGCACACTCGAGTGGCAGAAGCGGTGGCGCTGACGGGCATTCATTTTGTATCTTTTATTTTTTTTTTCCCCTTTGGCTTTTGACCCTCATTGCCTCCTAAATTGTGCTGGGAAATTGCACAAAACTCTGATTGACCGAGTGTCAGGGTAAGCAGCTTCTCTGCTTCCTCTAAGAGCTGGGGGGCCATAAATAATGCATGCGGCCACTGGCTCAGTTCTGTTTCCTCAGGGGAGCCAACACTGATATACACTGCCGGCTCGGTTATGTTTTCTCAGATGCCGGAAGAAAAGGGGCAGGACTCTATTCTGGGTGGTTCTGCCAAAAATTAAGCCCTTGGTAATGGACACAGAAAGGGGTTGAATTACCATTCGTTTCAAAGTTGTGAGCAGAAGCACTGCCATTCGTCAAGGCCAGGGTTGAAACCTTGACAACAACTGACACTACTGCTCACAAGTTTCATACTTTTGCTAATTCAAACCTTTTCTTGTGTCTGTTCTTTGCAGGATCTCCTTCAATATCACCCCTGCTCCTTCTGTTCCCAGCAGTTCAGGAGGGAGAAGGTGGGGAGGGTCTGGATTAGGGAGCAGAGTGGCTCCTTCTCTGTGTGCTCCAGGCTCATCTGCTGGATGGGGGTTGCAGCTTTGAAAACCGATCCCCGAAAACCAAGATGGGGAGAAGGAATCAAGTGCCTCCAAGCATGCTGGGTGGTGTTCTCCTGCCTTTGAGAGTGTGAGATCTCCTTTGGGATAAAGTCTTGCGGTCACGGTGGGTTACTCCACTTGGATGTAGAATTAAGGGTCACCTGACAGGTTGTAGATGGGCAGAGAACAGAGTTCTGAGCTTGGGAGATGCTTTAAGAGGTGACCAGGCTGTAGAGATGACTGCCAGACAGGTTTTTCAGTTCAGATGTTCTTCAGAAAGGCCGGCTTAGCAGACCCTGAACCTGAAAGCGGGTGTGGGCCTAGAGAGGGTCTTGAGGTGGAAGGAGAATACCAGGAGCTCCCAGTGGAGCAAGCCTCCTGTATTTATCGAAAGGACCACTGGGCGCACCACTCTTTTGGTGGCACTAGCAGGCAGTGTAAACCTCTGGAAGAACTTACCTTGTAAGCAGATTTGAGCAACCCCTGTTTATGTTGCGTGGCATAGATAAGGATATTAAAACTATTTGCAAAAGCGATCAGTAGGGGAGACAGAAAATGTACGTTTCAGCAGATACAGGAACAATTCCAGATTTACAAAGTTTCACGCCTTTTTTACAGGCTGGACGCCATGAGGTAGATAGTAAAGCTACAGGGGCAGTTTTGCTTTGATGATTGGCCCATGAAGAGGACCTGCACAGATATCTGCCTGCGTTTTTGTATGGTTACTTATCACTTAGTTAAAAAAAAAAATGTTTGATGATTAAAAACTACCCCTATAAGTGTCTCCCTCACCCTAATCCCACCCCGGATACGCCTCCAAAGATCCATGGGTATAAAATACCTGCATTCCTGAGATACACGGGTACTTTTACTTGTGTGGAGGGTGGACAGTATCAAAAAGTCCATTTCCCTGGGAAAAGCTTTTAATTAAACTCAATTTGTTTTCTAAACCCCTTCTTTTTTTTTTTTTTTCCCCCTCCCCTCACCCCCTGCCACAAGTAACATCTGAACTTTTTCCCAAGAAATGTGAAACTTATGGATCTTATTCTCTATATACAGACAGAATTTCCTTCCAAAATGGTCTTTATTTGAATGCACCCCGGAAAACGGCGCATGGCGGATTTTGGCCTTTCCAGTCAGATTTCAGATGGTGGGAAGAATGCAGCCAGTCCATTTTTATGCCCTTTTAACCGGATCGCTCCAACCTCCTTGGATAACCTTTTACTGGGTTCTCCTTATGCCTGCGTCCGAGGATGAGCGTTGCGCTCTAAGATAGCTCAGGAGCATCTTCCCGAGTGATTTCAGTGCTCTACAGTTCCGCAACGTTTTACACTGGGAGGAGAGTAAATTACCTCCTTCCCCCATCGGATTGCATCTCGATAGAGAAAATCTATTTGCCGTTGAATGTTCAGAGAGGGCAGTAACCGCAGTCCTCTCTGGGGGAGGTGAAACGTTTTTGTGGTATCGCTTACTTTCGTGGCGAAAAGGGCCTGCCTGATGTTGCTTTCTGGATCTCTCCCTTATGATGAATTTCTTCGAGACAGAGGGACTTGGTTGGAGGATGATTGTGCGATGAAACTCGCCTAAACGTGCCATGCACGTACACGGGCCTCGGCTTCCTGGTCTCGTTGTTTCCAATTTGTACTTTACACGTGGTCTGCTCTATTCGCTGCTGTCCTATGGTTTTCCTGGCACTTTTTGCCTACGTATAGATGTGTTTTTTTTTCCACCTGAAGATTATCGGGATAATTTTTAAAGCGAATTACCTAGGTAAACCGACTTGACAGAAAATTGCAGCTCTGTAACGTGGTTAAAAGTGCCCACGGGGTTCCCAACACGTGCGCTGGTACCCACATTACAAAGGGACCTTTCTTTGGGCGAATTTAGGTTGCAGGGGAGGAAAGTTGGAGCAGGTGCGTAACGTTTTGTAAACTCTGGGTGCTATGCCCCCCACCCGGCCGACTGCATGAAAGGGCGGGCGCAAAGCATGTGGAAGCGTTTAATGCGCACACGTGATCTTGATTCGCAAAGGGAAACGACACGGTTTCCCTTTTGAAAATCTGCATACAATATGTGCGTTAAAATTGCTTGTAACTTTCGTATAAATATTTGATTGCAGCCAAAGCAAAAATGTCAAGCTGTTGAAAAGGGTTTTGTTCCCTTTTTCGAGGAAGCGTGGGCTCAGTTCGAGAATGTTTGTGCATTTCACAGAGCATGAAAAGCCACTGATGTAAATGAATAGATTAAGGTTTACAATAAGGGCGACGATTAAAGCCCTTTTTCTGCAGGAAAAATGATGCTCTACGCACAGAAATGGGCTTTTTTTTTATTGCCCACCCAATGCGACGGTGAAAGGACCCGGGTACGACAGCAGCATGGGTCCTTTTATCTGCATGTTCGGAGGTGTCCAGGAAAAGGAGCCAGGTGCAAGCAAAGTTAACCTGCTGGATGGAGGCTTCTGTGATAGCATTGGAGGGTAAGGCAGGGGAACGGGCTTGGAAGAAATTGGCTCCGTTACAGCAAACTGTTACTGCCCTACGATTTGACTCTCCTTCTGTTCTATGCCTTCTCGTCCCCTAAAGGAATCGAGCTTGTCCGTCTGTCTGTAAGGACATCCACAGCTGAGCCGACCTTCTCGCTGGTCAGTAGGGGCCCTGCTGGAAGGGAGGGGGATTGGTCTGGTACAGAGAATGAAAAGAGAGATGTTTTTCTCCTTCAAGACAGAAGTCTGGTAACTCTGCTGGTTGTCCTTCAGAGTTAGTAAGAGTAGACGTTGGGTTTTGTAATGGCTATAGCTGGGGGACCAAGCTTTGGCTTGCTGTATATTAAGCTGATTACAGCCAGCGCAGGAATGTGATTTTTTTTTTTCTTCTTATTTTGAGGAAGTGTAGATTAGGTTCAAGGATGTTAGAACATTTCACAGTATGAAAACGCGCTGTTGTAAGGCTGATAAGCTCCCTGACCTCTTGCTTGCTTGACCAGATCTTTCACAGCTTAACTTTCCTTTTCGCTGTCTCCTTCCTTCCTCGGTGAAAGTGCAGCGTTCTTGCCGAGTTCCTTTTGACTCGGCACATTGCTTCAGTTTTGTTATTCCAAGAAAGCTTGATGCCCCCTTCTGAACCTGCTTCGGGAAGGCCCCTAGAAACCAAACCTGTTTTTGTGATACGCTTAGCAGACTGCATTTGGTTTTGGAGATACCTCTGCAATGAGTGGCCCGACTCCTCGCCGTGAAGTTGGCGTTCCAGGGACGAATCTCTTGCTCATGCCCATGAGACTGAGGCCACAGCACTGTCGGTGGCTCTTGGGGGTGGCGGCGATGGTAAAGCCGAGCGCAATCATTATTGCTCTTGGTCCGCGATGCCTTGTTACTTGAGACTGTCTGAAAGTATTGATAGGTTAATGGATTCTTCTCTCTCCAAGTAGAGTGTGGGTTGGAGTCTACAGGGCTGAAAGGGAAGCTGGTGCTCTTTAGCTTGCCCTTGGGGTATGAAGTCCAGAAGTGTTTGGTTTTTTTTTTGTTTCGTCTTTTGTGTACATTTGTTTCATTTTATTTTCATTTTCGTGCATGCTCAAACCATTTAGCGCTCCCTAAATGGTTTTAGTGCCTACTAAAAATTGAAAATGCTATGACTGAAATTTTGTTTATTTA
Organism: Rhinatrema bivittatum; assembly: GCF_901001135.1. NCBI lineage: Eukaryota > Metazoa > Chordata > Amphibia > Gymnophiona > Rhinatrematidae > Rhinatrema > Rhinatrema bivittatum. Next base: position 23,998,266 of record NC_042619.1, read on the forward strand.
ACCCTGTCTCTTCATTTTGAATACAAGACAAAATTAGGTCGTTGATTCTGTGTCGCACATCAGGGCTGCACGGTGGAAGGGGAAGGAGGGCCCACGGGAACTGCTGAAGCAAGGCAGTAGTGTTTGGGAGTTGGGAAGGGACCTGGCGAGAATTGACTAAGGGGGGAGACTCTGACACCCCCCCCCCCCAGGCAAATACTTTGGGCTTCCATTTTGATCCATCTGCTTTCGAGTAGTGCATAACATTTAATACTCTAACGGAGGGAGTGCACAGCTCCAGTCCTCCAGAGCCACAGACAGGCCAGGTGTTCAGGATATTCACAATGAATATGCATGAGGTAGATCTGCATACAGTGGACGCCTATCTCATGCATATCCTGAAAACCAGGCCTGCTTCTGGCTCTCGGGGGCTGGAGTTAGCCACCCCTCTTCTAGATCACTCTGGAGGATCATTGACTCCTTGTGCAGAAAGGTTCCTAACTCCTTTGGGAACTCTGCTTCGCATCTTAAAGTGAAACCCGTGTAAAGACGTATGACTCAGAGCAGTAAATAAAGTAACGTCAAGACGGGAACGCAGAGACCTGAAAGCACTTAGGCTAGGCAGTGTATAATTCACAGGAATTTATTGCATGTGGTTTAATATCTGATTATTATGCCAATTAAAAGTTTTGTAATGTTGCTCAGGGACTTACTCATATTCCACAATCTCCTTCCCCACAATCTCCTCCTCCTCCTCTCCCCTCCCCGTTGGCTATGCAATGAATGTTTTTAACTGGAAATGTTGTGAAATAGTAAAGCTGAAGCAGAAGAGAGAATAGATTTTCTGGCAGAGCACATATGCCTCATCTCTTAGTTGTCTTGCTTGTGCTTATAGTTTTCCTGCAATAGAAATGCACAGGTTACTGAACAAGCTGCTGATTTAAGTCTTGCTGAAATGTTTAGATGGGGTCGCTAATTAAACTCGCTGTTGTCCTACGCAGAACTGGGGCGCTCTCTTTCTCTTATCCTCAGAACTGACACTTGCAACAAGTTTAGGGAATCCGGCTGGTCGCAGCCGGGAGTGGAGATTGTGGGTTCTTTTGTTTTAGAAAATAGGCAGGAGGAGGAATTTTATTGGGTGGGTGGTTTATTTTAAAAAAGCTGTGTTTATGGTTCAGGCTTCTGCTCCTCCTGCCCTCAGGCTGCCTCTGCTCCTTGCAGCACCGTGTGCCCTCTGATGTTCCTCCAAGACTGCGGCTGCCCCCGGCCTTTCCAGCTTCTGCGCCTTCCCTTCCCAGGCCTGGCTCCCTGTGGCAAGTGCCAGGCGCTAGATTTTAGTCCCGGTTTTCCCCCGCCCTTTTGCAACCCTGGGCCAATATGAGAGAAAATTGACTAAGCAATCCCATGTGGACTAAATTTAGTGTTTGATCAAGATGTGCTGTTCTTTGGTTCAGGTGTGTCCTAAATGACACCTTACAGTGCTTTTCAGCTGATTGTACGAAATTTAACATTTATTAAGAAGTATATATAGATTTTCACATTTCCAGCATGTTTTACTCATGTCTTTGCACTTCATCCGCTGCAACTGATCCAGAACGCGGCCGCCCGTATCTTCACAGAGACCACACCCCTCCGATCCCGTAGAACATAGAATAAAATGCAAAATACTTTCCATTATTCACAATCTCCTAACTACGCATTTACAGACCAACGAGAAGTCTTTGTTCTGCCCACAAGAACTTACTCCAGGTACCAACAATTAAGACCGCCCGACTTGATATCACCGGAAAGCGGGCCTTTTCTGTCCCAAGACCCCAGCTTTGCACTTCAATCCCAGGTAGTCTAAGAAATATTGATAGTAAGAAAGAATTTTAAAAAACCCACCTTAAAAAGTTATCTTTTTGAAGCCGGGTTTACCAGAAGCAATTAGCTGATAATGTTCTAGCACCTAATACTTACTTTGCAATGCTTACCCCGACTTCTCCCCCCTCTCTGCCCCGTTTCCCCCTTCCAGACCCTGGCACAGCTCTAATTTTCATTTTTTACATTTTTATTTTATTTTCACTTTCTTTTAATATTTATTTCTAGCTGTTCTTATTTTGTTTAGCTTAAGTTCATTATATCTTTGTTATACCGTGTATGTGATGTTCCTGTTATGTATGTGCTTGTTGTAAACCATTTTGACTACTCTCCAGTAAAAAAATATATATATATATAAAAATTGTTTTAATAAATACATTTATATTTAATGTATTTTAATTACATTTTCATTAAAAAAAAAAACCCAAACACACACAGATCTATCCTAAAATGGACACACAGGGCTTATATATTATTAGCACTCATTCTTCACAGACGATATCCTCTTTATCTCTCTAAACCTGGTGTTGAATGGAGATCTAGAAGCAAGGTTTCCCAAACCTGTCCTGGCGAACCCACAGCCAGTCAAGTTTTCAGGAACTCCCCAATGAATCTGCAGGAGACAGACTTGCGTGTGCCAGGTCCCCAATGTATGCACCAATATCTTGTGCATGTTTATTGTGGATGCACTGAAAATTTGTATAGCTGTGAGGTCAGCAGGACCGGTTTGGGAAGCTCGTACACAACCCCGTATGTCAGTGGAGATTGGTGAGACTTTAAAAGGAGGAGGCAACTAAGTTTTTCCTGCTTTACACCAATCTTTCTTATTCAGAGTAATTGGGGGAAATAACATTTATTTCTCAGTGCTTTATAGATCTGGTGTACATGATAGAAGTCTAGCTGCTTTCCAGACGTCTCCCTTCGTGTGCTCTGCTCCATCCAGATCTTAAGAGGTTCGGTCTGAGCTCGGCTCATCAGAAGATACTGCCTCCTCTCTTTAGAGAATTACTGTACGCCCATGACTAGAATCTCTTGCTCCCCTGAGCAATCACACTTCTAAGGCTTATTGAAAGCATTTTTAGTTTGTATTCTCCAGTTGATGCTTATTTTGGTGGATTAATCCAAAATTGCTTTTGTTGGATTGTCAATTTTTCTTCTGTCAGTGTCTGTGTACCATGGATATTTCTCCTACTATTATAGATGTCCAGATGGTAGTTATCAGGAAAGATAGGAGACAGCATTGCTGCGAAACGTGGCTCGTGTCGGGGCTTGGAGCTTTTCTCCCTTTTACCATCTGGCAACTTCTGTTGATGCAAACGTGATATTTGAAGCTGAAGATTCTGTGCAGCCAAATGAATGAACCGTTTTCATTTGACTCTACCACCTTTTGGTGGATATAACACTTCATAGCTACTACATCCCTGCTTTGATTTTCACATGCTTGTCATATCGTGTTTTTTGAGAAAAAGTAGGACGTGGGTAGTAAACGTTCATCCTCTAGATTTCTCCAAGCTGGTTTGTGGATTCGGATGGTAGTGAGGATCTGTTTTTAGGAAGAGATGTAGGAGGTAAGGTGGAACCAGATTTAAAAGGGCTCTTGTTTATCATCGCGTGGCCCACTTTTGTCTTGGGTTTAAAGCTTCAGCAGTGGGGGAATTAACCAGCTTTATTTTGTACTTCTCCTTGTCTGGTCTTTCTTTGTTCTTCGTGCTTCTCCTTCCTTCCTTGCGTCACTTCAGAATTCTGTATTGCCCTAACTCGTCTTCTGAGAGAGGACTGCTGCAAAACGATGGTCCTTGCAGGAGCTTAAAATCCCTGTGGTGCAGGCTTTCAGGAAGTCGGACGCTCCGTTTTGGGCTTTCAATGCATTATGGTGTGCATTGGGACGTTTTTCTGATCGGAATGAATTCCCTACGTCCGAGGTGAATCTGAATATATTCTACTAGGACTGTAGCTTTTTCCTGGGCTGGGAAAGGAGAGTTTTGTATAAAGCAGCAGCTTGCTTGTAAGTGCTTTTACCAAACGTTGCCTAGATCCGCATTCTTCTGTGTCGGCTGCTCCTGGTGGAAGAGTTCTCTGCGCAGTCTGTTTGGAGATTTCCTGTAGACAGCAGCTCAGATATAAGTTCTACGGCACATTTGCATACATTTCTGAATAAAATTAGCATTTTTTTTTTTAAGTATTTTCCTTAAAAATAACCCCAAAAGTTTCAAACCTTTGTTTGCCTATGAATTATTGTGTTCGGTTCTCATTTTTTCTTTATTTTTCATTTTTTTTCTTTTTGTTTAAGAACATAAGAAGTGCAATGCTGGGTCAGACCAAGGTCCATTGAGCCCAGCAACCTTCTTTGACGGTGGCCAATCCGGGTCACAAGTACACATCTGATCCCCAACAGTTGATCTATTTCTTACATTTTCTTTCTTAATTCCTTCTGTCCATATTTAAACTCACTCTTGCGTGCCATCTTTTCTCTCTTCCAGATATTGATCTTCTTTCTGCCTTTCTCCAGTCATTTCTTCCATCCCCCCTTCCTTCCTGTTTCTTACCTCCATCTTCCATCGTCCATCTTTCCTTTCCTCGTGTCTCTCCCAGGCTATAGTGGAAGGGAGGTGGGGTGGTCCGAAACATAACTGACTGGGCTCTCTGCCACGATTTTACATTCCATGGAAAACTTGCAGGTTCTGTGGTACTTGATGCGGCCACAGAATCATGGGCAACTGGTGGAGGACCTGCCTGCAGTCCTCTCTCTCTCTTACGGGCTGTGTTTGCTTTGCAGGACCAGTTGGTTAATTTTAGGCAGCGATTGGGTTACAGTGAGTAATGTCTTCCCTCAGTAATTTGTCTTACGTAACTTGATTTTCTCCAACTGACGCCCTCCATAATTAGATTAATTATATGAATAACCTTCTTTCTAGGCTCATCTCGTGCTGGGAGCTGTGGATGTGTGTGCTAGAAAGGAAATGTGGCTCGACACAGACTATAGGGGAGCCACAGATTAAATTGACTGCCCATTCTCCTCAATGCGCCTAAAAGGAATCATTGCGGCTCCACGCCGCCCGCGCTTTCAGCTGCGTTTAGAGGCGGTGTTGCCGGGGGCGTGTTTATTTCGGAGGAGGAAAATCCACGCGCGGGTGGAATTTTCAAATCTGTTCGTGGCGCTTTTCACGAGAAAGCGCCCTCTTGGAAAGGAGGAGCCGATGTCCGCGATTGTTCCGTACCCAGGGCAAGCTTCAGCTTGAGAGTAAAGAATCTGTCGCAGGCTTTGTCCCAGATCGGGCGATTTTACAATTGCCCCCATTATCTCTGTCGTTGCCGAGCGGGGCAAAAGGAATAAACCAAATTGGGGCTGTTCTCCTGACATTATTACGACCCCAAGCAGAAATCGTGGACGCACATAAAGGATGAATACAGCACAAATGGCTGTATTCCAACCTATTATTTATTTATTTATTTATTTATTTATATCTTTTCTATACCGACTTTCCAATAACAGAATTACTGATCAATTCGGTTTACATTTTAAACTTTAACAGTGACAAGTAATTGTCTTACAATGAACAGGAAGAAATAACTTGGAAATAAATATATGGGGATTATAACATATATTATATTCCTATGATCCCTTTCATTGGTAACCCCCATAGAGCAATATTAAAAACCTAGCCTTATGCCCAACACCCGTTCTTAACTCCAGCCTACATTAGGCCCCATATCTTTTACCTTATGTTGTTAACCCCAATTATTTTTATCCAAGTTCAATCTACCTGTTTATTGTAAGACATCCTTTTGTCATGGTTATTGTTTAGAATGTAAACCGACTTAATTAGTAATTCTGTTACTGGAAAATCGGTATATAAAAGTGCTAAATAAATAAATAAAAACGGGTTCAAGGAGATCTTTAAACTGTGCAGGAACATAAAACCTAGGAGAAAGTGGAAAGCAATGTGTGTAAGACTAAAATCAGAAGCAGCAGACACAAGAAATGGAATAGTTGTGTGTTTTTTAAAGTGGAATATTGCCGGAACTGCTGCCGTAAGGGCCCAGCATTATGGGGAATACTAGAGAGTAAGCCGAGCTGAAAGGAGATGCTTCCCTTGGGTCGCAGTACTTTGGGTTTAATGTCTTGAGTGATGTCATCTGGCGGCCCCCTTTCTTCCACCAACCTCTTGGGTGACGCAGCCTTGAGCAGTCGCGAATGCGTCGTCATTTCTTCAAGGCCATTGCCTTTCACCTCCTACCTTCGGGATGCGAAGACCCCCACCACCTCCCCGTCACTTAGGAGAACTGGAAACTGTTTACCAGTGACTTTTACAGGTCACTAGTGAGCCCCCCCCCCCCCCTCCAGCCACTCACCTTGAGTAGGGTTGAGTTCTGGAGGCCGTGCGGATGGCGGCACCAGTGATAACATGGCCTGCTACCCAAACACTACAAGGAGAGGCTTTGCACACTCAAAACGTACTTGCTGGAGGAAAGATTGGGGGAACAGGGAATCTGGTAGAAACGTTCAAATGTTTGATGGGCTTCAGTAAGGCGCAGGAAGGGCTCACTCATGATCTGATGTTACAGAGAGGAAAGATAAGAGAATCCTGCTTTATTGAGATGGTGCCTAGATGCCTGGAATAACCTACTAACAGAATTCAGGAGGTAGGAACAGGGCTAAGAGATTACAGCAATGCAAACAGCCCACCCTTGAAGAGCAGAAGCAGGGGGAGAGGTGATAAGGAGACCCTAGGAGGCAGCTAAAGGGAGCCCAGCCCAGCAATACTGCAGTCTGTTGAAGCCAGCAAGATACAAATCCCCAGAAGTCAGCCGGGCCTGCCGGCAGGTTGGTGATGGCTGGGTGCCGTCCAGCAAGGTGTTAAAGAGAAAACAGGGGCAGATGAAGAAAACACAACCTAGTGACACAGCAGGCAATGGGGTAGCCGGGTTGGTACCAGCAAAATTCAGCTTCTCAGAAACCAGCTGGGCCGGTGCTTTCAGATTGGTGGTGGCCGGGTACCATCCAGCAAGTCCATGGGGGACTTAGGAGGTTAGGCATTGCTAATTTTGAGAGCTGTTTATAGTAATCTAATCAGAGTTTGGTGGTAAGACATGAGGGGAGGGGGCTGCTGGGTGTTGATTTAAGTGTGGAAGCCATTATGTTCATCTGTCTGAGATGCTAAAGACCCAGAGAGGAAGGCGACAAAAACTGACTGGATAAGGAGCGATAACCTACACATGATCAGGTTTCTCTGGCTGGGAGCTGGGATATATCTTTATCAGGGCAGACCAGAATAACTGGACAAAATGGACAGGCCAACTGATCTTTTTCTGTCCTTATCTGCTCTGATACTGTGCTCATTTAATTAGTGGTTAGACTTTTTCTTTTTCTCCGTCACTCTTTTTATAGAATGAGATTAAGCTGAGGATTGAAATGCTAAGATACCATGTGTGCCCTTTTTTTTTTTCTTTTTATCATTCTCGATGGTAATACTGAAAAGAAAAGAAAATCACTTGATGGATTGGAATTATCTATTCTGATGCTTTTTTTTTTTTTTCCTGGAAGCTTTGATTGACATTCGGGATGGAAATGTTTTAGTACAAGACTCCCCTTCTCGTTTTGTTCAGTTTTATTTGGCAGGACTGTTATCTCTGTTCTATTTAAAGACTCCGTTTCCCTTGTGTGTCAGTGCTTGAACAGAAATCTGTGAATGTGCTGCACAATTTTGGATCTACGTGATTACTTTAACAACAGTTAGCTATATGCATGGTGTTGTGATTGCATTTAATCTTGAATTTGGCACGCGTGTGTGAATGTGTGTGTATATATATATATATATGTGTGTGTGTGTATGTGTGCGTATATCTATGTATATATATATATGTGTGTATGTATATATGTGTGTGTGTGTATGTGTGCGTATATCTATGTAAATATATATATGTGTGTATGTATATGTGAGTGTGTGTGTGTACATATATCTATGTGTATGTATATATATATATATATATCGGTCTATCTGGTAAAACACTTAACTGGTTTACCTCTTTCCTTAAAAACAGATATTTCAAGGTAAACATCAACAATCACTCCTCAGATGCCATACCTCCAGAAACCGGAGTACCCCAAGGATCCACACTTTCAGCTGCTTTCGAACTTAAGAAAGCAGCTAACACAGTCTCCCATATATTAGCTAAGATCATAAACCTATCCCTAGAAGAAGGATCTATGCCAGATATACTGAAAGGAGCAATTATAAAACCAATAATAAAGAAAAAAAAAACAGTGACCCCCCTGATCCTGAACAACTACCGCCCAGTATCAAATCTTCCCTTAATAGCTAAACTAATAGAAAAAACAATACAGAAACAACTGGCTGAACACCTGGATGACAATAATATACTATATCCATCTCAACACGGTTTTCGAAAGCACTACAGCACCGAGACTCTACTTCTCTCGCTAACAGATAACATTCTAAGAGGTTTTGATAGCGGTAAACACTACATTCTAATAATACTAGACTTAGCAGCAGCCTTCGACACAGTAAACCGTAAAATACTACTAAATAGACTAAAAGAAATTGGATTACATGGCAAAACAATAAACTGATTCAGTTCATACCTAAATAACAGGTTTTTCCAAGTTCAGATTAACAACACATTATCAGAAAAAATCAGTCTCAAAACAGGTGTACCGCAGGGATCAGCCCTGTCTGCACCCCTCTTTAACATATACATGCTGCCCTTATGCCATCTGCTTGCAAGACTAGGAATCACACATTACATTGATGCAGACGATATTCAACTAATTCTACCTATAGAAGACACATTAGAGAAAACACTAAACCTGGCTAACATGTACCTAGACATTATAAGACAATTACTAAACCAAATGGAACTTGTGATTAATACTGATAAAACAAAATTTCTACATTTAGAACGGAAAAATACCTAAATCAGCCAAACGCCAATAACCCTCAATAACAACCAGACAATTGAACTAGCTGAAAAAGTTTGAAACCTTGGAATAATAATGGACCCTGAAATCAATCTAAAACAGCACATATCACTGAAAGTAAAGGAAGGCTATGCTAAACTCATGGTACTCAGAAAACTAAAACCACTACTAACACAAACTAATTTCCAAACAGTTCTACAGGCACTACTTTTCTCCAGCACAAACTACTGAAATGCCCTTCTAGGACTCCCGAACACAACATTAAGACCACTTCAAATACTTCAAAACACAGCAGCTAGAATACTAACCGGAAAAAGGAGGAGGGACCATATAACTGAAACCCTGGCAGAACTACATTGGTTACCTATTGAACACAGAATTAAATACAAAACCCTATGTACCATACATAAACTAATATATGATGAGAAATTGGATTGGCTAAACACAGCATTAAGAGTACATGTCCCACACAGAAACCTTCAATCTGCAAATAAAGCACTCTTAACCATTCCTTCAGTAAAAACGGCAAGACTAACCCAAGTGAGAGAAAGGGCCGTATCACTAGCAGGCCCCATACTTTGGAACACAATGCCTCTAGAGATCAGATTGCAAAGCGATCTCAAAACATTTAAGAAAAGTTTAAAAGCATGGCTTTTCAAACAAGCATTTTATAGAGACGGGAGAATAGAAAATATTTAGAAACAGGCAGAAGAATGCCGGCGCACAGTACTTAGGAGTGTACAGTAGAGTGGTCCACGAACTCTACATCACTATAAACATAATTGTAACACTTTGAATAGTGAATTTTACCCGTGAATAGTACCTTACTGGTACAGTTGGTCATGACCTACTCCACTAAACAATTGATTGTCTTTAATGATATATTGTAACCGAACCTTTAGCGGCACCTGTTAGAATGTACTAATGTACACCCTCACCTACATTAATTTATGTGCCTACATGTAAACCGTTGCGATGGTATATGACTTAGCGACAGTATAGAAAAGATTTTAAATAAATAAATATATACCTCCTGCCCCTATGCCAGCTACTCATGAGTCTCGGCGTCACATACTACATGTACGCCGACGATATCCAACTAATCATACCTGTAACAGACACTCTCAAAAGCGCAATGAAACTCTCGGCCACTTACCTCAATACTATAAAAAACATGCTAAACCACATGAAACTATGCCTTAATATGGACAAAACTGAATGTATAATGCTCGAAAGAAAAACTCTGGAGTCCACCAGAACTATGCCATACAAATTGACAACACAATCATCAAATTAAAAGAAAACGTGAAAGATCTAGGAATACGGATAGACCCAGAGCTCAACTACAAAAAAATTATTGCAATGAAAATTAAAGAAGGCTTCCACAAATTACTAATCCTCAAACACCTAAAACCACTACTGAATCACCCTGAATTCAGAACCATTCTCCAATCACTAATCTTCACAAGCTTTGACTATTGCAACTCACTCCTGATAGGCCTACCCAAATCTACCATACGACAACTCCAAATACTGCAGAACGCCACAGCCAGAATCCTCACCGGTAGCAAACGAACTGATGACATCACCCTGGTGCTAAAAGGATTACACTGGCTACCTGTAGAAAAAAGAATCGAATACAAAACTCTAACCATTATCCACAATGCAATACACAACAGTGAAAGCACATGCTTAAACACCATTATTCAACGACACAACCCCCAACGCAATACGAGGTCAACAAACAAAGTACAGCTAGACATACCATCAGTCACAACCGCCAAACTCACTATCATAAGAAACAAAGCCATATCAATAGCAGGACCTCACCTCTGGAACTTCCTACCGGAACACCTAAGATTACAGAACACTAAAATATTTAAAAAATTGCTCAAAATTTGGCTCTTCAAACAAGCCTACAAAGACGGGATCGGCTAATCGTCCACACGACCACAGATACCATGACTTCAACCCCCACTAAGAACTTTACTAACCACAACCACCTCAATCACCACCCAGCTTTTTCTAGCAACTTAATCAGTTGAACCTTTTAAACCCAATCGATTTCACACTATTCTATAAAATCACGAGAAATTACCAAGCAGAGAATCCACTATCACCGGATGTCATAAATACCATGACAAACCTGACTGCATTAACATATACAACTAGACGTTCATTCTGTCTCTAGCTTTAGCACATCCCACAGTCCCCTACCATTCCTCATCTACCCCTATAAACATATGTTCTCTGCAATGTTTCTCCAGATGGAAAACCCACGTCACCTCCCACAGTTATGATTGTAGTAGTTAATCTTTTTGTAACTGATGCTATACCTAATCTGTTGATTTATAAGCTGTTATATATATATCCTATTTGTATCTGATGTTATAACCTAGCTGTATCTGATGTTATACCAATTGTGTTACGCCTGTAATATGTTGTTATACCTGTAAACCGGAGTGAGGGCCTTTCGCTAAACTTTGGTATATAAAAGCTTACAAATAAATGTGTGTGTATGTATATATGTGTGTGTGTATATATATATATATATATATATACATACACACACATATATATACACGTGTATGTATATATGTGTGTATATATATACACATGTGAGAGTACAAAAAATGAAGGAACACATATTCAGATAAACAAAGATTATTAATATTTTATTACAAAAATAAAGTAACAAACCTGTTTTTTTTTTTTAAATTCCAATCAAAAGAGAGTCAAAACTAGCAGCCACGAAAAAGCTCCCAATCTTTCTTCCTAATGATGTAATGGCACAGTCCAATTTATAATAAATACTTTAGCGTCCATGTAAAGAATACGGTGGGCGCAAGCAATAAAGCTTTATTTGGTATGCACCATTTCTTCTATCCACACTAACCAGATGTGCTGAATCTGTGCACAGGACACAGCAAATGCGAATCAGTAGCTTTGTGGAACTTGCACCGTTCCTTCTATCCCTGACAAAAAGGCCTCGACGATTCGCCGGAACGCTAAAGGATTCATTATAAATTGGACTGTGTCATTACATGATTAGGAAGAAAGATTGGGAGCTTTTTTGTGGCTGCTAGTTTTGACTCTCTTTTTTGATTGGAATTAAAAAAAACAAAACAGGTTTGTTACATTTTTTTTGTAATAAAATTATTAATAATCTTTGTTTATCTAAATATAAGTATTCCTCCATTTTTTGTACTCTCTGACTTGTGTGTATGGTTGGAACTTGAGTAGATATTTTTTTCAGTCACTTCTTTACATTACTATATATATATATATATATATATATATATATGTATATATTATACACACATACAAGTTTGCATCTGCGAAGCTAGAGACTTTTCCCACCTTGTATCCTTTCTATCTCTCTTGGTTAGAAAACGTTTGTTTAAATTAAAAAGTTGACTCAAGGGTTAGAAACTCCATTTTGCATGAAAGTTGCGAACAGACGAGCAGCGCCACCACATCTGGTACTCTTTGTTATCGGGCAGTTGGAGACCAGAATAGATGCCTGGACTTAGAAATGTGGGGGCAGCGGTGAGTGTGATAACCTCAGCTTTAACACTGCCTAGGTAAACAGACTGGCAGCATCTGAGAAGAAACTGAAAAAGCGATTTCTCCATCCCTTGACTGATGGCTGCTACCCTAATCCCTTGGCACCGTTTTTCATGCCTATAGGGTACCAGCTATCCGAGGTCAAGGTGACTCATATTTCGGGTGTTTCCTTGTCTCAGAAGCTGTTTTCATAGAATGCTTTAAAAAAAGTAAATGTGCCACCACCTATTCTTAGACGAACCAGTAAATGTGGCATCAGCTTTACCTGCGGCAAGGAACTCCGACTTCCCTGGCTCTAAGCCCGCTGCGTCTAAACATCTACTGGTCGTCTACTCCACGCCAAATGAGCACTGATCGCAGAGTGCGGCCTCAGACCTCGCGGCTGGAACCAGTCAGATGCGAGGACACAGATTCTGCATCCCTTACGGCTGCTTCTAGTCCCTTTCTGCCCTTTCCGAATGCACGGGCCCCAGCAGTGCAACACAAGGTCCTTTTCTTCCCCCCTCACTGATGAGACCGCCCACCAAAAAAATGACAGAATCTGGGCAAGAAATTCTCGGAGATGAGATGAGGTCCTGGAGGAAGCTGGCACCTCTGTAATCTGTGACACTTTCCTGTGAGGACCAACGAAGAGCCTGTGGTCTGTGAGATTTCGAGACGAGGCGGGCCCCCTTCTTCAGATTTTAATTTTTTGAAATCTATCGTCCCCGCGTCAGGGCTGAGTGAGCAGAAAAGAGGTGGGGCGGGAGGGGTGTTGCCGTTTAAATGGGGAGGACGCTGTCGCTCCGTCCGGAGCAGGTTGGTGCTCGTCTCTTCAGGTCTGGCTGTAATGGTGGTCTGGGCACAGGCATGGTAGTAGATCTTTTTCTCCCGTGACATTAAGTGCGGTCTGAATGCAGCAGGTCTGACATGGTTGCCGAAGGAGTGAGAGCGTTGTTTATTTTGGTCATTTTCCGCTTAAAGACACGGAACCCATGTTATTTTGTCGGAAGGTTTATCAGTTTGTCGTGTTTTTTTGGGCGTGTTTCATTAGAGGGGAAGAGCGCCTGATGCGGAGGGTGCGCGTGTGTGTCTGGGAAGAGCGTCTTGCCAAGGTGTTGGTACTGATGCTAAATTTCTGTGAAGTGGAAGGGCCCCTGAGGTGAAGCTGGTGGTGATTTCAGAGTATCAGGGAACCCAGAGCCTCCTGGGTGTTGCACTATTAATACACACCTTTTAGCACTATTTTTGTGTTTGGCTCCATTTCTCCTTATGTGGGTGTGGTCTCAAGTTCCTTTTCATCCTAATGGCCACATTCTTCCAGTAAAATAATTTAATAATAAATGATTTACATATTAAACAAACTTACAGTGGAGCTTCCGTTCTGTAATTTTCCAACACCAATCCTGCTGTATGTATCCTTGAAATAAATAAAAGGTTAAATATAGGTTTACAATGCTCCTATGGTCGTCTTATTGAGGACCTCACCATGATAAGTACCGTCTGAGCTTTTGTTAAAACAGTAAAGCTGTGAAGCATGGACCTCTTTATATGAGGGAAAAGAGTTAATCTTGTGTGCATGTGAAGAGGGTGAATGCACAGGGAAGGGGTCATCAGAGGACATTCCAAATCACAGAGAGGGCCTGGAGGAGGGGGTGGAAGGACGGGTCAGGTCTGGCCATTTTGATGATCTGAGATGTTGAAAAGGGAGGGGGGACTTGAGTTCCGATTGGAGTGGCAGATTACCAGTAATATTTCTGCCTTTCTGGTCAGGCCCCTTGCCTTCACATTTCCCCTGAGTAACGGACCCTACGCTCACGTTACCACCATTCATTGAGGGAGCTGGAATGGCCTTCCCCTTTGTGAGGCTCTCGGGAGCTCTGGGGGCACTATAGTGTGTGTTCTGAAGTTATTGGAGGTATGTGGGCGTTTTTGCCTATTTTGGATTTTTGGCCTACTCTTAGGGCTCCAGGCAAACCCTGCTTGAGAGTCTGCGAGTTGGGTCAGGGCATCCCGGGATATTTTAACCGTTTTTAATGTAAAGTTTTCTCAGTTGTTTTCTTACTGTTTTATGTAAAACGCAATTGCGGATTTTGTTCTATGTACACCGACGTGATATCTCTGATGAGCGGCGGTATATAAAAACCAATAAATAAATAAATAAATTTTGGGCCTTTGAAAGACTTTTCATTTGTAGGAAGTCTGTGGGGAAACCCTGAGCCACCGCCTGGACTCAGGGCACGGGGGACCCCCCTGTCTGGGGCTGCCCGGGTCGGGGAAGACTTGTCCCTCTACGCCCTGAACAAGGACTGAGGAAGGTGGTGACCCGATTCCAGGACCTTCCGGTGTTTAATCTGGGAGGAAGTGTTTGGCTGCCCCTCTTCTTTGCTATTGTAAGGAACATTGTAAGCTTGCTTGTTCCTGAGTGGATCCCTCTCATCAGGGATTCGTAGGAAAGAGAAGAGAGATTAAAGGACGATCTGTGAGTAAGAGACACGCGAGACCACGGAGGACACTGAGGCTTCATCCCTTGGGAGGAGAGAGGTTTGGAGACTCTGGGCAGAGACGGAGTGTTATATATTTTTTTTTTTTCCATTTTGGAAGGGGTTTTCCTACCCATCCAAAGAAAACCCTGCCCACCCGGGGACTCCACTTATCCTAAACCTCTAGAGGGTGGATGTTGCCCTTGCCTTGGTACAGGAAATGCTTGCACGGACAGAGGGACAGAGACTGTGAGCAAAGAGAAATCTGTGGGGCTGAGGATTAGGTTTCTTGGGCCCTGCTTCTTCAGAGTTTTCAACAGTAAAGACCGTAATTTGGGTCACTAACCCAGTGGCTCCAGCGTTTATAATTGGATCGCACAGTGAAAGAGAGGTTTCCCTCTCCCAGGGATGAGAATGAAGGTAGAAGAGGTCACCCCAGCACTCCGGGCCTTGAAAGTAAATCTTTTCCCCCTCACCAACAAAGCATCCCAGACCCCGACGGCAAGAGAACTATGTTAGAGCGAGCCAGGAGTGGTTCCAGCCCTGAAGGGTCTGTGAAATCTCTTGTGGCCCCATTGGAGGGGATAGGGTTACACCTGAGGTGTGGGGGGTGCGGGTGAGGGCTTGTGTGTGGAACCCTCCCCCTTCCTCCCCCTCTCATGCACTCGCTCCTTTTTCCCGCCTCCTCTTCCTCCCCTCTCACTCACCCCGCCAGCTTTTCCGTCACTGCCGTGCATCTCCGTCTTCTGCTGGCGGGGCCTGGGAAACCCCCCCGCCAGCCTTTATGCCGGCCGCCACAGGTGGAGAGAAAAAAAAAAAAAAAAAGAAAGGTTAAACCTTTCTCCATGGGCTGGACCTGACCATGGAGGAAAAAAGCATGGCGGGGCCAGGAAGCCGAACTCCACGGGTCATGGTTTAGGGACCCCTAGCACAGGGGGGTGAAGCAGCGGCGATACTGCGGAAATTCGGTTTCCTTTTTAAGACTCCCTGTGAGCGTTTTGGATGGCTTCCCGGGGCAAGAAGACGACGACATTCTGGACTTGATAAGTCTCTCCCTCGTCTGCCTTTATAAGAGACACGCACCGGGCAAGGGTTAGAAGGTAAAGTGTGCCTGTCCGCAGAGGATCCGTGCAGAAGGGATGTCTAAGAGGAAAGATGACTTTAAAAACTGGAAGAACCGGCCCAGGGTTTGGCACCAAGGGGCTCCACCCAAAATGCAAAACCGTGCTTAAAAAAATCCAAGGACCGAAATCTTTTTTTTTTTTTTTTGGAGGTGAAGAACTAGCAGTCGGCGAACAAGAAAGAGACCTGTTGATTGTGATCTCTGGTGGCAGCTACTCGGCACGACAAAGCAGTTGGGGATAAAGTGACTAGTATACTTGAGTACATAAAGAGAGGTATCCCCAATATAAAGAGGGACGTAGTAATATCTCCGTATGGCAGGGATGTGCGTTCATTCGTAAACAAATGGTTTTTGGAACAAAATAGTCTAGTTTCAGTTTACGCTGAATGGAATGAACAGAAAATAGATTTGCCCCTAAAATTCCCCCTAAATTTTCAGGGGTTTTCAGTTTGTTTCCAAGAAATCATTCGACATTTAAAAAAAAAAAAATGGCCATCCCAGGCACTTCTAAACCCCCACTACCCATCGCCAGGGCCCAGGCCTACGTAGCTGGGCTGAGCCAAGTCCAGCTGGGGTCTCCGAGGTCCCCCTGAACTTGGGCTGGGGACCTCCAGGCCTGAACAACAAAATGGCAGCAGCCAGCCCTAAGACTGGCTCCATTTTGACCTCACACTTGGTGCCAGTCTCAGTGCTGGCCATTGCCATTTTTAGAGACATTGGCGGGGCAGAAGCAACTGGGACCCCCCCCCCCCCAGTACAGGCTCATCTGCGGGGGGGGGGGGGGGAGTTGTAGGGGCCTGGGCTTAGCCTAGCCTGGTAAGCCTGGGTCCTGCCTTATTGGAAGTGGGTGGGAGGGCTTGGAGGGGGGCCTGGCTGAGGCCCTGTAAAAAGTGGCAGTGGGGTCCTGGAGGCCTTGTGCAGTTTTAACATAGTAATGACGGCAGAAAAGGACCAAATGCTCCATCCAGTCTGCCCGGCAAGCTTCTTAAGGTGGTGACTGCCTCTCTGTGCAGGTTACTCCCATGTTTCTCTTAAGGATAGTAACTGTCGCTCTGTGCAGTCATCCCCAGACCTTACGATACCCATCAAAATTGCAGACCTTACGATACCCTTTTTTTTTTTTACTGGGTGAGGAGCTTTCTTGAATAATCAGACAGTGCGGCTTGACGTGCGTTGCTTATGGACTTGGCCGTAGAAGCTGTCTTGTGCTTTTTCCCTTATGCCTGCGTGTCAGTACCCCAGACCGTAGATTAGAAGTTGGGGGTCCTCTGTTGTTTACTCCTGGGGGAATTCTGCGCAAGAAAAGTTAAAATTCTGCATACTTTATATTGGTTAAAATAACACAATATACATGACCGTCTTTAAGCAATTAATTTAAAATGTAATACAGAAAAAAGTTATTACTTAAAGATGCAGAGTTTTAAGTATTTTGAGCAGAATTTCCTTAGAAGTTCACTGTAAGAGTGTCCCTTCCACTCTCTCCCTACTTCCCTAGCCAGTCCCTTTTCATGTTGCCTTCTCAGGCCCCAACTCCTCCACCTGCCACTATCTTCCCCTCCCCCTCTAGGCTCAATCCATTCCACTCTTATTTCCATTCCCAGTGTTTGACACCTCTCTCAGTACTGCCCCTCAGACAGGCTCCCTCTTTCACATACACAGGCTCCCTCTCTCTAGTGCACATACTCACACCCTCATATAGGCTCCCTACTCTCTCTCTCTCTCTCTCTCTCTCTCTTATACACATCCCCTCATACAGGCTTCCCTCTCTCTAGTGCACATACACACCCCCTCATACAGGCTCCCTCTCTCTAGTGCACATCACACCCCCTCATACAAGCTCCCTCTCTTGCACACACATCCACACAGGCTTCCTTTCTTTCTCATGCATACACCCTCACACAGGCTACCTATGTCTCTCTCTCACATACCCCTGCATACTGGCTTCCTCTCTCGCTTACCCCCCCCCCCCCACACACCCGTAGACTCCTTCACACACACACACACACACACACACACATATCCCTTCACACAGGCTTCCTCTCTCACAATCCCCCTCGCATACACACAATCCCCTTTTCACACACACCAGCTCCTAATCTCTAACACACATACACACAAATTCATAATCTCCTCACATAGGCTCCCTCTCTCTGGCACTCACACCCATGCACCCTCACATATGCTCTCTCTCCCACCCACCCCCGTCTCGCAGTCTTACACACACACACAGACTCACTCTCACCAGGGCTTCTCCCGCTTTGCTGTGGGCAGGACGGCCTCCTCTTCCGGCATGCCTGGGCCTGCTTCATTGTCGCAGGGCATAGGGTGGCCTCTGCTCTCGGTATGCCGGGGTCTACAGCTGCACAGGAGGGGAATTCTGCACTCCGCCAAGGGTAGTAACCACCACACCAGCAAGTTATCCTCCTGCACATTTTTCTCATTTCCACCCTCTACACTTTAGAGATCCACAGTGTTTATCCCATGCCCTCTTCAATTCTTTGACTCTTTGTTTTCACCACCTCCTCCGGAAGGGCCTTCCAGGCATCCACCACCCTCTCCGTGAAGAAATATTTCCTGACGTTGGTTCTGAGTCGTCCTCCCTGGAGTTTCATTTCGTGACCTCTAGTTCTACTGATTTCTTTCCAACTGAAAAGGTTTGTTGTTGATTGTGCATCATTAAAACCTCTCAGGTATGTGAAGGTCTGTATCAGATCTCCCCTGCACCTCTCCTCCTCCAGGCTGTACATATTCAGATCCTTCAGTCTCTCCTCATAAGACTTCCAATGCTGACCCCTCACCATTTTGGTTGCCCTTCTCTGGACCACCTTTGTACTGTCCTTATCCTTTTTGAAATACTGCCCCCAGCACTGAACACAGTACTCTAGGTGAGGCCTCACCAAGGACCTGTAGAAAGGGATTATCACCTCCTTTTTCTTCCTGGTTATTCCTCTCTCTCTGCAGCCCAGCGTTCTTCTGGCTTTAGCTATCGCCTTGTCACATTGTTTCGCCATCTTCAGATCACCAGATACTATTATAGTTTATAGTTTATTTGGTTTTTTATACCGTTACATCAGTCGTTTGACCATCACAACGGTGTACATTGACATAATTCAATACATACAGTTAACTATATTAAATACGTCATTTTAGTTAGTTACCTAAATTCAATGACAACTTAAAATCTTAAAAGGCTTAAAATAATAAAACTTCAAACTTAACTACTATACTATCAAAAACAATAAGATTAAATAGTAAACTAAACTTATCTTAACTGTGTAATAAAATATCGGTTAAAACAATAATAAATCTTAACACATTATAGTATCACGGATATAATAGTCGCATACTGTTTGGGTCTCATGCTTCTGTGTATGCACACGTAAAGAGCCATGTCTTTAATTCTGCTTTAAATTTCTTAGTGTCTGTCTGCTGTCTTAAAGTAGCTGGTAATGTATTCCACAATTTAGGACCCGCGATGGATATTGCTCTGTCCCGGACTGCGCTGAGTTTTGCAGATTTAACAGTTGGAATAGATAGAAGACCTTTATTACTGGAACGGAGTTCTCTATGTGGTACATGTAAACGTATTGAAGAGTTCAACCAGTCAATGTTATTTCCATATAAAATTTTATGTAAAATACATGCAACTTTGTACTGTATGCGATAAGTGATGGGTAACCAATGTAGCGTTATCAGAACTGGGGTTATGTGGTCGCATTTTTGTTCCTGTCAAAACTCACGCTGCGGCATTTTGCAATACTTGTAGGGGGCGAGTGGTGCTGTTTGGGAGACCGAGTAGTAAGGCGTTGCAATAGTCTAAACTCGAAAAGATTAGTGATTGTAAAACAGATCTAAAATCTGACAATGCCAGCAATGGTTTTAATTTTCTGAGTGTCAGTAATTTAAAGTATCCTTCTCTTACTTTTAATGTTATGTGTTTTTTCATTGCCAGTTCCGTATCTATTGTTACTCCAAGATCTCTAACAAAAGTGCAAGGTTGAATCTTTATGGAATTTTTGTGCAAAATTGGGGATAGGTCTGCTGTTATAGCTTTTCGTTCTAATAGTAATACTTCAGTTTTGTTGGTGTTCAGAATTAGTTTCAAGGGGACTAGCAATTGATTTATCATTTCTAGGTACATAGCTACAGTTTTTTTTGTTTGATCAATTGTGTTATTAATAGGAACAAGAAACTGAATATCATCTGCGTAAATATGAAAGGTAAGGCCCAAACCTGACAAGAAATGACATATAGGTAAGAGAGAAATATTAAATAAGGTTGCGGATAAAGTGGAGCCCTGAGGTACACCCGTTTTTAAGGGGATGATGTTGGAAGATGAATTTTTTATTTTTACTTGGAAACTTCGATTAGATAAAAAAGAGGTAAACCAGTTTAAAACTAAGTTTTTTATGCCTATTTCTCTGAGGCGTGTTAATAAAATCCTATGATCAATTGTATCGAACGCAGCAGATAAATCTAATAGAACTAGAAAATAATTTTGACCAGAATCGAAGCCCCTTAAAATAGTATCAGATAGAGAGCTTAAAAGCAATTCAGTATTAAAATTTTTTCTAAATCCGAATTGATTCGGAAATAAGTTATTGTTTGTTTCCAAGTAGCTATCTAGTTGTCGTTGGACGACTTTTTCTAGCAGTTTTGCTATAAAAGGTAGATTAGATATCGGTCTGTAATTATTTACTTGAGTAGGGTCTAACTTAGGGTTTTTAAATATTGGTTTAATTGGGGCATTCTTAAGTATGTCTGGATAGAGACCTTCTGATAATGATAGATTAATTATTTCTGCTATAGGTTTCGCTATAGTGTTTGCAATTGTTTTTAGAGTGGTTATAGGAATTTGATCAAGTGGGTGTTTTGCGATATTTAGCCTATTGATTAATGATTCAATTTCTAATGAGGAAATTGCTTCAAAGGAGGACCAAGTAATGTCCGCCTTTGATGTCCGCCTCTCTTGGTTCGTGCACATCAGCCTTTTCAACCCCCATCCAATACAGCTCCTTTGGATTACCGCACCCCAGATGTAGGACTCTGCACTTCTTGGCATTGAATCCCAGCTGCCATATCTTCAACCTCTCTCCAAACTTTCTTAAATCCCTTTTCATTCTCTCCACTCCTTCAGGCGTGTCCACTCTGTTGCAGATCTTAGTGTCATCTGCAAACAGACATATGTTACCTTCTATCTCTTCCACACTGTCATTCACAAAGATATTGAAGAGAAATGGTCCCAAAACCGATCCCTGTGGCATCCACTTAACACCGTTCTCTCTTCAGAGCAGATTCCATTTACCATCACTCGCTGTCTCCTGTCAGTCAACCAGTTTGCAATCCACGCCACCACCTTGGCGATTTTAATGTATTTCCGTTTGACATATGAACCAAACCAAAGCAAACTTTAAAAGAACCTAAAAGCAAACATCCCTGACCTCTGAAATGAAAAACAAGCAAAACGTGTTCTCATCTGCACCTCCCTACTGTATGAGTCACTGATGAGAGCCCACCTTGAGTACCGTGCTCCGTCCCGGAGATCACGTTACAAAAGGGCATTGACAACGTGGAGGCAAATGGCAACAGAACGGGTGGGACCCGCTGGTCCGTTTCTTCTCAGTCGTCTTCATTCCGATCTCTCCCTGCCTCCCCAAAGAATTGCAAAGGCCCTGCACCGTGCAATCCCAGCGAGAACGTAGCGTATGGCTATAGGAGCTCGTCTCTCGTTAAT